>NC_133033.1:10000-337500 GCF_048771995.1 Taeniopygia guttata | reverse complement strand
TTTCAGGTTGGCTGTCCTGGTGTCCTCAGGGTTTGTTCAGATCTTGCTGTGTTTGACTGTGCTGAATGCATTCAAATCTTTTTGTATCACATTGCTCACTATCTGGACAAAACATACAAAGATCTTAATCCCTGGGTCAGTCAACCCACTCCTCAAAGGGTCACCCTCTTCTTCCCCATGAAAAATCAATAACCCAGAAAATAACAAATGCCTGAATCTGTAGGATTTCTGTAGCCCCAGGTCTCAGCTATGAACTTCTTCAGTCAGGCAATAATTCCATAGAAGCTGTTGCTGTGCTCTGCACCTGAATATAACAGTGATATTGATAACAGTGCTCAGCACATGCACACGCACTGCAAATCTGTATTACTCAACAACAAGGTATAAAATGAACCCTGAAAACCACCAAATCTGAATGCCAAAAGGCTGCTCCCCAGGCATCATGCCATTCCTGTAAATCACTAGTGCAGGACTTTACAACACTGTTACTGCAGACACAGGTATTTATTGGGGTTTGAGATGCTGGAAACAGGATCCCTGTGCACATAAAATCCCGGTGATTTATTTTAATGCATTTTGTAAGTACATTCTTGACAGATGGATGAAGCACCAGAAGGGTGACACAAGGGAGTCAGCAGGTGGACAGAGAAGCCAAGAACGGACTGGCACTGATCAGATTATCCACTCCAAATACCTTGAGACAAGAACAATCTGTCCACACAACAGACTGGCCCTGACCAGATAAACAGCAGAAATAGTGTGGGGCTGCAGCCCTGCCCAGCTGCACCCTGTTCCACACGTGGCTCCTTCCTGGGCTGGGGCTGCGCAGAGACCCCTGGCAGCATTCCCAGTGCCCAGCCCGTGGGACACGAGGGCTGCGTGGGCTCCTTGCCCTGCCCTGCCGGGGTCACAGCCCCTGCCCCTGCCCCCGGACCAGCCTGTGCCCACACACGCCTGGTGGGAGGCTCCCATCGCTAGCGTGTCCTCGCGAAGGCCCTGCCACAGCAAATCTAAACAAAGTCATCAGCTGCCATTCCGCTGTTACAGACAATCCTTGCCATTTTGCTCTAATGAAAAAATGGAGGCTTTTTTAGACCAATTTTAAAGCTAATGACCAGATATGCCTGTGTCTCTTCTTGCTTTCTGACATCACATGTCCCCTTCAGCCTTGGGCTGACTCCTCCAACCAAAGGGTCCAGATGCCACTCAGATGTGGGGCTTTGTGTCAGTCCATACCAGCATCACCAGGTGACGGTGCCCTCCCTCTGGTGTGAAGAGCTGGCCAGGACTCAGGTCTGTGCCCCTGCAGAGCTGAAGGGTTTGGAGTGTGTTTCTGACCTCCAGACTCCCCTTAGAACCAGCAGCTGGGGAGTGTTTGGATCAGGTTATTCCAAGTACCCAGTATGCCATGATTACTGTCAGGACTCGTTCACCACTTTTACTGCCTTATCATCCCACTGCTCTACTGAAAAAAATAACTTTCAGCTTCTCTGTAACGCTGTCTTTAAAAACTGAGGGAACCTGTGGCTCCAGACAAGCAGAGCCCTTGCCCACACTCTTGATGCACAGTCCTTGTCATGAATGCTGGACTTAGGAAGGGACTCAACGAGCAGAAGGCAGAGCAATGGCCTGACTGAGAGACAGAGAGAAAAAAACCTTGCAGTGTTAGCTGCTCAAAATAAAGAGACTCAAAACCACCTGCAGAAGAAATCAATCCTTCTGGGTCTGTTCTGCTGTAACCATGGTAGGTGTTGATGTAACAATTACAAATAAAACTCCATTAAAAACCTGTAGCATGTGTGTCAGCAGTGCCTTTTAATGAGCTCAGCCTGAGGGATGGCCCGTGTGTGCTGTTCCACTCGTTACCTCACGTCTCCACAGATGTCTCTTGACAGGTCCTTCCACAGTTGAACAGATTGTTTATGATGTCCTAGAAGAAAAAGCACTTCGACTGGTGAAACCAAAATCCCAACCAGAACTGAAGGTTTGTTTTCTTCTTTGATCCTTGAAAATAATCATTTACACAAAACACATTTCCAGAGATTATTATATCCACATTGCACATCTGCAAAAACTCAAGGAGTTTTGCTCACCAACAGAGAGGTAAGAGCTTCACATATTGAAATGCAGCTGAAACAAGGTTTGGCTATAAACATTTCCTGGATTAAATATTGCCTAAGTGTTGTTCTGGAGGCAGTGGCACAGTTTAATAGCACCTGGGAAGGATCGCTGTCATTCCCTGTTTGCATTGCCCTGCAGAGGCTGCTCTTGGTGCTGGGCACTGCGGCTTGGACCACCCAGAGCGGGGCCACCACGAGGCTCTGCCAAAGACCCTCCCCTCAGCACAGCTCAACCTTCCTCCCAAACTTCCCAGGCTGAAAGGAGCTTGAGAACAGATCACCAAAACGGATTTTGACTGCACACTAAGATCACTAGGGCCTCATCTCACAGCCCAGTCTGCAGACCGCACACCTACCCTCACTAGGGCTAAACTGCTGCTCACCATCAGCCTTCAGAGAGATTACCTGGACAGCACACTTGGTCCTTCTGGTTTGGAATTTACTGCTTTCCTGTGGCTCCTTCTCCCAGACCTTCTTTCCTCTGTTTGCTTTATTTTTCTCCTTTTAGCAGAAAAAAATGGTCTCATCTGTCTAAAATGCAATTTTCAGCCACAAATCATTACTTTCATTGTGACTGTGGCAGCATTCCCTGAGTGACAATAGAAATAAATAAATAACACCTTTTCACAGCACTGTAAAGACTCATTTTTGCCCTTGGCTGAGTTCTCTACATTCATTTATTGACTTAATTCTCAGTGATCAAAGCACACATTGGCTCCAGGAGATGGCATTACGATGTGTGAGCTGAGCAGTGCCAAACAAGGACAAAATATTGCTGGTCAAGATTTCCAGAAATGATTGGCTGTTTTGTGTAGCCAGCTTGCAACTTTTTTAGCATGTAATTTCTCAGTATCTTTGTTTGTTTGCTTTTAAATGGTGGCCCTCAAAACAATTATTTATTTTTTAAAAAATTTGGCTGCCCTCTTAGTGCAAGCAGCATTCCCACTAAACAGGAAACATGGAGTGTTTATGTTTAACAGAAACCAAAGAACAGTCCCAGACATCACAGAGCTGTGAGACACAACAGGTCCTTCAGCATCCAGGTCCCAATGAAAGAGCCCCATGGATGTGCCCAGTCACTGCCACCAGTGCTGGTGTGGCAGTGCCAAAGGCAAGAGGATGCTTGAGAGGCCAGATATGCAGGGAGAAGTAATGAATTTCAGTAAGTCAAGGAACACTTAACTTTTGATATATCTGGAAAAAGATACACAGCTCCTACCTGAGGACCAAGGAGGGAGCTGTAATTGTTGTGTTGTCACCACTTCGGGGAGAACTCCCCAGCCTGGCCTTTCTCAGGTGATGGAGGGGATCACTGTGAGTCCGCAGCTCCCAACGCTCGTGTCCCAGCTCTGCTGTCAGGGGGTCCCAAAACCCACGCTGGAGGTGCAGGGCAAAGCTCTGCCCAGGGAGTACAGGCAGCAGCCAGGACAGTGTGAGCTCTACATCTGATTAAATCAATTAAATCTTGCTCCTCAGCAGCTGGTGCCCAGTGAACTGCAGCACCAGCCCAGCATTTCACCTCGCTGGTTTTTGAACACTGTGGCACTTAGAGTAAGTGTGCACTATGTGTCTGGCTGGACCAGCCCTTCCCAGGCAAACTCTCCATGGTTCCAAGCCCGTGGCCAGGTAACACGCAGCTAAAACAGTCCCTTCAGTGTCAGGGACAGCAGCAGAGAACAGCCTTCAGCTGGTGTGTGCTGTGGGGCAGTGACAGGATTGCACCAGGGGAAAGCTCCAGCAGCTGTGCAAGATAAGCTGCCAGGACAGGACTGATCCTGGCACCTGTGCACACAGGAATGCCTGTGGGGCTGGAATATGCACCTTTGAGATGACAATCTGTCACCCATTCCAGCCTTGGAGATGGTCTGCTGGCAATGCAGCCAGAAATGCCATTCATTAGAGTTAAACCTGTTAATGGTGGACATCCCAAGGCACCATTCCCTACCAAAAAAAAAAAAAAAAAAAAGGCACCAAAAAAAAGCTCTGTACACACACAACTGCACCGTGTTTTAGCTTTTACACAATAACTAAATCCCAGTTCCCAGGATTCAGTATTCTGTATCAGCAATAATGACTAAAACTATTGAAAGTCATTAAAGAACTTGCTAATCAGTCTCTTAATTGAGGCTATCTGTTTTGCTTTACACAGAGACAAATTAAGCAGGTTAAAGCAGCTCCCAGCAAACATCTGTTGAAGCAATTCAAAATTAATGACAAATAAAACCGAGTTCCCTTTGTGGTTGATTTTTCTCCCAACTGTACCTATAAACATGCTGTCATGACTTGTCAATTCAAAACAACTTTGCAGCACATTCCCATCCCCTCACAACATCTGGGAATCACAAAATCGTTTAGGTTGGAAAAGCCCTACCAGAACACCAAGTCCAACCATCGCCAGCACTGCCAAGGCCAGCACTAACCACACGCCCAATAGCCATCCACAGGGCTTTTAAATCCCTCCAGGCATGGGGACTCCACCACTACCCTGGGCAGCTGTGCCAGGGCTGGGCAGCCCGTTCCAGGAAGGAATTTCCCCAAAATCCACCCTGAGCCTGCCCTGGCCCAGCCTGGGGCCGTTCCCTCTGCTCCTGTCCCTGTTCCTGGAGCAGAGCCCGACCCCCCGGCTGTCCCCTCCTGGCAGGAGCTGTGCAGAGCCAGAAGGTTCCCCCTCCATGGGTCATGGCTGGAGAGAGACATCAGGGTGTGGAGCCCAAACCCACAGCTTTGGGAGCTGTGTCCCAGTGGCACCAGTGCTGGGGGATCCTTCCCTCTGCAGCCCGGTGCTGCACACCTGTGCCACCAGTGCTGCAGATGGCTGGGCAGCCCCGGGCTGCTCCCTGCACCGGCGGCAGCAGCCAGGCAGGTGCTGCAGCTGGCACTTGCCAGCTGGAGAGCTGTAGCCAAAGAGTTTTTGGAAGGAAAAGCAGTAAAATCCCAAAACTAGGTCCAGTAAGAAAGCACAAGGAGCCACGGGCACTGCTCAAACACTAATTGGGACCTTGGGGAGCTGGCTGCAGCACATTTTGGAGCAAGGTGCACTCAGCACCACAGGTACCAGCCAAGGCTCGCCCCGTGCCCCACAGCCCGGCCCCTGTGCTGGCTGCTCCCACCACAGGCCCCCTGCCCCAGAGGCAGCTGTCTCCAGATGTCAGTGCACAGAGAGGCTCCTTGACACTGACAGACAAGTTGGCACGGAGCTGTTTTTCTCTCTGAGGGATCTGCAGAGAGCTCTGCCCATGGAGCTGGCTCCTGACAAACGGCCCGGGGTGTTTGTTTGCTTGCTTGCTGCCTACTTTGCTCATTAAAACCTTTGCTCCCCATACCTGCACAGCCATGGCAGCACAGCACCGAGTCCCACACGCCCCAGGGCAACAGCTCTTCTGACAGGGAGGAACTCAAACCAAGGGCACCAAGATCAGAGACCCTCTGCAGCAGCCTCTCTGTCCGACAGACAGCAGCACCAACAATGCTTCCCAGCCCAGGAGGGAAATCTCCTCCAGCCCCCGGCCCTGGACTCGTGGCAGCTCTCCTTTCTCACCTGGCAGCGCTGCCTTTCCCCCAGCTCCAAGCACAGCGTGCACAGCTTGGGCTGAGCCTCCAGCCGGGGACGGGCGCCTCACCTGGGAGCTCACTCCTGGTGTCCATCCTGGCTGGATTGAAAAGCCTGGCTTTCGGGGGTGTCTGAGTAAAACCTTGCCTGTAACTCCTCAGATGGATTTTCAAACTAGACAGATGCCCAGTGTAAATAGAGGTTGATGAAATCATTTATATTAGAAAGAGTCAAATATATTTCCAGAAGAAGTAAGCCTTGGGAAAATCCCAGTGAGCACCTGGCCACACCCCTAGGAGCCCATCGCCTTTTACATCATGTCTGTCAGGGACAAAAACTGCCTTTCCTTATCACACTGGTACAAAAGCCCAGATAGAGCTGCACAGAAGAGGGCGAGGGAGAAGATGCACTGCAAGCTGACTGCTTTAGTGAGCCCCAGCCCATGGAGCTGGCAGTGGCTGGAGCCCTGGCTGCCACCCCACAGCCCCTCTGGAGCCTGCAGCAGCGGGGTGGGAGCAGCCAGGCACTGAGCGTGGGGTGAGCCCCAGCTGCAGCCAGAGCTCCCCTCTGCCAGATGAGGTGTCCACACCATACACAGGCTGGTAAATAGGGAATCTTATGCTTGGTTATTGCTGAAATGAGGTCATTCACATGTCCTGAATTCAAATGATGGAATTCTGGCATTTACATTCTAACAACAATTTTCCCCTCCCTTCCATGTTTTACATGTGCAGATGGTTCTGACACATGCTACCCAATGCTTTTTTGTGGATGTAGGTTTTTGAGTTGTTTTTTTTCCTCCCTTGCAAACCAGAAAGCTGCTATAGGAAACCTAATGGATGAATTGTCTGTTCTCCAACTTAATGGAGCTGGTGCCAAGTTTCCAAGCAAGAGCCATCAGGAAGCTTTCAACCACAATGTTCAAGGCAGAGCTTCTACATATGAAGTGGAACAGAAATCTCGGCGCTGTCCTAGCCCAGCAGGGAAGGGAAGGCTGTGGCACAGCTGGCAGCAGTGGCACAGCATCACCTCATTGCTTGGCAGGCTGTGGGCAAGAGCAGGAGTCGGAATCCCGAGCTGCAGCTGTGCAGAAGCACGGCAGCAAGGGGAGGAGAGCTGTCCTGGGGAGCGCACCCAGAGCTCCCTTTAACTGCACATCCTTGCGTGAACCAGCAGCAGAGGCGCTGGGCACACAGCTGGCACAGCCCCATCCCAGGGCTGCTGCTCACACTGGGCATTTCCACCAGAGACCTCCCAAGGGAAGGGGCTGCTAGCACCTTCTAACCAGAAAGTACTGCCTTCAGTTAGTGTCTTACCTCAACAAACACAGCAACTCACAAGAGGAGGGTTCCCCAAAGCAGCCTCAGCACTTCCCAACCACATCAGGAAAGTGCCAGCAGCCTCCTGCAAGCACGCCCTGGAGCTCAAACCATGAGCTGAGCTCACCCTGCCTTCTCCTGGGAGAAGTGAGGGTAACTCCTGGGAAACAGGGGTTTATCCCAGTTCTGTCACTGCTCTGGGGGTTGGCCCAGAGTCTGTCACTGACATCTGGGTGACGGTGGGGGTGGCAGTGACCAAGGGCACAGGTGATTAAGGTGTGGCTTCCTGCAGAGACAGGCAGAGCAAACCCCGGGGTTCTGCTGCAAAGTGCTCTGAGCACCAAAACATCGGGCTGAAAATAGGCCAGGAAAGGTGGTCTGGAGGCACCACTCACAGACAGGAGTCCGGGCAAGAAAGAGGGAAACACCTTTTCCTTTTCTTTTCTTCTACCACCAGCAGTGCCAGACTGAATTCATGCTGCAGTTGTGTCATGTTCTCCTCCTCCTCCTCCCAGGTGTGAGCAGGTGATTCACTGCCCTCAAACACATCTCAGCCACGTCCTGCACAGCTGAGACATACCATTTCCTACTGCAGGAGCCTGCTTGGGCATATCAAATGGGCCTAAATAAGAACACAAAACCACTTAGATACTAGAAATTCCCCAGCTGGACTCTGTGCTGGGTCTTATTACAGCCTCCATGTCTGGAGAGTTTTGTATTATCATATTTCATAGAATATTGGATAAAGGTGACAGCAGGAGAAACAGTGAGGAAAATGATAATAACCTCAGGAAAAAAATAAAACAAACAGATTATTGATCATAAAACAGAGGCAGTTACAGATTTAAAATGAAAGTTTGGTTTCATTTCTCATGCTCTCCAGTCTCACAGGTCCCAAACAGAGTCTTTGTTTGAGTATTTGAAATATTTGATGGTTAGGTTTTCAAAAAAAAGATGAGAAGTCTTAGCTCCAAGTTTATCTGAGACATATTCTTTTACCTTCACAATGAAAGTGCACAAGATGGAAACAGCCTGGCTGAGCAGGTCCCAGCACAACACAGCAATCATCCTGCCTCCCACAGAATGGGAAGAGGGCTTTCGCTCCTTTTGCCATCCCATTGGAAGGATGGGGCAGACATGATCTGCCTGTAACCACTACTTTCAATGGCTAAAAAAAGTTAATTTGAACTTCTGAAACAATGAGACATCCGATTTTTCAAATATGATTCATCCTGCGTCTGCACAAGTCTCCTGAGGGTCATTTTCATAGTAAATTAATCTCTCTAATGTCAGGCTGAAATTCTCAGCAGTGACACCATGGCCACAGTGGTGGCAGCAGCAGTGGCCATGCTGCAGAGGTGTGGCGGTGATGCTGATGATATTGAGTCTGACAACACAAAAAATTAGCTTAAAATTAAAATAGCTGAAATGGCACCAAGTGCAGCAGAGGCTTTTTCAGCTCCTGGCCACGTCTCTGGACACAAGCTCTGTTCCTTCATCCTTCCATCTGGAACGGATGGGGATAACAGCACTGGGCTGTCCTGCAGCACTCCAGAGGTGCTGTGGAAAGTGCAGGAGACAGGGACAAAACCCCCAATTCCTGCTGCTCCCAGCTGTGGGGACAGGAGCTGCAATGACTGTTCCTAGAACCTTCTAGGGGCAGAGGGGATGAGGGGGTACCCGACCGGCCGACACTGGACACAGCAGTGGCCACACAGTCCCTGCCCCCCATCGCCCAGCCACGGAGGGGACACGCCCCGATGCCACTGAATTAAACACCATTTTCTGTAGCTTGCCTTCCAGCACTGAATATTGCATCTGGAGCTCCTGAGCTGTGTTCAACAGGGAGATTTCAGCAGCCACGACATGCACTGGGAGCTGGGTAAATAAACTACAGCGAGTGGCTGTTCTAACTCCTCACCAGCCTTTGCCTCGGAGACCACTGCTCTCTTTTGTGGAGCTCTAAGCCATTCCCTGAATACATCCTGGAAAAAAAATTGTCTGCTGACTACTTGCAAGCAAGTCAGATAATAGTTCATATTTTTCTTGGCAAGATGAACTTTATAACTGGGTTCTAGCAAATACACTCTGGGATTTATACCCTCATTTCATATGCCATCAAAATTCTACAATATTTGACCAAATTTTTATTTTTTGGCAAGCACTCTTGCCAGGAAGTTCATTAGCCAAGATTTGCAAAACTGGAGGAAAAAAATCAATGTTAGCACAGTCAGAGCAAATTTATTTGCTGATTAATTCAGGGATTGCTGGTATTTTCTTTAGCTCCAATTGTCACTGGCAATACACAGGATGTGGCAACTGTTGAATCTCAAAGCCTTTAGTGTCACTCACAAACCAGGCTGAAACCATGGCCAGGCTGGAATTTCATTAAGCACAGGGAGGCATTTTGCTGAAAAATCCAATATTAACCTCATTTTAAAGAAAGTAACAGTTAAAAATAAGATATGTGGTTTTGGTTTTTATTTTCTGTCAGCCTGGGCCCCTTCCCAGGCTCCCTCCAGCACCCTCATGGTGCACCTTGGCTGGAGAGGTGGGACTCGCTGGCAGCCCAGCACAGCCCTGAGCTCCTGCTTCAGCTGCTCAGTCAGTCACCCGTGTGCCTGGCACAGAGCCTGGGCTGGCACTGTGTCCTTGGGTGGCACTGTGTCCTTGGGTGGCACTGTGTCCTGGGGCAGTGGGGATCCCTCCCAGCCTGCTGCTGCCGTTATGAACCCCCCAGCAAACCGGGGAGCAGAGCAGGGAGTCGGGGGCTCCCCTTGCAGCTGTTTATTTCATGGGCATCTGCTGGTGAGGTCGGCAGCACCATCAGAGCCTCTCCTGCACCACCCACCCGGTGGGAAAGAGTGATGCCAGCAAGGGAGGGGAGCCCCAGCGCCGTGGCCGTGCACTGCATTCATAGAACTCACGCAGGATGCGGAGGCACATTGAAATCCTGCAGATGAGCAGTGGATACACAATGCCAGTGCCAGCGTGCCACATCACTCTGCCGTGGCAGCGCTGGGTGCTGTGTGGGGAGGGAAATCCTGCCCCATCCACACTGCTGGAATGGTCCCAGCTGCACTGACAACTTCAAAACAGGTTTAAATCCTTGAGGCTAAATGGGTTGTGCATTTGGTGTGCAGGGGTTCCAGACGAAGCAGCACAGAAGGAAGCAGAATGACCAGTTCTCCTTCTGACCTGTGTCTAAGGCCAGGCTGGCAGGGCTGAAAGCAACTCAGTCTAATGGAAGGTGTCCTGCCCACGGCAGGGGGTGGAACGAGGCGAGATTTAATGTCCCTTCCAATCCAAACTGTGATTCTATCATTCCATGAGCCAGAGACATCCAGGCAGCTGTGCCAACAGCCCTTCAAGGGTGACCAAGCACTCGGTGCCATGTCAGAGCATTCACCATGCCTGAGACAGACACGCGCCCACCAGAGCCTGAGAGCAGCCCACCAACCACCACCACCCTCCTCCTGTAATTACAAAACAAACTATGCAACAAAAATAAACGAGGTTGGTAATTTGTTATCATTCTGCTGCTCCAGCAGCATGCCGAGGGTTGTAAATTAGGTGCTGTATTAAAAATGACAGAATCACTGTGAGTTCTGCACAGAGAGGGAGATTTCACCGAGGTGTTTGTACATCTCAGCATTTGCACACAGCAACAGCACAGAGGGAAACAGCAACACAGAAACACTGAGAGGCCATGATGCTGCTTAATAATGCACAAGAACAGAAATCAGAGCGGGAATTATCATGTGGGTGCAGTGTGTGTTGCAGCAGGGTCCTGAGAGTGGCAGCAAGGCAGGAAGATGAGGGGAGGTGGCACCAGGTCCCCAGGCAGTGGGCATCCTGAGAAAGCCACATCCCCACAGGGATCCCTCCTGAGCTGCACTGCTGCTCCTGCAGGAGCAATTCTGAGCCATCCTCAAACAGGTGCGTCCCCTCTCTGAATGCCTCCTGTCACCCTGGCCCAAGGGGCACAAGGAGCCCATAAACAGATGGAGGAAGTCAGAGCCATCACCTCTGCAGCACCCTGGGGAGCAGAGCACGCCAAGGGCAGCAGAAGCACAGCAAAAGGGAGCACAGGGACAAAATCCTGGCAGGTCAGGATGATGCCAGGACTGCAGAGCAATGCAGCCAGAGCAATCCAATGAGCCTGGAAAGCAGTAAGTGAAGTGCTGTCTGAAACACAGAGAGCAGCAGCTCAGACCCTGCTTGTTTATGACCCTTTGCACTTCCCAAGGTGCAGAGTGGGGTGATCGATCTCACTCTCTGAGGCAGGTTTACCCTCCCTCCCTCCCCCTGTTCTGCCGAGCACACAGCCCTGTATGGATTATTGAACTCCTCATTTGCCACGCACTCTGGGCAATGGCAATCTGTGTGCTGAGAGGACAACCTGCCGATTACTCAATTTCCATGTGCATTATTAACGTGGCACATCGAGTACACACACATCAACAGCCCACGGAAAACCCTGTTTGCTTCAGACTCACACATTATGCAAAGAAAAGAAATTACTACAAAGAGGGCTTCCCCCCATTTGTCAGCAGATTCGATTACTGGGCCACTTAACCTGTTTTAATGTACATCTCCTTCTTGCTCCACATGAAAGCTTTATTGCCAGCACTACAATCATATAAATATAAGCTAAAGCCTGAGCCTGCTGAAGAGTTTTGGTTTCAGAGCTGAAGTAGAGGAGCACAGCAAGTGTTACTGAATGGGAAGGAAGCCGGCATGCACCGAGCTGTGGGTGGATACATCTCTATTGCCATTGCAGGGACAAATTAACTCCTGGGTTTAATTAAAGGTGAAAAGTTTGGTTTAGCTCTCCTGATGCCAGCACGACACAGGCTTAGCGAGGCCCCTGTCCCCCAGAATGCACAGACAGCTTGGAAAGAGAGTCTGTCTTTGTCTGTATTTGCCTCTATCAGTCACACATACCCAAATGGTTGGTAGAAAATATGGCCACATCTAATTTCTTTCCAGGAATCAAACAGATGCTCTCATTCAGGCACTGTGCTGATGCCTCAGCAAGAAGCAAGGCTGCAGTGAAGGACCTAGTGCCCCAGTCCTGCAGCCCCAGCACGGCTGACAAACATCTCTGGCTACCAGGCTCACCAGGCACCGCTGCCCGCCACTGCTGGGGCTCCACAGGGACAGTCAGCCCCGGGCTGGCTTCCTTGGCAGGTGTGGAAATTAAACACTTCAGGCCTCAGCAGCTCCTTGATCACACTGTTTTGGAATGGCCACTACAGCTTGGTCATAAAACATAAAACATAAAACAAATGTAAGTGAAAACTTTAGGAAGCTCATAAAGTAGCACCAAAATTTCAATCTGACTCTGTGACTTTCATGCTGTTCCTTGAATCTCTTTTAGACTTCATTCTTCCGAAGATTTCAATAGGTGTTTAATAAAGTGCCCTCAAGGGAAGCAGCCAGGAGGGAGCTGAGAGACACAGCGACCTTTGGACATGTGAAACACAGCTGGCACACAGGATTGCTCAGGTGTGTCATGTCAGTCCTGCCAGATCAGAGCAGCACACCGAGCCCCAGCTCTGCAGGTCAGCCCTGTGCTCCAGGAGCTGCCTCAGCCTAACAGGGTACCATGGGCTCAGCTGAAACACAGCCCTCACAAAATACATGAAAACTTTTTCCTGAATTTGTAAAGGGATGCCCATTTAATGAGACACAGAGCTGCCATCATGATTTAGTAGAACAATTCATATAAAATCAGTATTTTCAGTAGGCTTACTCAATCACACTCTATCTTTACATATGTAGAAAAGAAAGATCTACTTATTTGTTCAACACTTCACTTTTCAAAGAGTAACATAATAAGTGAATTGATAAGTAGTGAAAGCATTAACTGTCATATAAAGATTATTACTCTGGTGCTGGGTCACACAATTAAATTTAATGTTTGTTTCTCTGTCTCTGTGCAAGATGATAATATTTCCCTTGTGAATATCTAAGCAGTGACTGATAACATAAGGACAACTGCTCTGGGTGGCCAATGCAATTAATTACTAAACATGCATGTCATTAAAGCTAAATTTTGCAATTACCTTAAATGACCTCAAATGCTAAGGAATAAGGTAATATTTAGGTGTGATTGCAATAAACATGCATAAAACTATCCCCAAATCAGGTCACCTGGGTTTATTTTTATTAAAATAAAAAAGAAAAATCAGAGCTCATTTGAATAATACTGACATGTAAAGCTGCATTAATTTTTTGTTGTGTGTTCTGTGATGGACGGTAATGGAGGTGTGATTACATCCAGAGATATTAATTTATAGTTCTCATTTCTGGATAATACAGCCAGGAACACATTAATAACAACTGAGGATCAATCAAAACCAGAAATGCTTTCTGAAAAAGGGGTAATTGAGAAACAGAAAGCTAGGCACCTACAACAAATGATTCTTGAGAGAGAGACATTATTTCTGAAATATGTTGACTGTTATCTAATGAAATAGAGGAAAACATCCTGGTGGCTGGACTCCCAGAACCCAGCCTGGCAGTTGCTCAGAAGTGCTCATTAGCCAGAGGAGCCGTGTGGGCTGGAGCAGCGTGTGAGCATTGCAGAGGAGCTCAGTGACTCGGGAACATCCACCCCTGGGAGACAACGAGCGCCTCTCAGAGGAGCAGAATTTGGAGACCTCAGGGCACCAAACACATCTAACACAGGTGGTTTCCCTCGCTCACGTTGGAATGTCTGTGGAACACATCGCTTGCTGCTGTCTCAGGTGTCTGGGTGAAAGCATCAGGCTCCAGCAGTGACAGCAATGATCACCCTGTCCCCTTCCTCACCAGCCTGTGTTACACCAGCTCACACAAAAACTCTGTGATGGCCCTGACTGCAGATAGGGCTAATGAGAAATTAGGGAGGCCCTAAAAATGGGAAGAAGCTGATCCAGTTCAAGTCAGCTCAGCTGTAATTGCGCCCTGTAAATGAAAGTTGGGTTCTGTCATGCTGCCCCACTGCCTGGTTCTCAGGGCTGCTGCCACATCCTGCAGGCACCAGGTCCTCGTGTAACACTATTCCTGTCTGGTTTTCCAGCCCAAGCTCTTCCTTCCCATTCATTTTCACCTCTGCATCCCTGTATACCCAGGCCTCACAGCAGCACACCACCATTGCAGAGACAGCACTGCCATGCTCACTGAATCCATTGAATGCTTCCTTGATCACCTGAATTGTTGGTGATCCAAACTCATTTAATGTCCCCGGGAGATTCAGTTCATCAAAGTGGTACAATATGTGATCTACACGATGTGACTGGTGCTGTTAAATTGACTACAAAGTAATTAGATGCTAATGTCACCACTGTGTCAAGACTACAAGAATGTCACCCTCTACCACATCTGTGTAATTTCTGAGTGACTGCAATGTCACCTTGGAGGCTGTGTACGGAACCCTGATGACATGATTGCAGGGTTGCCCCATGCAGGGTGTGTTGCTCAGTGTGAGCAGGCACCATGAGCACTGCAGGGGTGGAAAACTGTCTCACCTAGCACAGCACAAAGCCTGCAGCCAAGGGTGAGGACATAAATTCTGGCCTCAAACATGTTAATTAGTGTCCCCTGAAGAACGAGGACAAAACCTGAGATATTCTTCTACACTCCCTGTTTAAACACCAAAGACATATAGAATTATAGAATCATTGGTTTGGGCTGAAAGAGGCCTTAAAGTTCATCCAGTTTCACGTCCTGCCATGGCAGGGACACCTCCCTCTGTCCCAGGCTGCTCCAAGCCCTGTCCAGCCTGGCCTCGGACATTCCAGGGATCCAGGGGCAGCCACAGCTTTTCTTGGCAACTCGAGCTTTCTGAGCTCTCTCCCAGGCCAGACGCCTGGATTTTTTCCAAGGTGGATTTGTCTGACAGCCGCCTCGGGGAGCCCCATCTCCTCACACCTGCAGGTCCCCCCACCAGCTGCAGCCACAGCACCCCAACACCAGCCAGCCCAACACAGCACCAGCCCCTGCCAGTGCAAATGGGCATAGCCCAGGCAGCAACAACACCTGGTGTGACAAGGAGAGGCTGTTCACAAGGAACTCCACGCTGTCAGCAAGGACTTCACATGGATGATTCCATCTCTGACTCCTCAGTGAAGCAGCTGCAATAAAAGGCTGCAATAAAAGATTTCAATGGCCTTTGCAGCATCTGGACCAAGACCAGCTCCTGTCCATGTGATCTAATGAGAGGGTAAATGAGAGTTCAGCACCCACCATGCATCCATACCTTCTGCTTTTATGGGGTCTGATATGTAAAAATTGTTCTCTTCTCTACCACAAACCTGAAGT
The DNA here is from genome assembly GCF_048771995.1 of Taeniopygia guttata. Classification (NCBI taxonomy): domain Eukaryota; kingdom Metazoa; phylum Chordata; class Aves; order Passeriformes; family Estrildidae; genus Taeniopygia; species Taeniopygia guttata. Next base: position 322,201 of record NC_133033.1, on the reverse strand, counting down.
AATTTTAATCTCAGCTGGATCTTATCTACCATGATGTACCCATCAGCTCTTTGACACAGAAATCAAAGAAATTACTCAAAAAAAAAGTAGACAGACACAATATGACAGAGGAAGTGGTTATCAATAAAATATTATGAACTTTAAATGTACAAATATATTCCAGAATTTCCTTCATGTTTTTTCTTTCTTTTTTTTTCTTTCTTTTTTTTTTTTTTTTTTTTTTTTAATAAAGCATACAAACATCATCAGGAGCCCCGTGGCCTACAACAAAACCCATTCACACCTCCCCTGGCCTTGAATTTAATTGAGGAGTCAATATTGGCCGTGGTCTTTTAATTAAACTCTGAAAAGTTTCTTAATTAAGAACATGTTAGAATGGATATGGGCACTTAGATGTGGAGACAATCTCTGTCTAACAAATCCATTTTCCTGTGGTTCGTGAGATCTGGGCACATGCATCACTTCCAGCTCCCTTCCGACACCTCCAGCTCCCCTCCAACACCTCCAGCTCCCCTCCAGCACCTCCAGCTCCTGTCCAACATCTCCATCTCCTGTCCAGCACCTCCAGCTCCCCTCCAACACCTCCAGCTCCTGTCCAACAGCTCCAGCTCCTATCCAGCACCTCCAGCTCCCCTCCAACAGCTCAGGCTCCCAGGGACCTGGCCTGTGCCCACAAACACCATTTATCCATGCATGTGACCAGTTAGGTACATAATTACCACTTTATATTCACTCTCAGCTGGAGCTTTTGAGTGCTGGGCATGTTCAGAGGCTTGACACTAAAACATGCAGAGCAGTGCATTAAGGCATCAAAAAGGGTAACTCAAAAGTCATTGCTATGGCTACATGACAACTTATTTTGCAGTATAATATATTCTATGAAATATGTATGATCTATTCAATATATATCATTTGTTTTTAGCATTTTGTTTCTGATAATAGCCTTTTCATTATAATCATGGTCTTTTAATGAGTTTAATAATTAGACTCTTATAAATCAACAAGTTTTATGTTAAATATCCTGAAATCCTTTAAAAATATTTATTTTTCTCTACACTTTCTCTGCACTGCTTTGCTCTTTTGCAGTGTTTTGAATCTCTTTAGAGCCACATTAAAAAGTCTTCCAGGAGCCTCACTTCCTTCCCTGGCTGCCAAAGGCTCCTCATGTCTTTTTCTTCTTCTTTTAAGGATGTGATAAAGACCAAAAAAATTAAAAAAAAAAATAAAGCACCCATTTTTTTTGCATCTAAAATGTAATTGGTAACATTCTTCATCTTTTTTACTAACCAGAAACCATTACAGGACTAAATCTTGGTGATGAACTTGTAAACAAGGGTCTCAGAACAGCAACACAACTCTGAAGTTGTTCCGTACTGGTAGCTCCCAGCACTGCTGGCTCCTGGATGTCCAAACAACCAACAATAGCTCTTTGTAGACTTTGCCTTTTCCTTTCAGAGCCAATATTAGGCAGCTTTGTAGTCTATAACTTCCCCATTCTTCAAAAACCCACATCTTTCTGTCTTTCTTGGTAAAAACATTGAGAGCTTTCAGTAAGGTCATGTATCCAGAAGGGAAACTCATGGTTTATTCGATCTTGCAGCGCCCCAGATTACACAGGGAGGTTTAATTATACATCTAACAGTTACTTACTCATTTTGACACAGCTTTGTTATACTTTTATTAAAGACAGGGATGGAAAAAGAGACAATTATTTGTAATTCTCTCTACTTTTTTCTACTTTTAAAGGGAAAGCTAGAAGCTGTGGAAGTGTTCCCACATGTCTGCCCACTGACACAGACCTGATCTCCTCTGTTGGTCACGCAAGAGTCAAGATTAATTGTTTTTCAAATAAATGGGAAATACAGCAAGAAGTTTGAAATGAACAGCACTTTGCCTTGTGCCTTCTCTTCTGCCTGCACCCCTGGAGCCTGCCCTGCACACTCCTGACAGCAGGATGACCAGGACACAGAAGGCACATTTCAGCCTGGCCCAAAATCAGCACATTTGATCAATATATGTTCCAACATTTTAAATTATTAAAAACTCAGTTAAAGCAATAATTATAGCAGATCCCCTCTATATAGTAGCAATGGAAGAACATTGTCACAATTGCCCATGGCAACAACTTGAACAAAAATGGGTTAGAGGGGAAAACACATAATTAGGATGAGACAGACATGCCTGACTTTGAAAGAAAGAAAGAAAGAAAGAGAGACAGTTTGTGCCTAATGCTTTAGAGAAATTGCTCCAGAAGAGCTCAGCGAGCCCTGGGCTTATCCGTCCCACACAGGACACAGCACACAGGCTCCAGTGGAGTTGCCTCCCTGGCTGACCAGGAGCACTGGCCAGTCCCAAAAGCAGAAGAAAACCTCTCTTCTTTCTCTGTTTCCTTCTCTGCCTTTGAAGAAAATGTTCCCAAAAGACATTTGTGCAACCAAATAGACAATAATATATTTATAACGAATAAGTGCAATAGAAACAAAAGCGATGTATTAAAGGAAAAACAGTGCAGTATTGAAATGGGAAAGTACTGGGAATTAAGAGAAAATAAGAATATTGATACTGCTGCCAGGAGCAGTACAAAATAATCATTTCTGTCTTCCTGAATCAGTGTCACTGTTCAGGGAGCACCTGGAGAATGCAAAGCCAGTTTTTCTACGAACCCCTCATTTCCATACAAGTAGAAAACTACAAGGTCAGACCTCAGTGGGGGCCAGGAGTCAGCCCTGCTCAGATCCCCCCAGGCTGAACTGCAGCATCAGGCCACCACCCTCACCACGGCAACCCAAGGGGAGATCCTCAGGTGGCTTACATAGCAAAGAACAATCCCAAACATTTAAAAACAAACAAACAAGGAAAAAAAACCCCACCAAAACAAAAAAACTAAACATTTCTCAGGTACATTTGCCATCAGGGAACTTGGATCCAATCCCATCAATCCTACTAAAAGTATCATCATTTTTAGTGTAAAGCCAGGATTACAGGACCTCATGTTCTCTGTCAGAACAAACCAGCCCCAGCCCCATCTTGCTCTGTCGTGTTTCAGGCCCAAAAAACACACTACAGTCAGAAACAGACACTTTCTCCCACTCACTGAACACTCCACTGGAGTCTTTCTACTGAACTCCTCCACTCTGCTTCTCACCAGACATTTCTCAAAGACTGATTTACACTAGGAGCAATAGTTGTCAAATATTTGGTGATTATATCAAAAACAGAAACTTGTACACAACATTGTAAGGATAATACATTGGACTTCTGCAAGCATTTCCTCCATACTTTTTGAAGAATTTTCTGTGGTGGGGTTGGGTTGGTTTTTTGAAAAAAGACTGAATGTATGCTGCCATCTCCTGGACAGTACAACCTAATCTACCAACAGCTAAGTGTTTTTCGCAAAAAACCTTGAGAGGCAATTGATTTTACTTCCCTATAGTTCACAGAATCACAGACAGGTTTGGGTTGGGAAGGTCCTTAAAGTTCATCCACTTCCCTCTACTGCCCTGGCGGGGACACTTCCCACTGTCGCAGGCTGCTCCAGCCTGGCCCTGGGCACTGCCGGGATCCTGCCAGGGATCCAGGGGCAGCCCCAGCTGCTCTGGGCTCCTGTGCCAGGGCTGCCCACCCTGCCGGGGAAGAATTTGTCCCTAATCTCCAATCCAAATCTCTCCTCTTCAGTGTAAAACCATTCCCCCGTGTACTATCACTATCTGCCAGTGTAAAAGGTCACTCTCCCGCTTTTCCTACGTTCCTTTAGAGACTGCCTGGGGCTCTGAGCTCTCCCTGGAGCCTTCTCCTCTCCAGGTGAGCACCCCCAGCTCTCCCAGCCTGGCTCCAGAGGGGTTCCAGCCCTGCAGCAGCTCCAGGGCCTCCCCTGGACCCTCCAGCAGCTCCAGGGCCTCTCTGTGCTGGGGATCCCAGAGCTGGGCACAGTGCTCCAGCAGCCCTGCAGTGCCAGAAAGATGCCAGCTTGCCCACCCCAAGGAAGGGGGAAGGCAGCCCACCACCCAACCCATAAAGTGACAGCACAGCTCAGCTTCAGACTGTTTGTATCTAGGGAGAGAGAGGTTTTTGTCTGGGCTTTTAAAATTTATTTCTAGCAGGTATCAATGTCTGTTTAATTCTAACATAGTGCCCCATGGGACTCATTAGCAGTTTAACAAACTGTCCGGGTACAAACACACAGCAGATAAAAAGACAGAATCTTAAAATATTGTATGTACGCCTACAAAAATAATCTAGGTGAATGATGAAGGGTGTCAGGGAAGTGCTCAACCAAATCAAACATTGAAAACATTCCTGAGATGGGCTGTTTAAATATTAAAACAATACCCTGAACTTCTGCAAATGTCAAACAGGAGAAATGATGGAATGCTATTTTTCCTAATCTGTTTCCAACTGTAATTATGGACTCTATACTCCAGCTAAAAAGATCATTTATCTTCTGCTAAGCATTTCAATTGCTTTGTCTCCAATAAATTGCAGATATTTCCTTTGACAGGTATCTGAGCCCAGCATAGACACAGCTGATGTGCCTAGAAAATATTTAACATTTTTCTTATATATGACTTTCATAAAATGTTTATAAAATGTTTCACTTCTATTTTTGTGGAAGCTTTTTTATCAAATTATGTGTTGCTCAAAAAATACTTTCTTCTACCCAGAAAGACTAATTTAGGGAGGGAAAAGTTATTTAGTGGATTGTATCCCCTTTTGTTATAATACCACCAGTGTAACAATATTTATACTAATATACAGTAGTATACAAATAACAACACATGTAATTTATTTTTCCAAGAGCTGACCTGGCCACCAGCATGCAGTGAGGACATTTCCACTGTGACACAGACACACAGATAATTTATGCAAAGTAAACCCAAACCATAAGTAACTGCATGTGTGAGAACCGGGAAACTAATCAAGTAGAGACAGCACTAATGAGCGTTGGCAGCCAGGAACAACGGCTGTGCCAGGCGTGGGGGTAGAGGGGAGAACTCATCCGTGGGAACAGAGCAGGGCCACGCTCTGCAGAGCCTGGGCACGGAGTCACAGGATCTGTGGGGCTGGAAAACACCTCCGGGATCACCGAGTGCCAGCTGTGCCCGCTGCCCACCCTGTCCCCAGCCCAGGCTCTGAGTGCCACCTCCGGGGATGGGCACTCCAAACCCCCCCGGGCAGTCCCAAGGCCTGACCCCCCGTTCAGCGAAGAAATTCTTCCTGCACAGCACAACTCAGCACTGCACCTCTTTGGTTTTGCCACCTGAACCATGTAGGCATTTCCTCCCATTTTTATGCAGCATTTGAAATCTAATTCTAAGAAAAACGACCAGTAAGAGCTCAGATTCACTTATCAACATTTAATTCAACTTGAAATACCAGATATTTACTGCTCTGGGTGGGATTATAGGAAATCTGAGCTAAATCAGAGACTTTATTTTAGTAGTTATTTTTTGTTGCTATTGGAGCCAGGCAAAGTTGAGCAGGGTCTGGTGTTACAGGTCTATCACTGCTGAGAACAAGTAATTTCTTACTGTGCCTCTGCAAGAGTTTAGATTACAAAATTATATGAAATCTCAGCACTGCCATAGATATTATGGCCTCGTGCATTTTCCATCTGAGGTGTTGGAGGGACTCTTCCACTGGCAGCATAGCTCACACCACAGATGAGGGAAACCTCTTCCTCACACAGTTTGATGGAATTTGGTGTAGTAAGTGTGCTCACAAACAAATACCTGCGCTCGTTTTATTACTGCATTACTCCAGTACAGCAGCGAGTGAAGGGATATCTGCTCAGTGATGAATTTAGCCTGGGTTGTGCCCTGTAATCACAACACAAGTGAGGTGCCAGCGCTGTGGGGGTGCACTGGGAGGTGCACTGCCAGCACGTGGAGCGGGCCATGTCCTGGCGATCCTGGGTCTGTCCCCAGTACGAGAACAGAGACACTGCAGAGCCCGGTAAGGGGCCACAGGTATGCGGGGCCTGGAGAACCTGGGCTCTGAGCAGAAAAAGGCTCCCGGGACCCCCGGGACTGCTGGGCAGCACTGCTGGCAGCACTGCTGGCAGCAGTGAGAACCCAGTACCAAAGAAGAGAAGAGGTGTAGTTCCAACAGAAGAGACCATCGTCCTTAACAGTGTGAGTCGAGAGCACAAGGAAGGATCAAATGGATCTTTGTGGTGTGCATTGCTCTGATTAGACTGTTATCACCTGCATCACAGCCTCACACTGAGGAAGCACAGTGAAGCATTTTTTTTTCTTTAACCTGTCAGCAGTTTACAATCACAAAAAACTATGGATTTATTATACATTTTTTTCACTGCATAAATTCTTTTTTTTTTTTCCTCAGTACCTCCTATTGTGCTTTTACAGCTACTTTTTATTGTAAGATTTGTGCATAATAAGATCGTATCACAGGAAAGCCTTCTTTCATTCCCGTCTGACTGCATTTGGTATCGGTAATCTCAACAGACTCTGAATACAAACAGAACCCGCAGATCAAAACCCACAATATCCGAGGCAAGGAACCGCAGAGCGAAAAGCCTTCAGCTGGAAAAGCGCTCAGCGGCGTGACTCCTGCCAATCGCTATCGGAGAAAACAGGAGGCAGCAGCCCGCTGGGTGCCGTTCCCCGCTCCCAGCGCTGCTCCGCCGCCCGGAGAGCGGCAGCGGGGCGGCGAGGGCGGGCAGACGGGAACGGATGAGCTCAGGCGCCACTCGGACTCTGCCCCTCACCGGATTTACCAGCCGGGCACCCGCCCCGGACCCTCCCGGAGCCCGCCCGGGCGCTGCCGAGGGCTCCGCCCGCCCCGCGGCCGCTTCCGGGCCCGGCGCTCGGCCGGGCATGGGGGAGCGCGGCGCGGCCCTGCGGGGGGACACGGCCCGGCGGGAGGACACGGCCCGGCGGGAGGACACGGCCCGGCGGGGGGACACGGCCCTGCGGGGGGACACGGCCCGGCGGGAGGACACGGCCCTGCGGGGGGACACGGCCCGGCGGGGGGACACGGCCCGGCGGGAGGACACGGCCCGGCGGGGAGACACGGCCCGGCGGCTGGAGCGCTTCGAGGCGCTGCGAGGTGCGGCGGGGCGGCGGGGTTGGTGCGGCCCGTGGGGCCGGGCCGGGCCGGGCCGTGTCCCCGCAGGCTGAGCGGGGCCGGGCCGTGTCCCCGCAGGCTGAGCGGGGCCGGGCCGTGTCCCCGCAAGCTGAGCGGGGCCGGGCCGTGTCCCGCGGGGCCGGGCCGTGTCCCGCCGGGCTGAGCCGTGTCCCCGCAGGCTGAGCGGGGCCGGGCCGTGTCCCGCGGTGCCGGGCCGTGTCCCGCCGGGCTGAGCCGTGCCGCTCCCCGCAGGCTGAGCGGGCCCGGGCCGTGTCCCGCGGGGTCGGGCCGTGTCCCCGCAGGCTGAGCGGGCCGGGCCGTGTCCCGCGGGGCCGGGCCGTGTTCCCCGCAGGCTGAGCGGGCCGGGCCGTGTCCCCGCAGGCTGAGCGGGGCCGGGCCGTGTCCCGCGGGGCCGGGCCGTGTCCCGCCGGGCTGAGCCGTGCCGTTCCCCCCAGGCGCGGCCGCCCGGCCCGGCGAGCTGTGGGACGCGGTGGTGCTGACGGCGGCGGACGCGGCGCAGGCGGGCGCGTTCCGGGAGCAGCTGGCGGAGAAGCTGCGGCGGGAGCAGCTGCCCAGCGCCGTCCGGTACCTGGTGTGCGCCGACCCGCCGGGACCCAGGATCGGTGCGTGGGGATGCGGGGGCTCCTGCGCCGGCCGGGCTCGGGGCGCGGTGCGGGGACAGCGGGGTGAAAAACGCCAATCACTTGGGGTTTAAAATTTTTAAAAGTTTAATAATGATAAAATTATTATAGAAATACAATCAGAGCAATAAAATTTAGAGTTAGGACAATTACAAGAACAATAAAAAACAAAGAATTACGACGTCCAGATGCTCTCGGACACTAAGTCATGAAAAGCATGCCTTGTGAACAAAGGAATAACCTTAAAAGCAATGGCCTGATGCATATTCATATATCTCATACATTCTGCATAAATTACTTGCAAATTAAGAACTTTTCTGGTTTTTGTCAAGTTCTCAATCTTGGTGGTTCCAAAAAGACAGAGAGAAGGTGGAAGAATGTTTGTCTTTTCTGATAAGGAGGCAGTAACTTCTTATGGGGCCCCTTCGCTGACATCTCTGTGTGAAGAGTTTCTTGATTATCTCATCTTCCTGCTTGAGCTTGTTACAAATTCTATATCACAGAGTTTCTATTTTAACATTATGTTTTAACCTAAAACTACATTTAACACACTACTTAAAAGAAATAATACAGCATAGCATTCTAACATTGCATGTATAGTATTCACTGTAACATTTGCAAAAAGCCAATCATAAAATATGCATTTTTCACAGCGGGCATCAGGGCGGCGGGAGCCCACGTGCAGCCGCAGTGGTGCTGGTGAGCGAGCTGTGCCACTCCTCAGAGCATGCTGTGGCTGTGGGATAGCACTAACTCCTGTCTCACACGTTCATACTTACCTTGACCTGGTTATTTAAACAGTCTGGGTATGTTTTAGTGCACTACCCGGGGGTGATTTAAAACTGGTCTCACTGCTCATAATACCGTTCTGTAATTCTTAATTCCTGTTCGCTTTGATGTACAAATTAAGTAATCTCAGTATTATCTGCAGTGTAGAGTAATATGCAGAGGGTAATTCTCAGGAATTTGGCAGTTTTAAGTTGTAGGAGCACATAAAATATCCCAAACTATTTCCTCAGATCCCATATCTTCCTTATTTCCATACTGTAAATGTCAGAAGTACTTCTGAACACTGGCTTGAATCCATTACTAGGCTTTTATGTGACTTGTTTCTTACAGGAGCTGGTGTTTGTAGCTGAGTTTTGGCCTATTTAGTTGATTAAATACTCCAAATGGTGGGGTTGTGCGGAGGTGACTGGGAGGGGAAATCACAGAGGTTTCCCTGGAGCTGTCTGCTCAGGATGCCATGACACAGTAGACAGACTATCCCATCTCTCTGGCTGGGCCCCAGTACACCTCACCTGTCAGAACAGGAACTACTGGAGCTCTTCTCACAGATACTAAAATGCTTTTTCTTTAGGAAATGGTGGATCAACTCTTCATGCTCTTCAGTGCTTGGAAGAGCAGTATGGTGATCAGTGGACTTCCTTCACTGTGCTGCTAATCCATTCTGGTAAATTCAGTTTTATATATTTTTCTCAAAAATGATACCTTTTATTTTTTCTTCCTTAAAATAATAAAATGGCAGAGGAGCTGGAGTTCCAAAATACAGTTCCCTGAGAAAAGCTACCCATGTGTCTGATCATTTGAAATGAGGTTGGTGCTTGCAAGGTGTTACTGTCACTTCAGCATTTCTTCTCAGCGCTAACGTTGCTCAGTCAGTGAGAAAGATGTGATTCACAGGTGTGATTTAAGTTTCTGCCTTGAAACATCCATTTAAGGAACACAATCTTCTCTCGGAGGACCTTGGGCTCCTCATGCCTCTGGGCAGGATGAATACTTGCCTTCTTATCCACTGAGTCAGGCCACTTCCAGATACTGAAGAACATCAGTTCTGCAGAGGAGAAAGAAACCAAGTGATAACAAGTGTGACCAAACCTCTGCCTTTTTGGCTCATCACTGGCTCAAAATTCCCTTGAGGAATATGGTAGTTCTCCTCCAAGCAAAAAGCAGGTAACATTTGCTTTTGTCACTCCAGCGACAGATAGCTCTGATACAAAAAGGTTACAAAATCAACCACAGTTTTAATATGAGCTATATAAGCCAGGCTGGGTTTTTTATAAGGTCAGATCTGCTTTGAGACTTGGTGTGCGACCAAGCTGAGAGGTTTTGAATGCTTTTGTGTACCTGTGAAATAGCTGCCTAGGTTTAGTTTTTTGCTCACTTGTGTACAGTGTCTCTGTGTAACTACAAGTCTTTTTCCAGGTGGTTACAGCCAGCGTTTGCCAAATGCAAGTGCCCTGGGTAAGATCTTCACAGCCCTGCCGTTGGGTGATCCCGTGTACCAGATGCTGGAGCTGAAACTGGCCATGTACATCGACTTCCCCCGTCACATGAAGCCAGGAGTCCTCATCACGTGTTCGGATGACATAGAGCTGTACAGCACTGGGGTCACAGAAACCATCACCTTTGATAAACCTGGATTTACTGCCTTGGCTCACCCCTCCGATTTGGCAGTCGGGACCACACACGGCGTGTTTGTGCTAGATCCGTCCAGTTTTTCGGGAAAGGGAGGACTGGAATATGGATCATGCTATCGTTTTCTGCACAAGCCTGACCTGGAGACCATGCAGCAGAGTGGTGCAGTGTGTGTGAGGGGGGATCGCCCTCAGCTCAGCTCCCCGGGGAGCCGCGGGGACTCAGCCGTGGCCTCGGAGTGTGTGTACACGGACAGCGTATTCTACATTGACCACAGCACTGCCCAGCAGCTGCTGCAGTTCTACAAGCAGATGGGCACTCTTTGCTGTGAAATAGATGCATACGGTGACTTTCTCCAGGCCCTGGGGCCTGGAGCCACTCCAGAGTACACCAAAAACACGAGCAATGTCTCCAAGGAGGACTCGGGGTTGGTGGCAGTGCGGCAGCAGCTGTACTCCCTCCTGCAAGGCACCGCCCTAAATGTCATAGTCCTCAACAACTCCCAGTTCTACCACATCGGGACTACTCAGGAGTATTTGTTTCATTTTACTGCTGAGAGCAAACTGAGATTTGAGCTGGACTTGCAGCCTGTAGCTTTTAGCATCTTCCCTGACACAGCCAAGGCCTTGGATCACTTGAGTGTCATCCAGAGCGTCCTTGAGCCCGGGTGTGTGGTAGGGCCTGGCTCTGTCATCGAGTACTCCAGACTTGGGCCTGAAGTCTCGGTAGGGAAAGGCAGCATTGTCAGTGGGTCCTACATAAATTTCAGTGCAGACATACCCTCAGACTGCTTGCTGAGTTCAGTAAGTGTGAAAATTACTGATCGAGTGGAGTATGTCACCATGGTTTTCGGGGTAGGCGATGACTTGAAAAAGAGCGTGAAATTGCTGTCAGATATACACTCCCTCCAGTTTTTTGGAGCCAACTTACCAGAATGCCTTGACCTCTGGAACTTAGAGGCTTCAGACCAGCTCTTCTCCAGTGAGGACACACGTCTGGGGCTGTGGACTGCAAGGATTTTCCCTGTTTGTTCTACTCTGAGTGAATCAGTTAGGATGTCACTGAACATGCTGAACTCTGTGCAGCACAAGTCAGCTTTCAAACTGAGTGGCTTTCAGCTCTTGTCTGTTGAAGAAATGCTCACCTACAAAGATGTGGAAGACATGCTGAAGTTTAGGAAGCAAATTTATGACGAAATCTGCCTACAAAGACAAAAAGAGAAGTCTGATTATGGAATGAGCAGTACTTGAATAAACCTGTTTTCATTTGTGGACAATTAATTACTTCCCAGCTCGTAAGAATCCTAAGGGGAAAATACACAGATCTCTTCTCTGATCTTATTGAAGTAGAAATGAAGAAATTGAATAACATTAATAAAGCAGCAAATGCAGATAAAGTGATCCTTTGATTAAAGTAGGGAAATATTTCAGCTCTAAAAACACTATTTGGCAACTTTTTGTGGGTTGCACGTTACGTCTTGTAGTTTTTGTCAGAATATGACACAGAAAATTTGTCTATTTGGCTGAAATGGCTTTAAAAGCTTTTAAAGGGTAGAATATTAGCTCCATCAATGTAGAATATAACAACTTATGTTTCTCTCTTTTTATGCTGCTATTTTGCAATACCGTTTCAAACAGTAGTTAGGTAGAGGTAAAATGATTAAAATGATTAAAAGTGCTTTTAATTCAAGACATCTTATCTTGGGCATTAATAAATTTTCTTCTTTTGTTTTGTAACTTTTTATCCTTTCCTGTTTTTTGTCAGGAGAAAAACCATTGGCATGAGTGATTATTCTTCCCCTTGTGACTCATAGTACTGGGGTCAACACCAGTTAATCAGGACATAATGATTTACTTTTTTTACCAGTAGCTGCTGGGAGCTGGCAGTGTGATGGAGAAGCTGCCAGCTCGTTGTTACCCAGGGATTGACTGATGTGTGCCATGCAAAAAGCAGCACCTTGTATTTCTCTGAACTGAACTGTTGCAGTCTTGGACGTCCGTGGTGCAGTGGAGCAAAAACCAGGGAGGTTTGTTGTGAGTGGCACCACAGTGCATATCTTCAGAGAAACTCTCTTCCCCTTCGCCCCCTTCTGCAAATAAAGTTAACATCAAAGTCCTCCTGTTTCTAGTTTAAATGCCCAAGATCCAGCTCCAAACAGATAAATCTGCTATTTTTAGGAGTATGCTGTGCAGTGTATCAGCGTGATTTGGCTGTAAATGTGATGAATCTTTTTCTCTTGAATGTCTCTGTGGGTTTTCATGTTTTATTTAATATCTCATGATGACAGTGTTTATCTCCCTGCTGACTGAAATCCCAAATGGCACCTTTCTTATGCCACCTACGAGGCAGCAGAGTAGCATCCCCTAAGCATTACCACCCTTCTTTAACCTGCGCTAGGTTTCTTCTTTGTTAATAAACCTTCCAAGAAGAAATAAAAATAAGTTAAAACGTGGAGGGTGGGAATTGCTGGAGTTGACTTCAAAGGAATAAGAATTTCTGAGCAAATAGAGGGTCTATAAATTAGTATGAAATATTAGTTAAACAATGGAAGCAGTAGGTTTGGGAACACTCAAATCCAAGGTAAACGCTTTAAGTCACAAAGTGAAAGTAGTCATAGAGCACAGAGCTGTCATTTGTATATCATCCTATTTGCATGACTTATTCATCTGTTGTTACACAAAAGATTTTAGGAGAAACATGTTTGACACAGACCTTGCCTCTTGAGCTGGCGGCCAAACTTTGTTTGGTACAGAATTCCCTGAGGGTTGCCACACTGCCAGGTGAGTTCTCTGAGTGTTTGGTAACAGTGAAATGCATCCTTTTAACATGGTTATCCACTTTAACTGTTACAATTGTATTTGTTCTGAATTCCCTGAGTACCAGGTACTGATTTCATTACTGAAAGTAAACTGGATAAAAATAGGAAGTGGATTTGTTTCTGGCACATAAGTATTGGGAGAGTGAGGAAAAACGGTGAGGGAATAGCTTGTGGAAAAAATTGGGGTAGGTCGGGCCAGCAGCAGCTGCTGTGTTTTAGGGAGCAGTGTGAATTCCAAGACAAAAAAAAAAAGGAGTGTCATCCCGGTGGTAGCAACAGACTAGCACAGCTAGCCCTCAGGTGGGATCTTGAGGCAAAGGTTTTAATGAATAAAAAAAATCGGTTGTAATGGAATAAGCATGGATTTACCAGGTAAGAAACATTGTACTGCTTTAATCCTATGTGTCACACACTGCTTTCCTCTTACTGTGAGCATTTTTGTTTCTAATTGAGAAGGCAGATTTCAGTCAGTATTAGCCCCAGATAACATCAGCAAGTTTAATGGATTTACTCTACAGGTATGGGAATATCTGGTGGTGTACCATTCTTCATTTTTACACTGCAATCACGTTTAATGTAAAATGTTATGAAGAACATTACAATATATATTTTATTTATAGAGAGTTATATTAATTATTTTCCCATATGCAGGTATTTAGAAGCCACGTGGATGTGACACTTGGAGACAGAGGTTAGTGGTGGCCTTGGCAGTGCCGGAGGAATGGTTGGACTTGATGTTCTGGGAGGGCTTTGGACTTTTTCATTCCAAATGCTTCTTTGATCCTACAATTCTCTGTATTGCAGCTATTTATGAAGTGTGTACATTTTTAGCGATAAATTGCAGTTTTTACAGCAAGAGTCATGCTACAGTGTGAGTACATATTTTTAAAATCAAAAAGCCTGCAGACCGGACCCTTCCTCACAACAATAATCCAAGGTTGAGGTATTCAATCCGTGTATGTATTTTGTCTGTATTGCATTTACAGCTCCAGGTAATCTTTGTATTCCACAGTCTGCTGTTAACGTAGATGACAACAATTTTCTCATGCAGCCAGCTGGGATAAGTGTGTCCCAAGGAAGCTGAGAAACTTGTGCAAGGCCGCTTAGTAAAACTTCACAGCAAGGTCAGTAATTTGGGGGTTTCTGGTTTCCAGTACCAGGCTCTTAAAACAAGACCATCACAGCATCCTGGCCCATGATTTCCTGCAGTGTGAGTGATGAAGGATGCAGTCATGAGAGTGCCAGGAACGCAGGACTCCGTGGATGGGAGTCATCTGCTGAAACCTAGAGTTTGATTTTGTCTGATCCTCACAGAGTTTCCCAGATGGGTGCAATGTTCATATATCCTCTGGATCATTGCCTGGCTCCATCTATCCTGAAATGCAATTCAGGCTGGTACAATCTCAAACAAACTCAAGATGAGCTTTTAATGATTTTTTTTTCATGTCAGCTTTCTTTATTGAATTAGTTTTGCTGTGTAGTGCAATAATAGGGCTCATAATGAACATGATTGCAATGATTTCCCTGAATACCTTGAGCACGCGCCGTGATCAGCAGAGTTCAGCCCTGCTGTCTGTGCTATACTGAAACCTGAGAGGGGATATTTCAGTGACCTTTGGTGCAGGAAACTGAAATCTGAGAAACTGGGCACTTAACAAAGAGCACAAGGGGAGGCAGCTGAAATAAAAATGAGCAGCTGAGAGGAATCTGTGCCAGGAGGATTTGGGGAGCTGATGAGAGGAAGTAAGCTCCAAGGATCAGTTGGATCTGTAGAGCAATGTTTGTGCCTTGTCAGGGTGTTTTTGCTCGAGCTCAGAAGTTCCAGCCTCTTCTCGTTCCCAAACCTCTGATGTAAGAGCTTTGTTTTTTGCTCTCTGCACTTGAGCCCCCATGGAAAGGCCTCTCTAATCTTGTGAGAGCAAAACTAACAGTGCAGTGCTGCTGTGTCCTGTTCATCTGCTGGCATGGGGGAGCCACTGCAAACACCTTCTCCCTTTCAAGGGCCAGAGTTCCTCTACTTTCTTTTTGACAACGTGTATTTTCTTTCAGCGCCCTTTTCATTTCCTGGGACAGATCTGAATGTCACCAGAATGGCAATGAAGTTTATGGGTGCAACTTAGAGCTTCTTCAAGTAAATGGTAGATGTGGACATATGTTAATTGTGGATATGTTCTGATTAATTTGAAATAAAGATAATTTCAAAAGACTTACTGCTGTAAACCCTCCCTGTGAAGAACATTTAAAACCTCAGCTCTCCCAGTTGTTTGGCAACTGGATGTGGGAATCAGCTGCCAGGCTGGTGCCTTTCTGCAAATCACTGGTCAAATATCACAGGATACATTGAGACAGCAGTTCATACTCTTCTGAAGTAGATCCTGTGATTCATATACAAGTTTGTGCAAGTAAAGGGACAGGCTGGTAGTGTCAGGAGCTGTCAAGGCACCAAGGTTCTTACAGTGGGCTGCAGCGTGTGGGAGGTTTTGGAGATGTCTGTTCTACTAACATGTCTGCTTGCCTGAAATCCTTCAGTGAGATGAGAACTCACACACAGAACAGCTGCCAAGGTCAATCACCACACTTTAAAGATATTAATATATAAACATATAAACATAAATATTTATGTGTGTATCTTTGCATTTCACTATGAATTATATTTTGCCCTTCCTAAGTGCCATACCCAAATGCTCCCAATGCCACCCCTGTGCCAGGGGGTTGTGAGTTGCAATCGTCCCTGGCCTCTCTGAGCTGGGGACCCCCTGCACTCCCTGGGGATTCTCACAGAACACCTGGGATTCAGGTGCTTAAATTCCCTTTTCTTTACAAAATCATTAGCAAGCTGCCAAATTGCCACTTCCCACTAGTTGTAGGTGTTCAACAAATGAAGGCAAGTATTTTGTGGGAAGAACTGGAGATTTTTAAGCAAGCTGAGTGGGTGTTTCTATGACTTTAGCCCAGTGAACAGCACAGTTGTTTCGCTCCGTGCTATTGTTGCATGACATTCCTCTTGGCACAATGTTTATTTTTAGCCAGAGACTATCACAAGTATTTTTCAGCAGGACTGTCACTGCTCCTGAACAGGGAATCATATTACTGCAAGAACTTTGCTGAAACAAAGAAGATAAATTGGACAAATGGGAAATTATAAATCTAGACCAACCCAGACTTGCACGGGTAACTAATGTCACTTTTTTACAGGCAATGTGCCATCCATCCATCAGCAAGGAGCAAACGGTATTTCAGGAGATAACTCATTCCTGGTTTACTCTTGAGTTCAAGGCTCAGGTATTGTTCTTGACTTAACCCAGATACAGGCTGTGAAAGACAAGCCAACATTTATTTGGGCAATTATATAAAATCATAATAACTTGTATACTATGTTGATTTGACTCGTATTTCATGAGAAAACCTTTAAATCTCTAACCTGTTTCTGCTGTGTGTCTGTTGAGGAAAAAAAGAGCTAACAAATGTAACCTGAACGTTTCAGTTTTCTCTTGAATATTATTTAATATTAAAATATTTCTTGGTAAGGATTCATACATGTGCACTGTCTCTGAAATCCTTGTATATGTTTCTGTATTGGCTGCAGCAGGAACAGTTTAATAGCTATAATATTTTATACTTTAATAGAAATATATATGAAATTGTACAATTGGATGTTTAAAAATCAAGTGTTCTGGTTACTGGGACATTATTATTTTTGTGCTTTGAAGAGTTTTAGCAACTTGGAATTTTTGTTGTAGATGAATGGAAAAAGAAAGTCAGTGAATCCTATGCCACTGTCACGGAGCGGTTGGAGGACGACCTGCAAATCAAGGAAAAGGAGCTGGCAGAGTTAAAGCATGTTTTCAGGTAAAATGTTCAGTGAATTTGATTTCTTTCAAATGACTATCTGTTATCAAACAGTATTTTCAGTTTCAGGTGTTTTATATGGACAGAGTTTCTCCTGTATGGAATGCATGTTCCTTATGTCTATTTTTGGGAAAATGTCATCACAGTGCTAGGCAGATCCCCACAGCAGAGTACCAAAATTAGTGGCTGCTGATTATTAATGCCAGTATTTTACAATAAACACCTCTATACTTTTGTAAAATAATTAGCTCTAGTACAATGTCTGATTTTTCTGTACGCTTTTCAGCTTTGCTGATGTGTTTCTGCAGCCAGGAATATTGCTGAAGTGTACCACTGTAAACAAACACAAAAGTAATGGATTCAAAGTTAGGAATTGGTTTTCTTAGGATAACAGATGCTCACACACAGGCTCACCCAGCTGAGTAATGCAGACGTGTTCATTACCTGCAAAGCTCCAGTGCAGCAAACTCCCGGCTCACAGACTGGAAATGAGTTGAGAAAAATATTGAAACTTTTTTTTTTACAGTAACCTTGTTAAATATGTGTAATGGTTGCTCCTCCCTCAGGGTGGGTTTATAGTTACACAAATCCAAGTGTTCTGCACACTCAGGGTCATGGGTGGGCTGATACTGAATGGAAGCTTCTATGGGCAGGCTGAAATTGAGATTCTCCAAAGCAATATGAGCTGTAGGTGTATTTAGTTTTTAGCAACTGTAATTATTTACAGTGTTTGATGGATCACTAACAAATCAGTCTGTGCTGAAGGAAACCCACAAGGCTCGATGACAAAAGCTAAAATGTCCAAGTACTGTCTCATTTAACAACCTGTAAGCAAACACAGTGATCACTGTCCCTGTGATTTCATCTGGGGGGTACAAACTCACTTTGTAATAGGCTTTTCCTGGTTATTCTTTTCATTTAGCAAGATGGCCCCTGCCCTATGCGTGTCCTACTCACCATTTAAAAATCAATACACATATTTTAAAAATACATTGTAGTTATTATTGCATTAATATAGACGCTGAATTTATATGGATTGTTTCTGTTTTTAAAGAGTCTTTCCTCTTATTTTGCCTAATTTAGATAAATTTACAATGTATATATTGTGATGGCATAGCCAGATTTCTCAGAAAACAATAAATCTGGACCATTCAACCTGATAGTAGTAACGTATTTCTAGATTTACAGACTGTAAGCTGGGTATAAATTCAGCCTTGTGCCTCAAAAAAAATTACATTGTGATTTCTCTTTTAAATGTTTCCCACACGCAAGAAGCTGTGCTGAAAGATGGAAGAAGTAATCATCTGTAAAATCCCTTTTTCAGCTCCGATGAAGCCTTCTGCAAAGTCAACCTGAATTACCGCACGGAGAACGGGCTGTCGCTGCTGCACCTGTGCTGCGTGTGTGGGGGTAGGTGTGCAGCGGGCACGCCGGCCCCAGCACGGATCTGCTCTGCCTGGCAGCAGGGCTGAGCGCTCGGGGTCTCCTCAGCTGGAGGAGCGGCTCAGCACCGCTCGGAGCCTCGAGGGGAGTTTCACAGAGCCCCAGGGGAACTGATTCTTCAGCTGACCGAGGTCCTGGCTGGGGGTGCAGCAGGATTTACTGCACGTGTTCAGCTCATCCTAAACTGCCTCTACCTGCGTTTGTTAAACCAAACCCATCGCAGCATTTCTGGCTCCACGTTTCTGGATTCTGTCCGTGGCTCAGGCTCCAGGACAGGGACCTTGTTGCAGCAGTACTTTGCCATACTTACACCACCAACTTTTCTACCGTCATGAAAATACCTTTATTTTATTGCCCATTGATTAAAACAAGAATAGCTGAAATGCTCTAGTGACAAACATCAACTGATAGGGCTTTTCCAGTTAGCACATCAGAACACACAAGGGAAGAGGGCAAGATGTGTTCTGGGATGCTCATACAAACATCCTGATGGTGGGGTTTTCCACTTGGATCCACACAGCTGCTCTGTTATCCACAAAAAAGTCATTAGTTCATGCACTTGTTTCACTCTTGTTATACAATTTTCAGCAGAAATTGGCTGAGAGGCAGAGACTTTTACCCTGAGGTTTCAGCTCTGCAAAGTACTGACTAATGACATGCATAAATGATTTTATCAATCTTGGTTAGATGCTCTCCACGAGGAACAACCTGATCCTGCACTACTGAAAAATGAGTGGATCTTCACTTGTCATTTTTTGAGTGCAAGATCCTATCCAAAGATGGCATCAATACATGGGACCATCAGAGCAGTTGGGGTAGCTGAGAGGAAGTTTAGGAAAACACACGCTAATCATCAGTTCATCAGTTCTTTGAACACTCGGAGAAGGGCAAAGAGCTGCTAGATCTGACATTGTCCTTGGTTACTGTCACAAGTACTCAGAAGGCAGATGAATTTATTGAATTTATGCATTTATTCACTGTGCATCAAAAAAGGTCAGAGCAAAGCTACTGGCCTGGACCACATTAATGGACCCACATTAGCACTCCCCAAAATGACTGTCCTTGTAAGGATGTCCTGTGTAGGGAGAGCAGTGCTCCAGTTCTGAGATGGAAAAGGAGCTCAGTGACTGAGAAACCAGAGGTTCCAGAAGCACCTTCTGGTTCATGGAGCTCTCTGCAGCATGCTCTGGATGCTAAAGGAGTGGTTTGCTTCTCCAGAAGCTCAGTTACCCTTACCAAATCCTCATTAAAGTGTGAACAAACAGTGAGCTGGTATGTGTCCAGACCCACAACTGTCCCAGCCAATGAGATATTTCCATCAACCTCATTGTTTTGAAGTATCAAAAGGTACATTTTATTACTTGCCTCAGGTCAGCAGTCGAGATATCTATTTCTCTGCTTTTAAACTCACGCAGGAGCTTCTTACCTCATCTGCATGTTCTTTCCTGTAACTGTCTTTTTTTCTGCTTTTCTCTCTAAAGGCAACAAATCCCACATCAGAACTCTCATGCTGAAAGGGCTGCGCCCATCCAGACTAACCAGAAATGGATTTACAGCTCTGCACTTGGCAGCTTATAAGGTAAGTTATTTTCAATAGAATTGATGGCAGGAAATCATAGCTGAGCAACTGATTTGTCTGTGCTGTCTAGATGAGCTCTCTAGTCATTATTTCTGGTGAAAATACAAGTTTTACATCTGTGGTGCACAGGAAAGCGCCCCATAAGGAGCCCATGCACAGGAATCAGCATGCACTTTTGCAGTGTTATCCATAGGGTAGGATATTGCCTTGGAATTGCTGATGGAGACATCCGCTGCAACTCAAGACAGAGGAGTTGTCCAGTGCCATCATAAAATCAGGATAGAGATTTTTAACACCCAGGCTTCAGTATAGCAAAAGAGAGAGGGCTGGTGCCCGGGGCAGAGCCTCTCCAGGCACCCTGAGCCCCTGGGCCGTGCTGGTCCCGCTCCATCCCGGCCGGCCGGGGAGCCCAGGGCTGGTGCTGCTCCCCAGCCTGTCCCAGGAGTGATGTGGGTGCCATCCCCACTTCCAGGACGACGCGGAGCTGCTGACGGCGCTGCTGCACGGCGGGGCTGACATCCAGCAGGTCGGCTACGGGGCGCTGACGGCCCTGCACGTCGCCACCATGGCCGGCCACCACAAGGTATGGCACTCTGAGCTGTGCAGGGCTGGAACAGGGGGGTGCTGTATGGGCAGGTCATTCTGACTTACTCTGTTATCTTTCAAAACAAAATTCAGAACTGGTAAAGTACAGCTGCATTTTGTTTAATTTTTTTCTGCATTTTGGGAAAATCCTATCTGTGCATATATTTTTATACTGAACAAACATGCACAAAAGAACTCAGGTTGGACTTGATAGGTCTTGGAGGCCTTTTCCAACCTTGATGATTTGACTCTAATAGTTCTGTGCAGAATGATGGTGGAGCTGTTAACCTGAGCCCTGACTCTGGGATGCTTTCATTCACAGGTATTTAATGTCTCATCTGTGGACAATACAAAGTTTTTTCTGAGCACTCTGGGGTTTCAAGTAATTTCTAAAACGTCTGGGCCTTTTGCTGTAAATGCCAAAGGCAGACCTGCTGTTGCTCCCATGTCCTGAGCTCCTGCTGAGGTTATGGGCAAGTTTAGGGGGCTCACAAACCAACAACATTAACTCAATAAGAAATAAACTGTTAGTAGTATTGAAAAGTTTCTTATTTCTTCCTTGGGAATGATCAGCTGTGTATCAGAAGCATCTCCATAAATGGAGTGGGACTCTGTAACTCATTTGATTCATTTGCTGCTCTGGGAACCAATGATTTGTAGTCAAAGTTCTTGCTTTCCTTCTTTACTTAGCTGTGAAATTTTCAGTCAGCTTAGAAGTTTCTCTTCCAGATAAAGTAGCTTGTTTTGTCCACAATTTCATTAATATTCATGGAAACATGAAATAATTTTTTCAAGTCACCTTATAAGGATGAGTTTTTATCCCTTGCCCTTTTCCAAAAGACAAAGTCTTTATGTCTGTCTCATGGGGTTTTTGTTGGCTCCTTCTAGCCTTCAGAGTGGCTTAATTAATTGTCTTTGAAGTGAAGATCGTTGACTTGAGTGTTCAAAAAACTTCTGAATAAACCGTTTGTAAGAGAATTGTAAGAAAAATTGCAAAGACTATAGTGCAAGTTGTTTAAAGCATTGTTTTGAAAGAACATTTGGTTGTACAAGGAGAAGGGAAGCATTAGTTCCCCTTGTTCTCCAGGCTGTGCTGGTGTGAGCCCCACTGGGATGCTGCTGGCTGCCTTAGACCAGCCCACCCAGCAGCTTTCTCTGCAGCTTGGGAACATCCCCTGGGTTACAAGCTTCACCTTCACTCGCCATCTGTCTCCTGAGGATAAAAGTTTTGGTTTTTGTTTTTCCTCCTTAGTTTCTGAAGTATTTCTATCCTTGCACATCCCTCCAGCGTAGCCTCCTACTTGTGATGCCTATGACAGCTTTCAGTGCTTTCTAAGGCTTCTTTTTTCTTTCCTGGAAAGATATCTTGTCTGACAAACTATCAAGCCTGTCTCTATACCCCTCTCATCATTTACACTTGAGTGGAGTTTGCTTAGTATAGCACACAAAATTCTACTTATCAGGGGATCACAAAGCACGGCTGCCATTGCTACAGCCTGGAAAATGTGTCAAAACCCATCTAGTTTTATGTTCATCATCAGGGATGAATCCACGTCACTCAACAGAGTTTTTTTCACCTTGGAGATCCACCTTGAAAGCTCATAGATGAATCTAAATTTTGAATTCCAGCTCCCAAAGGGTTTGAGGAGAATTGGAGTTATGGTTGCATCCCTGAATTTGTTACAGCCTCACAGTTCATGGCTAAATTAAAATCAGGCTGATCCAAAGATGTTTCAGTCATATTAGTGTAAAAGCTACAAGCCTAAACATCTCTTTTCAGAGACAACAGCTACAACTTCAGTTTTATCATGCTAGTTTGCTGGAAAATGTCTTAGACTAATAATTTGAAAGCCACCAAACCACTAAATCCCTGGGTGGCTGGCTCTATGTTCCCACCTCTGGCCCACCAAGATATTGAAAATTGGCCAGACATGGCAAACACAGTGGAGGGAATCAGCTGTGTTAACTAAATAATGGAGTGTGTTCTTCATTTAGCACCTGAGCATATTCCCACCCATCCCCTGAGTGCCTGTTGCTGAGCGGATAGAACAGCCAGCAGAAAGATCTCAGGGGGTCTTTCTTCAGATTTTTGCTGTGTAGTCAAATGCTTTTTTGGGATTGGCAGCATAAGGATCCACTGCAAAAGGATGTCAACACACATGGCATTTAGCAAGGGAAATTCTGACTGTATGTGGAGGGGGTGAGGGAATCACAACGAGAGTGAAGGATCTTTCATTTTGTGTGACTTTTTAACTTCTAAAATCTCTGATATGTTTACAGCTCTTTGTTCATATTGGCTAGAAGAAAATTAAAGGTTGTTCTGAGAATATCCAGACAGCCATTTCTGTGCCTCTTACTTCATGAATCAGTTTTTTTAGTGGCACACTGATCTTCAGGCGCATTTATAAAGCATCAGTGGCATTCAGTGCTCAGTTCAAGTACTGTAAGTTAATCACTTTTACATGCTCTGCACCTTTAGAACTCGTTTGTTTGGGGCTGTTTGGCATTTTTTAACCCGGAGGTGTGAGGTTTCAAAGTCCAGTTTTACCAGCTGAGCACATGTAGGACATGCACAGCACTCGTGGTGGGCATTGCTGCTGGTTTCCCTGCAGGCTGTGGACATCCTGCTGCAGCACGGGGCCTACGTGAACGTGCAGGACGCCGTGTTCTTCACCCCGCTGCACATCGCTGCCTACTGCGGCCACCAGCAGGTACCGGGGCGGGCACGGCCTGCCTGGGGGGATCCGAGGGTGCTCCTTTCTTACACTGATGCCTCTGCTGTCCATTCACCGCAGAGGATGTTTTTCAGAATGAACATCTGCTCGCTTTTGAGAATTTTAACCTCTTTATAGACATGGAACTTAAAAATGAATTTTCTATTGAATCCCTTCTCCCTGTTTTAACTTTACAGAGATGCTCACATACAGTATTACCCAATGCACTATTGTATCTGGTTTTCTCGAAGTTTTATTTTCGTGCGATATTTTAATTAAACTTAATTAAATATTTAGGTAACCCACCTGCTACTGAAGTTTGGAGCCGATGTGAATGCGAGTGGTGAAGTTGGGGACAGACCTCTCCACCTGGCTGCTGCCAAAGGCTTTCTCAACATCACAAAGCTTTTGATGGAAGAGGGAAGCAAAGCTGATGGTAAGATATTTTAAAATCATCTTTAACACTGTGTTTTCTGAACAGAGTCTTAGCTTCCTAACACATACTCTTTGTACTGTGTGTCTGTGTATCATCTTTGGACAGCCAAAACAAGAAAACAGCAGTTGGAAAGCTTCCCTTGGCCAAGTATGCTGGTTTGTCATCTCACATTTGCTCTATTTTCAGTAGTAAGTTAGAGGTGAAAAACAGAGGCAGAAAACAAAATTAAGATTAATATACAGGTGGCTCATTATTTAGACATTCATCCAGGCAGGGAACATGTGGCCATGTGGTAGGGGTCTGTAGTCAAAGTGACTCAAATGCACAGAGAACTACTGAATGAGGTACAGGAGGAGGATTTTAAGCCAAAATTATGCAGCGAGAAATTTAAAATAATTAATATGAATGTCAAAATTCCACAGAAAAGAGGATTTTTTTAGCACATGATTTATTATGCTCCACAAGCTTCCCACTCGTCACTGGGAATGTCAGCTGTGGGCCATTTTCTGTCTGAGGAAGTGCCTGTGTGAAGACCTGGTGGGCTGGACAAAAGTCTCTCAGCACACTTTGGGCCTTGGGGGAGTTCTTTGTCCAGGTGGCCTCACAGTGATTGCTATAACTTACAGGTCACATTTTAGGCGTGTTGTGATTATCAGTGCAGAGATTCTTACCTGTACCTGAGGGGAGCCTTAAAGAAAGATGGAGAGAGACTATTTACAAGGGCCTGGAGTGCCAGGACGAGGGGAATGCTTTCATACTGACAGAGGGCAGGGTTAGATTAAACACCAGGAAAAAATCCTTCCCTGGGGGGGTGGGCAGCCCTGGCACAGGTGCCCAGAGCAGCTGTGGCTGCCCCTGGATCCCTGGTACTGCCCAAGGCCAGGCTGGACACTGGGGCTGGACACAGCCTGGGACAGTGGGAGGTGTCCCTGCCCACAGGGAGGGACCTTAAAGATCAGGGTCCCTTCTAACCCAGGCTATTCTACGATTCTGCAAAATACTGAGCAAATTCCAAACTATTTAAAAATTAATTTCTTATCCTCAGAGTAAGAGAACAATTTACCATGTTCCCTATGAGTCCTGCCTGCAATCACACATCCTCCTCCTGCAGCAGAAAAGCATGTAGGGAAGCAGCAGTCAGGTCTGTGTGTGCTGTTCTCAGTAGTGAGCTCAGGGTGTTTCAGCCTCAATGTGTGTGCACTGGGCTGATATAATTATAATAAAGGGGGGAAAAAAGAGACGTTCTCTCATCATGACAAGGCAGTGGGAGGTTTGCCCTCTGTTAGAGAGTTTATTCCAAAAGGAAAGAATCTGGGGCACCATTTCAGGTCCTTCTCTTTAAACTCAAAATCTTCAGCACAGAAAAAAAGAAAAGGGAGACTGGAAGCGGGAAGCCTTTTGCTCTTAAAGTAGCACACTTTGAAACTTGCTGTAAATGCAGCAGCAGAGGAAAAGTCTTTAGTGCCCAGGAATGAAAGGAACTGGGGAAAGAACCTGAATAAATTTGGCACTGTTCAGTGCAGACCAGTAATTGGGGTCACAAACCTGAGCTATTTCTTTTAACAAAATGTGACTTGCTAGTCAGCCCAAAACCACAGATATTGCCCATCCCATAAGCAGGCAGAAGGCTCCCTGGCATGGATGTGCTCCATGACAGCTGACAGTCTCCAACATTCCCATCTGCAGATCAAGGATCCCCCAGGGTCACTCTGTGCAACTGCCCTTGGAATGTTTTGCTGCTACTGGTAGATGCCAGCAGTTCTGTGCTGCCTGGATGTTCCCAGTTCTGTTGGTGTTGTTATTATCTTACTTTTGTTTCAAAATTGCTCTTTCTAAGGGTCATTTATAACTCATGATTCCTTCATGGAAAGCTTTGTCAAAAGACTCGATAAGTTTGCAGCTGGAAGAAAGAAGTCATGCCCCAAGGTCAGAAAATCACCTTGACAGTGCACTGCGGGTGGCACAGAGCAATGTGGATTTGATATCCAAAAGATCACAGAAATTTCATTTTTTAACAAATACGTCTGCAAATATTTTTCCAGGAGGCTTCAAAATGCATAGACACAATGCATAAAATTCTACTAAATATCCGAAAGTATCCCAGACACACTGTGTTAAGGATAAAATCCTTTCTGTGGTCTTTTTCTGGGTTGACTGGCAGTGAATGCTCAGGACAACGAAGATCATGTGCCTCTGCACTTTTGCTCTCGATTTGGGCACCATGATATTGTGAAGTTCTTACTGCAGAGCAGCTTCGAAGTGCAGCCCCACGTGGTGAATATCTATGGAGACACACCTCTACACCTGTGAGTGCCCTGGAGGAGCTTCTGGACAGGTTTGGGGCTCTTGGGAAGGCTGGTTTTGCTAACACCTCTCCACTGGCTTCCTCTTCAGTGCCTGTTACAATGGGAAGTTTGAAGTTGTCAAGGAAATAATTCAACTCTCAGGAACAGAAAGTCTCACTAAAGAAAATATATTCAGTGAAACTGCTTTCCACAGGTGAGGTGTTCAAATGCCATTGTCAGTAGAGCTCCACTTACACATGCTTGCAGCACAACACCCAGAATTACAAATGTCTCACCACACCCAGAATTACAAATGTCTCACCACACCCAGAATTACAAATGTCTTGCCACACCCAAAATGTCTCACAACACCCAAAACTACAAATGTCTCACAACACCCAAAATTACAAATGTCTCCCCAGCAGCCAGGTGAGGAACAGAGCGAGCAGAGAGCTACACAGGGAGGGTGAGTTTGTGTCCTGAGATATATGACAGGGCATGAAGAAAGAGGCAGAACCAGGCAGTGAAAATCAGGTTCACCAACACCTGGTTGGAAAGTGGTTCCTCTCCTTGTCCAGTTTGGGAGCTGGGATCAGACCTGGATGTCTGCTGGGGCCAGGTACTCTGAACGAGAAACCAGGTGGCAGAACACAGTTTGGTTGGCATGGTGGAAATTTGTAAAGGGCTATTAAAGAGGCACTTTGCAACTCAGGCTGTTTGCACAACTGTGTGAAATTAGGTGATTCAGCAATAATTAGAATGTTTCGGAAACAATAAAAATGAATATGCTCTGGTGGATTAATCATGCATTTGCATATATCTAATGATCCTTTATTACTGCATTTTTATCTATTTGTAATTCCTTTTTGGCTACCCGAAGTACTTCTTTTATGGACTACACCACTCACCACTCCCTTTACTTCTGCAGCGCTTGCACCTATGGAAAGAACATAGAACTTGTCAAGTTTCTCCTTGACCAGAATGTTGTAAGCATCAATCATCAGGGGAGAGATGGGCACACAGGTAACACCACCACACTTACTGTGTATGAGGGTAGACACCAGCACCAAAATACTGGGAAGCCACACATCAGGATTTCCAGCACCCAAGTGCCTTTCAGACAGAGCACAGCTTTCCTGAAATATTTTTACTGGAGGCATAGAAGTGATAAGACTTCAGTGAGGATGTATCAGGCCGTTAGGATGTATATGAGTAACAAAACCTGCTGTAAACTGTTCTTCCCATATTAAGGCTTCTAAGTAGTGTTAAAAATTATTCTGCAAAGAGATGGGCTTCTGGAATGTAGTGTCTGAAGGGCTGCACACATTCCTATCCCCACTACACAGAGCTGCCTTTGTTTCCACTTCCTTCTTCTCACATACAGAATCGTTAAATGTGTTTTGCAGCTGGCAAAGTAAGTGGTGGCACATTGTGCAGAGGCAGTAGATTGGTTCTTGCAGCCTTAATGTTTAATTTTCACCTCTTGCCTCAGGTATTTTTTGGGCAACATATATATTTATCGAGGAGATCAATTTGCACTTTGCAGTTGTTGCTGCAGCCCCATTGCCCTGTTCTGACGGCTGTGCTCCCCACACTTCTCTGATGTTCCAGGGCTGCACTGTGCTTGCTACCATGGCCACATTCGCCTTGTGCAGTTCTTGCTGGATAATGGAGCTGACATGAATCTTGTAGCTTGTGATCCCAGCAGGTCCAGTGGAGAAAAGGATGAGCAGACCTGTTTGATGTGGGCTTATGAGAAAGGTATTTTAATTTTCCAGTTTCTGCTACAAAACCCACAGAAGCTGTACAGGAAGGAGAGGGCAGCTTGGGAAGGAGATAATGCTGCAAAATAACCTGCCAATGCCTGCAGACTGAGCTCCCACCACCTGCTCCCCAAGCAGTGGCACAAAGGGTTATAAACACCAGCCCTTCAATTTGTCATCTCAAATCTCTGTTAAACATTAGTTTAATCCAGCACAAGCTCAAAAAGAGTTCACTGAAGGCTATTGCCAACTTTCATTGCAGGATTTCTGCAGCAGGGTTTTCCTTTGCTATATCTTGCATTTCAGGAATAGGTGGACTTGAGAAAATAACATCCTTGTTTTTACTGGCAGAAATTTCCCATATTTCTACAATTAAGAATCGCAGTAGGTTTAGATTAGCACCACCATGTCTTTGCATATTTTATAGGCATGTTTTACAATTTTTTTTAATCTTCTGATTTTGTATAAATTAATATTTTTCTTAAAGTCTTTTGGGTTACTTGCAAATCCTTGTATTTCTCTTTCTTCCCGAGGTCACGATGCAATTGTGACCCTCCTGAAGCATTACAAGAGACCTCAGGATGAGTCCCCCTGCAACGAATATTCCCAGCCTGGAGGAGGTATGGGCTGAGCAATCATTTTATTCAAAGGGCCTGATCCAAAGACTGCTGAAATCTCTGGAAGTGCTCCACCCATGTCAGAGAGCTTTGGGTCAGTCCTGTGCAGCACAAATAAAATCATTGTCATGGGACTCACCATTTTCTGGCCACACACAGATGCTTTCAAGGTTGCAGCCATACAGCACCCAGGGCCTGGTACAGTGAGGAAAATGAACTCTATCCCAGCCCAAACCAGCTCCCATCAGACATGTTGGTGTGTTTATCCGAATTCTCACCCTTTATTATTAATTTTTTCTGGCTTCCTTGGCTCATTAATTTATCAGCACCATCACTTACGTTGTCGTTGAACTCCATAATTTCACTCTGTTCTTTATTTCAGACGGTTCCTATGTGTCAGTGCCATCCCCCCTAGGGAAGATTAAAAGCATGACAAAAGGTATTTGCAATGGCAAGGGAAAATGTGAACTTCTGTGATCCTTTGAGCCAATGTGTTTGTCAGCCTGAACGTCCTACACAGGTTTCATTATTCCTGGACTTTTTATGGTACACTGTTACATTTCCCTGGGATAATTTTAGGAAACAATATACTTGGCTTTGTTACTCAGTATAATGACAATTCCTGTATTTACCTTGCTTTCATTCACTTTAAATTTTTTTTTTTTCCTATTTCTTTGAGGAAAGGCTGTGATGTGAAATAGCACTAATGAAATAACCATTTCTCCATGAATGCAAATAAGTATCATTTAAATCACACCATAAAATGCCCGAATTAGAAAAATTCTGTCAAAAAATAATTTGTGTTGCTCTGAAACAAATATAGCTGAAACATTCAGATAAATATTTTAAAGTATTTTAGGATACTTCCTCCTTTTTTTTTTTTTTTTTTGTGGTACTTTCAATTTTTCCACTTTAAATATTCACTCTGAATATAATCAAATCCTTACATCCTTTACGTAGCAGCATCAAAATGCTCTGTTTAGAAATATTCTGATAAACTTTGTAATAATAAACTGAAAAGATCAACAAGATAGAGACATTTGACAACTAAATTCAGCTGCAAAGTTGTCACCAGGAGCCAGTCGGATCTGGAATAGCATCCCCAGCAGCAGCAATGAGCACTGGCTGCACAAAGAGAAGGAATGAGTTTTCCATGTAAGGAATTCTGTGCTACCATCCCATGGGACAGGCAGGGTTTGGGACAGTGCTCGTGGCTGGCAGGTGCCAAACCAGGAGTGCCCAGGGCAACCTGGGGCATTGCAAGGATGTGTCTGTCACTGGGCTTTGCTGAAGCAGGGAGCAGGATTAGCAGTCAGTTTACAGGGAAAAATCAGCTCTCCCAGTGCAAGGGTTCTGAAGTCCAGTGCTCTTATGCCTGATCCTCCCCCAGGCCGTGTTTTACAAACAGGATGGGTGTTTCTCTTGCAGAAAAGGCCGATGTCCTCCTCCTCCGTGCTGGCTTGCCATCACACTTCCACCTGCAGCTCTCTGAGATAGAGTTCCACGAGATTATCGGCTCAGGTACCAGAAGTGAATGTGCATTCGCTTTAAATGTTTGATGTTCGTAACAAACATATTTGAGCTTATTTATTTTAAACTATTTTAGGGTCTTTTGGAAAAGTCTATAAGGGACGATGTAGAAATAAAATTGTTGCAATTAAACGGTAAGTTTGTCAGGCTTTTCCATCCTGCTTGGTCAATCACCTGGTTTGAAGTGTTTCAAAAGCCCATATTTTATGATACCTTTTGCCTTCTGCTTCCTCTCCTGTCAATTGTAAGTTACCGAGCCAACACCTACTGCTCCAAGTCTGACGTGGACATGTTCTGCCGGGAGGTTTCCATTCTCTGCCGACTGAACCATCCCTGCGTCATCCAGTTCGTGGGAGCCTGCCTGGATGACCCCAGCCAGTTTGCCATTGTCACCCAGTACATCTCTGGGGGATCACTCTTCTCCCTGCTCCATGAGCAGAAGAGGTATTGCCCTCATCCACCTGTGGGCCTGCTTACAGAATTTAGAAGAGCAGGGAATCTAAGCTGATGCAAATATTCATTTCAGCATAGGACAACAGAGAAAGGAACACTCTAGAAAATGTTGAGATTTGGTTCAGTTTATTGGGTGTACAAGGTAAACTGATAAGTCTTCACAAATTTGTTATTGTCATTATTTTACAGTATATAGATTTACTTTACATAGATTATGTAACATTATTTTGTATGTAAAACAATTTTAAATGTTGCATGATTTACAGATCAGAATACTTTTCAACTGTCTATTAACATGAAGTAATCTTTATTTTTTACAAAATACAGAATTCTCGATCTGCAGTCTAAATTAATCATTGCAGTAGATGTGGCCAAAGGCATGGAGTACCTGCACAATCTCACACAGCCCATCATACATCGGGATCTGAACAGGTCAGTTTCTGTCTTTAACCTCAAAATTTAGACAACCTGAAAGCTCAAAGCCACAGGGGCACCATGCAGTCTCCTGCAACCCCAGTGCCTCATTAGCACTCAGCTGCAAATAATCTCAGGGGTTTTATACAAACCGTACAAATCACAATAGCTTAACTGTGGTTGTCCTGGAAGGCTGCAGTCACTGACAGTGTTTTCCTGCATCTGTTTGTTTGCCTGAATCTCTGTTTCCCAGGGCTGAGTTTCAGCCTAACACCATCTGTCAAAGGGCACTTGGTCACATTCCCTCATCACATCATCTCCGTCCCTTTGCTTTGTGTCTGTGGCTGTAAATACCTCCCCACAATCACTGAGTTGGTGTGTTTCTCGGTTTGCCCGGCTCATTCATTGCAGCTAGCAGCAGCTCTGACTGCTCCCCTCTGGGAGCTGGGATCTGGCACGGGACTGGCCACTCATCCATCCCTTCAGTGGTGTCCCAGTGGGAGCACTGGGGCCTCGGTATCTGCAGGGAAAAGCCTGTTCTTTCTGTTCTAGCTGAGGAAACAGTCTTGTGCATGTTTCAGCAGCAGGGGGTGAAATACCTGAGCTGCAGTGATTGCAAGATTGGAGATGAAAACGATCCTTTTGCTAAAGCCAAAACATGGTCCTTAGCTCTGTCAGCCCTCAAGGGCAGCAGGCCCTGGCATGGCATCTTCCACCATCCTATGAGCCTCTTTCACGTACCTGCATCCCTGCCCAGTCCTTCCAGGCCACAAGCCTGTGTTGTTCTGAGGGATAGCCTTGCTTCTGAGGCAGGGGCACGAGCCAAGAGCCCCGTGCCTGACTGCAGCCTGTGGAACTGCTCTGGGGGAGCCAAGGCTCAGACCAGGGCAGCCAAGGCTCAGACCTCAGTGCAGCTCCGTGCCTTGGTGGCTCTTAGGAGAACAGTTCTGCATTGAAGGATTTTAAATAACGATTTCCTCAAAAGAAAACCCAAACCAGTATCTTCCTAGAGAGCCAGAAAGCTCTGCAGAAGTCATATAGGTCGTATTTATAAGGGTCAGAAGATAATGTGCTCTAGGGTTGTTGGTGCCATTGATGTGTGCTGCTGAGAGAGCTCAACTTCTGAAAGCTGAGTGCAAGAGCAGGAGTCATGTTTGCAGCATGAGTCCCAGCCAACCCACAGGCACAATTACCAGATGAAAATCTTTGCAACAGCTTAAGAGAAAGACTAAGAGTGAAATTCTGTGTTAAGTTTTGCCAGTGACTTCACAGGAGCCTCATATTTTTTACCTTAAATTTTCACATAACTCATAACCACCTTTGTGAATTCTGAAATCTAATGCACTGCATATAATGCATTAAATAAACCTGCAACATGGCTTGACAGAAAAGAGAAGAAAATTAATCTTTTGTGTCTCTACCCTGGAAAAGGGGTTATCCTTCCATTTGAAGAATAATTGGGAGTTTTATTTTGCTTTTCAGTTCTGACAGCCATCAGAAATGGTGACATGCATCAACTTACTACCGCTTACACCATGGTGAGGGATGGCAGCCACAATGATTATAGCACTTTAATAAAAGAGAGACCATTTTATTATCCATTTAATTTAAGCCATAACAGCTGAACATGGCTGGAGGAAGCCTTTGAGCGACTGACCTGCTTTTGATGACTCTAACTATCTGTGAACACTTCTGAGAGCTGCTTGGTGAGGGAGATGAAAGACAGGACAGCAGCCTGGTGGTAATGAGGATGGAGTCTGCGACTCCTCTTTGTTGAAATATCCCTTGTGAAATCCTAAAATATCCATTGCTTTTCATTACACCCATAGTGTGTGAAAGGCGAAGGAACTTTTAATGGCCCAAATCCCTGTGAAAGGGATGTGCTGAGCCTGTCACTTGCCATGGGAGAGAGAAGCCTCTGTTCCTGGCAGACTCCAGCACCATGTCCTTTCCCAAAGCCAGGATGATTGCACACTCCTCCTTCTTATCTCGTTTTCTTCCTTCCATGGTTTCATGAAGAGAACAATGCCTGCTCTCACCACTGCAATCCCTCTGTGACCTTAACAGAAAACAATTTATTTCTGATTTTACTGGACTCAGTATTGGTCTTCTGCCAGCTTAGTTCATCTTGCATTTTTATTGCTGTATTTCTCAAAACACAAGCTTAAAAGTACCTGTTTCATCTGAGGTTTTCAAATTTGCAAGTGTCACTGAGGCAATAACAGCATTTTTAAGAGGTACCTTCCAAGCCTTATTTCTGTGGGGTGTATTTTTTACTTTAAAAAAGAAAAATCAGTGACATTACTGCTCCCTGGAGGCAAGAGACTAACAAAACCTCTCACAGTCTGCTTCCTGTTCTCAGATATCAATCCACTCAGCACCAAGATGAGCATTTCAGCACTGCTGGTCAGTTCCTAGGCCAGGGGAGGTTCAAGGTGGGCATCAGGGAGGATTTCTTCACTGAAAGGGTGGTCAAGCATTGAAAGAGGCTGCCCAGGGCAGTGGCAGATTTCCCATCCCTGGTGGTGTCCAAGGAACAACTGGACATGGCACTCAGTGCTCTGGGCTGGGGACAAGGCGGGGGTTGGTCACAGATTGGACTCTGTGATCTTTGAGGTCTTGGAGACTTCTTTTCCAGTCTCAAAGATCCTGTGATTCTATGAAAGGCTGATGCATGCCATGAGGACAAAGAGATTTCCATTTGATTTCTCTGCTTCTCCACAAAAACTGTCAGCCTAGGTCTTCATTATGTCTTGACTTGTCAAGTTGGATTTATTCATGTCTACACAATCCTGGAATAGATTGAAATTGAAGCTAGGGCTCAGTGCAGTTTATTGACATTGAGACATGGTGATAATTTTTGTCCCTACTGACAGAGGCCAAATTTGAGCAAAGACCAGAGCAAAGTCTGCAGCTTTGTATGGCTTGTGTACACCCACCCTGGAGCACAGCCTTCAAAAGTCTCTCTAGTTTGGCCTTGGTTTTGATTCGTATTTTCATTTGGCATATGCTGTGGGTCTCAAAACAATTCCACATGTCATACTAAAATCACGTCAATGTTTTGATGGAAAATACATATGAGAGCTAAAATCAGATTGAATACAAATCAAGAGAGCCATGGTTACATTTTTATGATTAAATTTATCATCCCAAGGGTTGGGTTTAGGTGAAGGTGGAAATCTTGAAGACAGTGATTTGCGGGAGTCCTGCTTGGGAGAGCTTAAATTTTTTTTCTGTCCTAAGACTGCTTTCTGGTAAAATTTGTGCTCCTCACTTGACTGTTCTTGTTTGTTTCTGCAGCTCTAATATGAGCAAGTTGTGCTTTTTGTTGAGACCATCAATATTACTTCCATTTTCCCTCCTCATGTAAACTCTTGCCAACTTTTTCATTTTTGTTTTTCATACACTTTTCACTCTTCTGAATTTCCTTGGCTGAGTCAGCATTTGATAAAAATCCTGAGAGCATTGTTGTGTCCACATTCCGTATGCTGTGATTTGCTCAGCCCTTCCACAGCCCTGTGCCGTGAAGGTGTAGTGACTGGGGCAGGGAAATCTTCATCTCCAGAGGTACTGGAAACCTGTGACCTAGCTAAAGCAGCTTGTGGGTCTTTCCCCAAGTTTCCATTTTGTTTGAAACCCTGTGTTTTTGTTGGCAGTTTCTGAAAGTCTCTCTGGATTTATTGCATGCAGATCAAAGGTTGGCCCTCTCAGGGGTAATGTGTACTTTCTAACAGTAAATATGAGGCATACCTATAGACATTTAGCTATCCAAGGAGGTGAAAGGAGGTGATTTGAACTCACATGTTTCGCTATGAGCCAAAAACTGTAACATTCTCACCATCTTTAAGACGCTATCAAACAATTACCTATATTTTTTTATCCCCTCAGTCATAACATTCTTCTGTATGAGGATGGTCATGCAGTAGTTGCTGATTTTGGAGGTAAGGAGTTTTTATGGAACACTTATAAATTAATTGCAAATTCTCTAAAATTAAACATGTGCTTACTGAGAGGTCCTGTGGATTTGTACTTAAGGTAGGACTTCTGTATAATAAGTGTATTGGCCAGAAAGTAATTCTTTTTCTTGCTCTGTTTCAGAATCTCGATTTCTGCAATCCCTGGATGAAGACAACATGACAAAACAACCTGGGGTTTGTTTATTTTGTTTCTTGTTTTATTCCACATAATTAATATCAAATATAGAAACACAGCTTAGGAGAAAAAGACATTGAAAATATGTTTCTTGGAATAGATGGACAGGTATAGTATTAAATCTCTCTCAATGTTTCTCTGTCCTGGTTTTAGTTTTTTCCTCTGTCTTCAATAACAGAGATGAGGGAATATGTGACATCTGCAGCAGAAAAAAATGCCTTACAAGGCTGTCTTTGGAGCTCTATTGCTCCAATTCCTCACTAGAGAGTTGTTTTCAATCCACTCTTCCCTATGCACATGCTGTTGGCAGGTGGTTCCTTTTTCTAACAGCTACTCAGCACTGGTTCCCTTATTTCACAGTTCTTTCCTCACAATAGCCCGTTGCTCACAGTCAGATTTACAAGACAGTTGTTATCTTCATGGTTTGAATCCAGATGTGTCCTGTGTGTCACTCCTTGGCCAGGAATGTTCACATCATCCCAACTGTTGATGTGGGCTGGCATGGGTGATGGCATGGAATGGAGTGGCAATGCCAGGGGATGGGTGGTGCTACTCCAGGCCTTGGCAAGCAGTTCTTTACCTCTGAGTAGTGGCACTCACTGTGTCGTTGGAGAGGAGGGAGCACAAGAACTCTGAAAATCCACCCTGAACCCATTACCCCAGGAAGAGACAAGTTGCTTGTGAGCAGCCTCACAACTGGGGCCTGCAGAGAGCAGCAAGACCCCAGGAGAGCAGGCCCCAGTGCAAGGCAGCTATTGCCAGCTTTTACTTCTGCCAGCTGCAGCAGTAGTTAATTCTTTTTATATGCCATATATGCATATATCTCTCAGTCCTCGAGCCTGGGGTTTTTATTCTCACCCTGCTATGATGTTTTGAGCCAGCTCAGCCTGGCTCTATAGACCTGAGACAGCACCAAGCTAATGCAGTTCCATATAACACTGTTACACACTGACTTGATCTTGCAAGCCAGGTGAGAGTTTTTCCTGGCAGATTGCCAATTATTTTATTGAGTGATGGAGGCAGGAGATAAGGAAACAAAGGAAAACACACATACAAACACAGGAATAGGTGCACAGTTTGTGTGAGGAAGCAAACACTGCTAACGTGTGGTCGCTGTCTCCTGGTGCACAGAACCTGCGCTGGATGGCCCCTGAGGTGTTCACCCAGTGCACAAGGTACACCATCAAAGCCGATGTCTTCAGCTACGCTCTGTGCCTCTGGGAGCTGTTAACGGGGGAAATTCCCTTTGCTCACCTCAAACCAGGTAACATGCTCAATGAATTAGTAGTTTAAATTTCTCTGAAGTCAAGAAGTAGCTACACTGTGTGATTTTAACCCATATCATACTGCTGTGTGTTATCAAGTGCTGAGATATTGCATTCGGTGTAGAGCACAGAACTATCCTATCTAGGTCTAGGACTAGGAACAAGACGCTGTGAGTGCAGGGTGTCCGTGATTGTTGGGATTGCAAAGCCATTCCTTGGTACATCTCCTGGGTGTGCCTCAGGACAGCATCCACAAACAGGGGGAAGGGGGGGTGTACAACAGCAGAGCAACATTTCCAGGGCTGCACTTTGCACTCCTGAGATTCTGACCCCTGGATGTCTGAAAAAGAGCTGTCAGAGGTCATGAGTGCTGCAGGACATGGCCAGGCCCAGGAGGAAGGAGGGCGGCCATGGGTAAGGAGGGAGGGTTCAGCCCCCTTTGCCAGTGAGACCCTCACTGCTGTCTGACCTGTGACCAGAGGTGGGCCTGTGGCCATGGTGATGGGCATCTCAGTCTGCTCTTGGTCTGATGGCAAAAGCCTCCTTTAACCTCCAGCCTTCATCCAGCCTTTGCTAGTTGGTTGGATGGCTCAGCAGTAGGTTTCCATACCTGCTGGGTGTCTCAGGGGTGGGTAGGGGTGTTCTGGGGTGGGTCTGGGGCTGACACGTGTCTCAGGGGTGGGTAGGGGTGTTCTGGGGTGGCTCTGGGGCTGACGGGTGTCTCAGAGGTGGGTAGGGGTGTTCTGGGGTGGCTCTGAGGCTGACAGGTGTCTCAGGGGTGGGTAGGGGTGTTCCTGGGAGCAGGGTGGCTCTGGGGCTGACGGGTGTCTCAGGGGTGGGTAGGGGTGTTCTGGGGTGGCTCTG
Organism: Taeniopygia guttata; assembly: GCF_048771995.1. NCBI lineage: Eukaryota > Metazoa > Chordata > Aves > Passeriformes > Estrildidae > Taeniopygia > Taeniopygia guttata. The sequence goes on along the minus strand of NC_133033.1, from coordinate 285,289 downwards.
GGGTTGGTGGGTGTCTCAGGGGTGGGTAGGGGTGTTCCTGGGAGCAGGGTGGCTCTGGGGCTGACGGGTGTCTCTGGCTGTCCCGTGCAGCTGCAGCAGCAGCAGACATGGCTTACCACCACATCCGCCCCCCCATCGGCTACTCCATCCCCAAGCCCATCTCTGCCTTGCTGATGAGGGGCTGGAACGCCTGTCCTGAGGTGAGTCTCCCAGCAGAGGGAAAATGGACACTTTGCTCTGGCTGATGCCCCCAAAATCACTTCCGTTTCTGTGGGAAGGGTCACTGCAGAAACTCCCGGGCAGGCAATGGGGTGTCTCAGGAAAGACAGGAGAGTTGGTGAATTGAGGAGGAAAATAAATTAACATTTAGCCTTTCAACAAACTTAATTAATCATGTAATGCTGATTATGACTTGAGCTGTTACAGAGTGAGTAGAAAATTCCTTGCTACTCTCAGATTTTTGTAAGAATTGGTTAATGACAGCACGTAACACACATTCATTTTAAATTCATGAACAAAGTGTCATATTAAAGTGCTGACTTAAGCAGGCACTGAGATGGGTGCAGTCCCTGTGTCTTGTCAGCATGCTCACAGCCAGTCAGCCCCTATAAGGAGAAACCATCTTTTCAGAGACCCAGTGCAGTTTGTTACCCATTTGTGACTCCAATGTCAGTTCATCTTGCCAGTGTTTTAGAGCTTCAAGACAGAACTATAAAACAAATGATGGGTCAATGAGCCCATGGATGGCCAGAACTTCACACAAGATCTGAGCAAAACCTTGTCAAAATTATCTTTATTAAGGGTTTTTTTTTTTTGCTACTGTTCTCTATTAGGCTCTATTTTGCTTTACTAAAAGTGTTTTGCTGCCATCTGTTATGGAAAAATTGTGAGTTTAGTGGCTCAACAAGTGTTCACAGGTCAAAATTATCCACAAGGTCTGCTCAGTTTAAAGGAAAAAAAAAAGGCAGGAAATGGAGTATACCTGTAGGAGTTTTGCTGGATGGCCATGAAATGCCTCCAAGTTAGAAAATTTATCCTTTTATTTGTCTTTAATTTCATTCAAGGCTCATCCCAGCTGAAAAACTAGTTCCCATGTGACATGTCCCTGTTTCTATTTATCAGGTACTTGAACATCTGTTTCCCAGAAACTTTTGACAGCAGCTGTTTCCAAAGGCAAACTGGTGATTAGAAGATTAGCAGCATCTCCCGAGAAGCCTTTTTCATTGGCTAATTGGATTTGTGAGCTTTAATTAGAGCCAGAGAATTTGCTGTTAGGCGTAGGGCTGAGCTCTGCAAAGAAGTAAACATTTAGTTTTATTAAGTGCATCTCTCATGGACAAGGGAGGGATGAGGATGGCCATACAGGCAGGCTGGCCAGGAACTTGTCCACTGCTCATCTCTGCTGTTTGCTGTGTCTGAAGTCCTGTTCATGGGTAAAGAGCAGAGCAAATAATTTCTTGATAGTTTTTTTGTGATCTAGCCATCATTAGCTCAAATCTAAATGTTACAGAAAAAAAGCTGAATTGCAGTTAAAGTTCATAAAGTTCACACATCCTTATGTTGTAGCTCAGCACTGAACTTGCAGATTTCATCAGATTCCCAAACACATCGACAGCTATGCCATGAAATTCAGAGAGGGGAAATGATGGGGCCTGTGGCTCATCCCTTCCCTGTGTGTCAATATAACCACATCAGATCTGCCTCCTCCCATTTTTAACCCAGCTCTTCTTTTCCTGTTGTGTTCTCAGGGGAGACCAGAGTTTTCAGAAGTTGTCACAAAGTTGGAGGAGTGTCTGTGCAATATTGAGGTAAGGGCCCACTACCAGCAGGGGAGGTCTGTGTGTGTGCACGCAGATGGGAGTGCAGATGGGGACAGGGACAGTGGCAGCAGCTGAGGACAGCGGTGGCTTTGGAGCTGCTGGAAAAGTCCAAGGAAAAGTGGGATACGACTTATGAGAGAGAGATGAGAAAGGACTCGTAAATATGCCATAATGGTACCTTTATTGTTTTTTTTTATCCAGTTAATGTCTCCAGCCTCCAGCAACAGCAGCGGGTCCCTGTCTCCCTCCTCCTCCTCGGACTGCCTGGTGGCCCGGGGTGGCCCTGGGCGCAGCCACGTGGCCGCCCTGCGCTCTCGGTTCGAGCTGGAATACGCCGTCAACGCGCGAGCCTACGCTGCCTGGTCCCAGGGGTGGGTACAGCCCCGGGCCCGGGGGCTCCCCTGGCCTGGCTGGAGGACACAAGTGGGCCGTGCTGCTGGGAGGTGGTGTGGCAGGACTAGGAGGGAGCTCTGGACCTGTGCCATCACCTTGTCCGTCACAGAGCCCAGGCTGCCACTGGGAGGGTGAAAGTGTCCTTGCTGGGAAGGGAAGGGACAGATGGACAGACAGACAGAATCCAGAGCCTTCCAGCACATACAGTGGCAGGAGACAGCTATGTAAGGAAGAGCCTTGCAGAGGTTTGTGGGAGTCAGCATTGCTGGGACTGATCCTACCAGGGTACAACCTAAAAGCTGGGTATCACTCATTTCATGACTACAGAATAGTAAGAACTCCTGATGTTTTTTAAGGCAGGGACACACATGGGTTCTATATTATTGTACCATTAAGTAAATACCAGAAGTATCATACCCTACCACTCGGAGAACTGGTTTCAAGGGCAAACATAGCAACTCCCATCCCTAGGATCAGGGATGAACCACATGTTGGCAGGACAGTGGATTTGGTCCATGACTGGAGGATAATTCCCCCATCTTCTTTGCCTGAGAAATCTATTTGCAAGGACCTTTTAGCAGAGACACACAAAAAACATGTCAATGACCCTGGACTGATGCCTGGAATTGTGTTCAAGATGGTAATCTGGAGACAGCTGTGAAGCCCCAAATGGGGTATTTGAGGGCAGTTACTCAGGAGGGTAACTGAGTGCCAGCAGGCCTGGGGGTCATGGTCTCACTTCATGACTTATTCTTCCTTTTTGTTTACTGCACTGCTGTGCCGGGCCCCAGGCTGATGTCTGATGGTACTGTTCTTTCCTTCCACTTGGGAAGAAAAGTTCTCAGTCTGGAGATGTGCCCTCATCAGTCTTGCAAACTGACACCTCCTGCTTGAATTGCAGCACTGGGCAACCCCCTTCTCAGGGCCTGTCTCTGGATGACATGAGAAGGAACTTCCACTACCCAGCCGTGGACAAAAACGGTGAGCTGTGCAGAGTGCCCCCCAGCCCCCGGAGCACGGGACAGGCTGCTGTGCTGGCACTGCGGGGCAGGGCTGGGGAGCACTCTGTGCCAGCTGCAGGGACCCTCTCTGCTCCTCAGGGTACGTGTCCGACCCCTTGAGCACCATGAGGTTCCACTCCTGCAGCAGCAGCTTGGAGGACAGCAGCTGAGGGAGGGAGCGTCCACCCGCCCCAGCCTGGCCATCACCATGGCACCGAGTGGCACACGGACATCCCTGGACTGAGCAGCTTTAGTGTTGATGACAGATGTCCCTGTCCTGCATTCTGCTTTTGCATCTCCCTCAGCTGACCACCCCATGCCCTGCAGCAGCAACTCTGACCATGGAGCATTAAAAAAGAGACTAGAGGCAAGGCAGTTGAACTCTTCCTCTAGAAGCAATTACAGAGTTAATCACGCTGTTATTTTCTGGGGTCTTTTTTCGAATTAACAAAAGGTATCTGTAATACTGTCTGTGTGGCCGAGGCAGAGCTGCCTTCCTGGCTGAGCAGGAATCAGTATTTCCCATGGATGGCAGGGTTCTGTGGTGTTACTGAGGATGTTGTTTTTCCCCAGCCTTGATCCCTGAAGCAGGTATGCAAAGATGCCTCAAGCAGTGTGACAGACATGAGCTATGACTGCATGGTGGGCTCTGACGATGCTGCTGCCACACCTACCATTACTTCAACAGTGCTGAAGCAATAAAAATGGGGAAGATTTCACTAAGCAAAGCATAGAGGTCATTTTCCCTTTGTTCTGTTTCACCTGCTCAAAGGTTGAATGGGGAGAAGCTGTTACTGCTCAGTCACAGCTCTCCCAGCACTGCCCGGGTACCAGTCAGTGGTTACCACAGCTCCACTGGGCTCATGTCTCAGGTGCTGTTCCATTTACACCAGCAGCTGCTGGGACAATAGAAATCTCAGAATAAACACACAGGAAAGCCTGGGATGGGGTTCACAAGGACCCTGTCTGCAATCTCCTGGCCCAAGAAGTCATAAGATTTCCATGGAAGGGGCTGAACAAGAGGAACTATAAAGCTCCAGCAAACCACAACAAAAAAAGCATCCAATTTGTCTACAACTGGAGGAAATCTATTCTATTTTTTCTAGGAGTACAAGCAAGGTTGGCAGTTTGCGTGCTGTGAGGGAAGAGGGGCAGAGCAGGAGGGAGAAGCTGCATCTGGGATGCTGATGAAAATTGCCTACATGACTCTAATTGGCCAGGTGATGATCTGCTCCACATGACTGAGCTATAGAAGCCCAGGCAGGGAATAGGCTGATGAAAGAGAGTGGATAGATATTAGGTCTCATTCCTTGGTCTTTGCATTGGCCAGAAACACCACTGGTGCAAAAAGGATCCGTTGTCATATCTGAAAAATAGTTCCAGCACTGATTCTTTTTCAACAGGATTTTTTTTTTTTCTTACAAATATCTCTGTATTCTATCTTTTTCCCTTGCTTAAAGTAACTATTTAGTGAGTCTGCATTCAGTGACTGGGCCTCAAAACCAGAAACTAAACTGGATTAGAGAAACAAAAGTGGAGCAAGGAAGCAGACTTCATGTGCATTAATACCTCTGTATACTCACTGATACTTGAGCTGCTGCTGTCATCTCTGAGCACCTTCTCAGAACATGTCAGAAGCGAACACATGGAAACAACAACAAAAAATATCAAATCCAAACTTTTTTAGCTTAAAAGCTCTTTATAAAGACAAGTGCTGGCAACTAATTTTAATACTAATTAAAATTAACAGTTCCTTGAAGGATACAATGTTTTAGTTAATTGCTCTCTATAGAAGAAAATCAGGCTCAGGGGGAAAACGTGTTTCATAGGAGTGATCACTTAGTGAAACAAACAAAAACTCTGAAAAATGTAAATGAGTAGAACATGTTCCAAAGCAGTTTGTGAGAGTGCAAGTAGCCTGTGCTGTTCCCAGAGAAGCCCCAGCATACCAAGCTATTTACCAAGAACGAGATGCTAAGAGGATTCTTACCCTGCTTTGGAGACCTGCCAGTGCCTGGCAGCTGTAGTGATATTTTAAATTGTTTAACATATCCACAATAGGTGCTCTAGATAAAAATAATCTGGCGTCCAACCAGACAAGGGTTTGGACAGCAGCCAGAAGTGAGCCCAGCATTCCTGCAGCAGGCCCCAACATTCCCCAGCATGGCACAGCATGGCACAGGACAGCCAGGACAGCAAAGCCAGGACTGAAGGGCTGCCTCAGAGGTTCAGTCCCAATGGGCAGGCTGAGGTTGGTCCAGTCTGCTTTGTACAGCTGAGCCCCAAAACCACTCAGGCAACTCCCAGCCAGGAAACTCACCTTGCAGCCCTTGTTTCAGACAGATGGATGAGCTGCCCATGCTGTCCACACCCAGCATCCTTGGTGGTGTCTCTGAGTCACTATTCCACATATCTGCCAGCAATGCCAGGCTTGCTGCACAGTTCCAGGAGATAGACTTTAAATTTTTCCCATCCTGTGTCCGCAGTGCACAGCTGGCATGGTTTTGAACTGATGAAATGCATCTTCTCAGCTGTGGAATGTCACCATGTTCCAGCTGTTTGAGGAACATCTGAGGCACCATCAGAAGCCAATGACAGGCAACTGAAAATACCTGACACTTCAGGGAGTTAAAAAAGCCTTCCTGATGAGCCAAGAATGAGTTTTGCCAGTGGCTACACTGTTGGATAGTTTGCTTTGCTCACATATGCTCGCTTTAATAATTAGTCTTTTTTTTTTTCTTTTTGCTGCACATCTTGTTTTTCCCCAAGTGCAACCTACTTTTCACTTTGAAGTTAATTACTAATTAGCACCATATAGGAGAGCAGAAAGGACCATGGGAAGCTTTTCCAAACCTACACAATTACCCATTTCCATGGCTTTGCTTATTACCAAACTTCTGCCTGCTCAAATGACAGAGACACTAATGTTTTGGAAGTCCATATATGTTTTCCTAGCCACAGGATTCTTTCCCTCAACTGTTACAACCATACACATAAGGTCACTGATAACTTTTTCAAGAATGTTAAATAATGATCTATCGGTTTTCCAGTTCCTTACAGTCGCACTGCTCTGTTCATCAAGGCCTTCTCTGATCCCCTGGGTCTCCTGCAGCCCCAGAGCAGCTCCCAGAGAATCTCTGCAGAGGCAAATCCCTGCATCCCTCTGTCTCTGCTCACCTGTAACCCTGGAATTGCCACCCACGTGTCCAAACACCCAGGTGTGGCCATGCCCACAGTCCTGGGCATGAGCTTTAGCGGGGCACCTGCACAAGAGTGGCACAAACAGCCCAGCATCAGTCAGCCCACTGGCAAGCAGGGACACACACCAAAGCTCAGGCCCTGCTGCACTGGCAGGAGTTATTCCTACAGTTAAAACCCTGGCACAAATTGAAGGAGATGCACAGACTGGTACAGGTGTTTAATAGGCCTGACTGAATATGTAGGCATGGGTATGGACACAGAAAACACAACCCTCTGAGACATGTCCAGACTGAACACAGAAATACAACCATCTCCAGTACAGGAACGTCTCTAGGAGCAAACACACAGCAACCACTTGATCACACTTGAGTTTCCAGTTCTACATATATTGATCTGAAGTTACTCACAGCACCAATCCACTCAACTACTCATTTCAGTGTCTTTTCCAGTTACAGTTCCCCACTGTGTGGGGCTGAGTCTGCTGCACCCACCAAGCTTAGAGTGCCTCGGGGTTGCTGCACACCCAGCCCCAGGTGCCCAGCCCTAAAGGGTCTTGGGGGTCCCAGTGTTGCAGAGGTGCAGCAGAGTTGACAAGAGCCTTGGGCAGCAGAGATGGGCAGCCAGCACCAGGCTGAGACAACTCTAAACTGACCTCCCTCCTGGCAGCCTCACTGAGGTTCCATGCACCACTCCTGAATGACTCCAGCAAAAGCAGAAGGCCAGGCTTTATGCATTTACAAATACTTGCTAGAATTGTTCTGATTTAACAACTTTCAACAACATTTCCGCATGCTGAGAATGCCTTGAGGTGTGGCCAGCACCAAGCCTGGATGCCCAAGGGGAGGGATGCCCACACACCTCCTGGCACAGGGGGCACTGCACATGCAGGAGGACTCCCTTCCCCTAGCACGGGACAGGGAAGACCCCAAGATAAAAGCCCTGCCTGCCTGCCTGCAGGTGGTGCCTAGGGGAGGAGGGGAAGTTCAGTCAGTCCACTATTTCTCTGGTTTTCAAGAAAAACAAGCCAGACAGCTGTGGAACAACCCTTGTGATTCCTGTCTTCATCCTTGCAAAGGAGTGCTGTTTCCTGGGCTGGCAAACACAGGCTTGTTTCAGTTGTGCACTGCACGCTGAGGATCTGCTCCAGTAAAACGTGACAGGTGGCTGTGGTGCTCACAGGGTGAAGAGAGGAGTGACATCCCAACCGGCACGAACCCACGGCCAGCTGAGTGCATGTTGCAGGACACAACACTGAGGAGCTGCAGAAAAAGCTCAGAGCAGAGTTTCGTCCCCATCCTGAGGTTGTTCTGAGGACACGATGAGTGGGTCTGGGTTTGCACTGTCCTACAAAACAGTGACCAAACATCACAGAAAACGTGCTGAACTCAGACCTACTGAGGTACTGCTGTGACATCTACAAGGAGAGCCCAGAGTAACAGGGAAGCCGAGTGCTCACAGGGCTCACCCGATGCCACCAGAACTGCGACATGCTGGGTAGAGGGAGCTGGTATGCACGGCCGGAGGGGAGGGAGAGCGGAGGGGTTGTGAGAATTAGTGCTACAGCAAAGCGATTTATTTGCACGGGATTTTGGGAATAGGAAACAATGCAGAAGCCGCCACCCAAAAGGATTTATCATCCCCTGACCCAGCTACCATCAGCAGACATTTAAGGAATGGATAAGGAATGGGGCGAGGTGGTGCATCCCCTGTCTCCGACAGAAATCAGCCTGGGGACGGCAGGGGGCAGTGACCCACGCAGGACTCACCTGACGGGAGCTGCGGCTCCTCTCGCCCACGGCAGCGCCTGCCGGGACCCCTGGGCTCCCTCCGACGGGACTGTCCTTCCTCGGCTCCCTGGCTCCCGCAGCGGTCCCTGCACTCGCCGAGACATCCGCCACCTCGCCCTCGCTCGCGTTTTCACAGGGACTCGGCTGTTCCCCCTCGGCTTTCCCTGCTGCCTGCTCTGTCTCCTGCTCCTGCCCGTCCCTGCCCCGCGCAGTCCCTGTCTCTGGAGCTGCCGGCTGTGGCTGGGTGCCCAGGCACAGCCCCTCGCCTCCTGCGGACCCTGCTCTGCCCCTCGGCGCCGCCGGCCCGTCCCCACGGGCAGGGGTGCGCGGGGCGGCCCCCGCAGCCGGCCGTGCCCCCGGCACCGCTCCCAGCGCCTCTCGGTGCCGTGGGGACCCGGCCCGCACCGCGCCCGGCTCCCGCTCCGCCTCCCGCCGGCCCTCGGCTCCCGCCGGCGTCGCTCCCCGTCCCCCGCACCCTGCTGCTGCCTCCGGCTTCGCCGCTCGCCCGCCAGCCGCAGGGGCCTCGGCCAGCCCTTCCCCGGCCTCCCCGCCCGCCGCCCTCCCCGCGGCTGACACCTCCTCTGCCGCTGCCGCCCCTGTCCTGCTCTGTGCCCCCAGCACTGCTCCTGCCACCCGCTCCTGTGCCACCGCCCCCGTGCGCACCCCGCCAGCCCCGGGCACTGCCCGCCCCCCGGGCAGAGCTCCTCGCCCGGCCTGCCCGCCCAGCACAGCGACGGCCACCAGCCCGGGCTCGCCGGCCCGGCCCCCGCACAGCCCCGGCGGCGGCAGCGCCGCCTCGCCCACCACCCCCTCCCCGGGAGCCCTCCCCTTCCCGCTCGCTGGTCCACACCTCAGCCACCCCTCTGTCCCGGCTGCCGGCACCTCTGAACCTCCTGCTCCATCTGTGGCCTCCTCTTCATCTCCCGAGCCCGCTCCGGCCGCCCCTGCAGACCCTCCCACCACCTCTCCTTCGGGTTTTCCTTCCACTGCTCTCTCAGTCTCTGCTTTGCTGCCCTCAGACGGGTTTCTGCTCCTCAGACAGGTTTCTGCTGCACCCTCCTCCTCCTGCGCTGCCGGCGTCTCCTCCACCCTTGACAACCCTTCAGTGACAGGACCCTCCTGAGCACCCCCCAGTGCCCCTAACCCAGGTGCCACTTCCAGTACAGGACCCTTGTCAGGCTCCACAGATTCTTCCATCGTGTGCTCCACTTTCTGGAGAGCCTGAGCACTGTCAAGTGCTACTGCTCCTGTGTCAGCTTTCCCCATCTCCATCCACTCTTCCCCTGACACTTTCAGCTGGGAAAACTCACCTGGCTTTACAAACCCTTCCTCTCCAGACATTGCTTCTCCTGTTTCCATATCCCCTAGTGCTTCCCAGAGAGCCCCAGGCTTCTCCATAGCCTCCTCCCCTTCAGAAATGTCTTCTTCAACAGCCTTTTCTCCCTCAGGGCCGACAGCTCTGGCATTCCCATCTGCTGCCACATCAGCATCCTCCGCAGCCTCCTCTCCCTCTGACCCAGCACCCACCATCGTGTCCTTCCCTGCAGACTCTCCCTGCCCCAGGGACTTCCCTGCCTCGGACTCTGGCTCACCCACCTCCTCCTCTGCTGGCGACCCTGCTGCTTTCAGGCCTTCCTCTGCAGCCTCCTCCTCAGCGGTCCCCGCAGCCCCCTCCTGTCCCTGGGGCACGGCTCTGCCTGCCTCCCATCCCGGCCGCTCTCCCCGAGTTGCTGGCTTGCCCAGTGCCACCTCTCTCTCCATCCGCTCCACCAGCACCTCCTGCTCCCCAGCTGACACCTCTGTGCCCAGCTGCACTGCCTCCCCTGTTCCCTTTCCTTTGGGATGTTCCTCTGCCACGGCGCCGTCCCCAGGTGCGGATTCCTCCAGCGCAGCCCCCGCGCCCGCCTGGGGCAGCGAATCCCCCGCCCGTGCAGCTTCTCCTGCAGGCTCTCGGCTGCCAGCATCTCCTTCAGCAGCAGCATCCTGCTCCAGGGCTTGACCCGGCCCTGTCACCGCCCCTTCTCGCACCGCCTGTCCTGCTGCCTCTTGCACATCAGGGCTTCTCCTCCCTTCTGCCACGAAACTTCCAGCTGGTGCTACCGGGAAATAACCAAGTGTTGGTTTACTCAGCACCACAACAGTGTTACATGCTTCACAGGGTTAGTGCTAAAGGAGCATTTCTGCTCCGCAATGAGGGACATCAGCCTGGGCACCCAGAGAGAACTTGCTGTGATGCTTCTCATCGCATCCCTGCGCTCTGGCTGTGTCTTTAGTACTGCTGTGCTGGCATCTGGCATAAAGAATTTAACTAAAACTGTTGATGCAAGGCCAGTCATGCTTGTCCTGCCTGCTCTGCCTCCCTCCCTACCTGCAGGGAGCTTGTGTGTGTGCAGCACCTATAAGCTTGACAGTGACACTCAAAGTCAGGAATAGCTGACAAACTGCTCATGTGAAATATGCACAGAAAGGACAAAGAGCATTCAGCTTCCTGTGGATTCTGTAATTACACCAGGGAATAATACAAGGTTAATTCCTGCCCCTGGGAACCAAGGCATTTCCCAAGGAGGCTGCACACTAGCAGAAAGCACATGGAACCTCACTACATTCCTGCTTTCCACATCTATTTCCTGACTCACAGTTTTTTCATGTTCTGGATTCTTCTCCTAGAGCCATTTAACAGCCAAAAAAGCATTAATTATACATGACTACAGATGCCAGCTAGCCGTCACCTGTTTTTTTTACAAGTTAGGAAAGAAAAAAAGCAGAAGGAGACTTTGATAGTCAAAGGGAAAGGGCCAATACTTCTGTTAAAAGACTTCAGGGGAGTAACTTAATCCTTGTCCCTGACTGACAGCCAATCTTACCTCCACTGGCACCACTCTCTGTATTTGCTGCATTCCTTTCTTCCTCATTGGCACACAAATCACCAGGCTCAGGGTCAGAATTCACAGGATGATCATTTCCAGTTGCTTTTGCTATTTCCTTCTGGACTGGTTTGCAATCTTCAAAAACTATCACAAAGAAAACAGGAAGCAAGAAAGAGAAACCATTAAAGAGTAAAAGGGGAGTAGAAGCCATTCAGACATCTCAGCTTTAAAATGGTTTAAAATTCATTTTTGGACAAATCCTCACACTTGAAACACTAGCAGAGAAACACTGAGCCAGTGTTAATGTTCTGAGTGGATATTGAGCTCACAGCAGCTCCAGCAACTCCCCAAATGAGCACAAGGCAAATGCAGCAGCACGGGCTGCAGAGCTGTGCAGAGGGACTGTACTCACCACCTCCTTCCTCACTCCAAGGAGCCTCCTCATTGCCATCCTCCATGTTCAATACCCTGCTTTCCCAAGGCGCTGGAGGAAATTTCTCCTCTTCATTCATGTTACTTTCTCCTGACCCAGTCTGTTTGAATTCCCCATTAACCTCAGGATTTTGATACTGCATTGCCATTATTTTTTCATAAAAAATTCCAGTATCTTCCTTTGCTGTTAGGTCTTCTGTTTTTGTCTTTTCTGCTTCATCTATCCCTTTCTTTTCCAGCGCAGAATTCTCCTGATTTTCCTCTGCTCTGAGTAGTTTCTTCTCCCCATTCTCATTTCCATAGTGTGCATGTGCTGCATTATCAGATGTACTTTTGATATTGCAGTCCTCTTTGCCATTCACATTGTCTGCCATCATTTCAGCATGAGAGTCGGTCTCAGTGCTGCACTGAGTTCTCATGGATGAGAGAGAGTCTGCAGGCCTCCTCTCTGAAAACAGCAAACTTTAATTTAGTACTTGTCACTTAACCTCTGCATTCACTGGGCACTCACAAGGGGACACAATCCCATCCAATAGCATTCTTTGAATTATACCATCTGAGGATATTGTGACAAAATTCCAGTAAGTGTAAATAGAAGAACATTGCCCAGATGTATGAAGTATTAAAATTAAAGCCATTTAACATGCAGGGTTTTTATCTGATAATGAAAATAAATCAGAGTAGTTCTATCAATCACACAGAAATACACCTCCAAATGCACCTCTAAATATGGCTCAGACAGGGTTTAGCACAGACTCTTGAGCTTCATTTGATAAAAGACTTCAACGATGGCAACAATCCCTCAGTGCCCTTCTGTTAACTCATTGAATATTAGAAAGATCTCCAAAATCTTGTGTAAACCCTTCAGGTTGAACTGGAGATGAAGCTCACTGTCTCCTCTAAAAAATATACAGATATCATCATATTAAATTCATAAATGGAAAATTTGAGGAGAAAAAAGGCTGTAATCCTTCATCTAACAGTGAGCTGAACAGCAGAGCTGACTGCTGCACAGCCTTGCTGCTGCCCACAACCTACATGGGTTCAAGAAGAGATTGGTCTAACTCAAGACCAAAAGATTCAGTCAGGCCAAGAAAATAAGTGTGTCAGAACTATAATCCATGCAGAAGTGCATGTTCTGAAAAACATATTGCACCAAGAAACCTTACAGCCCCAGTTTAAAGATTCCCACTTGTAGTAATCACAAGATTACTCTGAACAGAGAGAGATAGCTTCCCCAGGATTTTCCTGGGAAGCTGTGAGAAGCTGTGAGAAAGTTCAGAGAAAAGAATGAGAAACAATTATTATCTTCACTTGTTGCACCTGTTGTTGTGCATATGTGAATGGGTTACAAAGATTTGTTTACCAAAAGGTGATTTCCTAATTAGCCCATGGTGATGGTGTTTAGATTTCAATTAACAAATCTGGTCAGTCTGTATCGGACTGTCTGCGAGAGCAATGAGTGTTTCTTAACAGAACAGTAATATAGTATAGTAGTATGATATAGTATAGTTCAATAAAGCTATTGATCAGCCTTCTGCAATCATGGAGTCGATGCTAATTATTACCCTGCTATGGGGACCCCTGCTACGATACCCACTCTGAGTACCCACCCCTGCTACGATACCCACCCACTGCTCCATCACGGGAAAACCAAGTGGGTTCCTCTACAGACAGAACCACAGAACCACAGAACCAGCTGAGCTGGAGGGGGCCCATGAAGATCACGTCCAACTCCCAGCCCCGCACAGCACCATTGCCTTTCCTTTCACACCATCTAACTATTTCCAGATCTCTGGCACAGCCAGATAAATTTGGGGCATATTCAGGGCCACTAAAGACAGCAGTTTTAAAACCCAGGGTGGCCTGTCAGGTTTCCTCAGACCCCTCAGAAGGTGTAAGGGGTCACAGATTCCCACGTGTGAGTGCCTGCTGACACGGAGGGCTGGCCTGCCAGGGTTCTGAGAGCCAGCCTGCTGCCTGGCTCCATCTCCATCTTGGTCCCTGAACAGCTCAGCAAAGGCCCATCTCACTGCCAGGGGCTGCCTGCACTTCAGTGTCACAGTTATCAACAGCTAAAACAGCTGTCTTTTAGCTTTTCATTAGGAAGGGCACAGGTTTTCCTATGTAGACTATACATACACACTGGACACATGCAAACTGTAAAACATGCATCAGGTCAGCTTCTCCTAGCCTTGTTATGAACAAAACTAACCTTGTAGATCATCTTCAGAGTCCTTGTCATCAGAATGTCCATCACTTTCATCTTTCTCACTGTCAGAGGCCTGCAGTGCCTTCTGAGATGAGGTTTCACTCTCCTTTCCATAGTCTAATTTATGGTTTTTATCATCTGAGGATGACTCTGACATTCCATTCATTTGATCACCAGTCTGTCCCTCTTCATTAACTTCTTCATCTGCTTCAAAATCTTCTTCATATTCTAAAATATAAAAATTGTACTGTAAGACAGGAAACAGAATTCACAATTTAAAAAGTTCTTTCTAAGCAGATAGAAACACTGAGACAGTGTTAACATTCTGAGTTTATATTAATTAACATCATTAATCTCCTTTTGCCCTTGAATTTGCTGGTTTTTTAAAGCCATGAGAGAATCAAAGAGCACAGATGGGAATTGTAAGAACATATTATCATAAAAAAGCATTGTGTTCTTCATTGAGTAGCAAAAATGTAGCAAAACTACAGGTATGGTTAATACATTAAAACAAAAATAAACAAAATTACCAGACATGGAAAGTACTAGAAAAATTTAGAGCTGGGACAACTCAGAAATTAAATATGAGTCTCATTACAGGAGAAAAACTGGTTGTGATGAAAAAAATTACAAGCAATTGAGAAAGCTGGAGAAAGGTAATATATTATAGTGCAAAACACAATAAGTGTATATTGACATGGCTAAATAACAAAGAAGTGTCTTATAAACACAATGAATTTAATGAACTCCAGCCAAAGGGCACTGCAGAGGCACTGTTATCACACTGCTCTAATGTGTTCCTCCAGGGCCCAGGGGAAAACCCAGTACAAACAAAGCCTGCACAGAATTACCACTCTTATATCCACATTCTGGAATTCAGCCAGGCACCAGCCTGAAAGCTGTGACATCTGACAGATGACAGAGCAAACTGAGCTGGATGGGATCCGCAGGGATCCTCGAGTCTTGGCCCTTCACAGCACTTTGCTGGCTCTGGAGGTGGCAGACGCAGTAGAGAAGACTCCCCTTCCCTGCAAAGCTGTGCTGGGCACATCCCAGGCACCAGCACAGGGATGTCAGGGATTCCCACCTCAAATCCAGACAGTGCCCTGCTTGCCGCGGGCTCCCTGCACGCGGGGAACACACCTGCACCACGCAGACCAGCTGGCACTGCTGCCCCACCAGCTGTCCCTTGTGCCCATCATTCCTCACTCTGCAGATTTTATTGCTGCCCTCCTTTCCTTCCATCAGGGCTTTTAGCATACTGAACTGACAGAACACCAAGGACAGAAATGAAGAGTTCGTGAGGCAGAACCATTAAGGCAAACAAACAATTACCAAGACAACGAGAACTAAGGGCAGAAGGAGATTTATTTTTCTGTATTAAATATCAATTGAGATTCCAATTGCAATGTTGGTAGTGAGGTCTCTGTCAGAAGGGCAGTTCCTCCTGAAGGAAAAAGGCTTCATTAATCCCAAACACACATCCGGAGGGACTAACGATTGTCAGATGACCAGCAACAGTGCAGAACTGTGAAAGCGAAAATAGGAATAGGAAGTGGGAATTAAAGTCTCCCTGTGAACTTGATTGCCTCCAAAGAAGATTATGATAAGGAGAAAGTAAAGGCAGAGACTGAGCTCAACACCTCTCCCACAGCTGAGTACACCTGCCACTATCCCAGGTTGCTCCAAGCCCTGTCTAACACGGACTTGAATGCTTCCATGGATGGGGCAAGCACAGCTGCTCTGGGGAACCTCTGTCATTGCCTCGCCACCCTTCCTCACTCACTTTCTTGGCTCTTGCAAACCACCTCATCCTGTTGCATGGGTGAGAAGAGCCCCTCTAATTCTGTGACCCAGATACAGACATCACCACATTTCTCATGCCCCAGTCAAAGCTGGAGGTCCACAATCCCATACCTTCTCCAGTACCATCCCCTCCCATGTCTCATCCCCTGCTCCTGTTTGGGAATACTATACCATTTTCACTGGTGTCCTCCTGACTGTCTTCAGGAGTAAACTGCTCTTCCATTTCTTCTTCGCTGGACTCCTCTTCAGCCTCCAGTATTTCCTCAGTAGTTTCCACACTTACTTCATGACTCGGTATGGTGACTGACATTGAATCTGTCATTGCTTTCTGCACCATGCTGTTGTCACACGGCTGGCTGTGTGCACAGTAGGGAGAACAGGGACACATATGCTCCCTCTTGTAGTACCTACTGTTCCTCTTGGGAGGGAACAGCTTTTTGTCCAGACCCATCGCAAGAAAGCACCTGTAAAATAACACAGCTTGGGAAGTATCACATTTTTCTTCCTTTGAACAGTGGAGGGCAGCAGACATAGTGAGTTCAGCGTGTTATTAGCAGGGAAACCAAGCACCCATCTGCCTCTGCACCACCACAGTGACTCACAAGGAGAAGCACCCTGAAACCCCTGAGAGCGCCCCTAACACAGATGCAGTTCTTCCTTGAAGGACAGTAATGCTGCCCACACTAACAGGCGACAACTGACATACAAACAGAACCAAAATTATTACAAGTGCCCATTAGTTTGAAGCTGCACAAGCATTGGCTGTGAAGACAGAACCACTGAGAAAGGCAGACAAGCTCCAAGTCAGACATGTTCTGGATCCAGACTCCACTGTAACTCCCAGTAATGTGATAACTGAGGGTTTGTGAGTAAGACTGGGCGTTTCTGAACTTATCTGCTGGGTCTAAGAACTGTGGGGGAAGAACAAGGTTGAAATTTAGTAATTTTCTATTTCTGTTCTGTTTACCTACTTAAAAGAAACCCAAACATGGAAAACGAAGCATTTTGAATGAGTTGTTGAGACTGCCCCTCTTGTACAAAATGGAGTGATATGCTCTCTCTCTCTCTTACAGTCAGGAGCTGTACAGAAATGCTGGGCCTCGGCCAGCAGAAAGCTCTCAGACCAAGGATTACAGCATGGTACAGAAATCACTGCAGCATCACCTCACTGTGAGCCAAAGCCTTGACCCAGCAGGGAAAATCAACTGGGACTTTTACTGGGAACCAGAGTGGGCATTCACTGTATGTCATAGAGCAGAAAACAAACCCAAGGACACTTGGCCTGAAGAGGTGTGAAAATAATTGTAATTTATGGGGGAAATCAGGTTAATGGAGATGATTTTTAGTCATCAGATAAGGTCAGCTGAATTGATGAGAGGCAGAAAAAGAGAGACATCACTAAGAGTAAGAGGGAAAGGGGGACAGAAAGGGGGAGTAAGTTAGGAATTAATTCATCCAATTTTTGGATACTATATTAAATTCTGAAAATTCACTTCAAATCTTTATAGAAATCACAAAAAGCTGAGATTGGGGCATTTCCTAAAATCTATAGCCATTCTGAATTCAGATGCTTTTCACTCCTTTGAACATGCAATGAACATAATATGAAGATAAATCTTGTTCACTGTTAGACTGGAGCAAAAACTATGATACAATAAACTAGCAATTTTTTTTCTTAGAATTCAGTCCTTATCTGAAGGAACAGAGTACACCTCTGTGGAGAGTCTCTTGTTCCAACTGCTTGCTGCTCTTTTAGAAATTATTTATTAAAATAACATAAAATATTTTAAATTATCCACATGTCCATAAGTTTACTTGTATGGCCTGAACTAAGAATTCCAGAAAAGGAAGATTTTATGAAAATTAAAGCCTCTTAGCTGAATCACAGCTGCTGGTCACAGCACTGAGATTTACCCAAGACCTTTCTGCAGAGATTTGGTTTCTGAATCATGGCAAATATTCAGTGCTGCCTTATTCTGAAGCTGGGGCTATTACAACAGATTTTCACTTCAGAGGTAGAGCTGTTTAAAAATCAATTATCACAAAAAAAAGCCACAGGAAACCACAGCTGACTGAGCGGTATGCTCGGTCTTTATTCCACGGGTGGCACAGGTCCCCACCCCAGAGCCACTGACCCGTGTCCAACACAAGCACTGTCCCCACCCTGTGCACAGACCACGGGGAGGCTGAGGAGCCACGAGAACTGGCTGTGCTGGCACCCTCGGATGTGAGACCCTGCCAGGGGACCCCCCTCCTGCGCCTTCCATGGGGCACTGAGGAACAGAGCAGGCTCGACAGAGCTGTGTGGAGCCAGAGAGATGAAGGAAGAGAAACGAGTTAGAAACTCTCAAAACAAGGTCCTTGTGAAAGAGCACTTTCTCCATACCTGTAGCAGGGAGGTGCTCCTGCCACATGGAGCACCCTGAAGTAGGTGTTTTTGCGTCGCAGCTGGGAAGGCCTCTTGCACTGAAAGCCTCTGTACTCACAGCAACAGCTCAGCCTGTCAACTTGGAGCCCGTTGAGGAAAAAGGTGAGGCTGAACGGGAAACCAAGGTACCTCTTGGAGATGAACTGGAAGGTGTCTGCAACCGCAGAAATAAAGGGTTCAAAGAAAAACATTATGCTTCACTGTCAGCCTGTAGCAACTGCTGTGCCTTAACTGCATCACCACAGTACCCAGCCCTCTGTGGACAGGCACTGGGGTTCTCAGGTCTGGTCAACAGTTGGTTAAACTCTACCTCTCCGCACACACAGCCCTGGCTCTTGCCAGCCCCAGAATCCTAAGGGACAGCTAGGCTAAGTGTCACACTGTCAGTCTGGCCACTCACTGCCACAGCAGGACAAAAGCCAGAGCCTCACAGCCGTTTCCTGTGTTCAGTTTCCCAGAACACAATTCATCTTTTACTACTGTGATGGAATTGCACTCACACAACAAGAGATGGGACCATGCTCCCACTATGTACTTTTCCTTCTGGAATAAGAACCAACTGATGTATTTTAGCAACTCAGATAACGCCTTTTTAAGGACAGTCTATTGCTACAACTGCTCTATTAACCTATATCTATACAGAAAATTACCATAAGCCACAAGTATTTTGTTAAATCAATTCTCTATAATCTTCTAGCATCACTGCAAAAGTAACTGTAACCTCACTTTCAGTCATGGGGCAGTAGATCCAGAAAACATTTTAATGGAAAAACATTTTAATGAAGTGACACAGCCTTTGCAAAACCAGCTCCTGAGCATATGGAGCTGGCCATGGAGGCAGATGGTACAAATATCCCTGGATGCATATATCTTGACCAAACTGAGCTGTAATCATTCTGATGTCAGGGCAAAGTTTGAGCAAAAAGACAGTGTTGCCACAATCAATACCAACTCTCTGACTCCATCCTTACCTCCTTCCAACAGGTCGCCTTTATAGACACAAATGTTTTCTGTTCCACAGTACTGCTGATAGACTTTGATTTCATCCTTCCAGTCACGGAGAGACACGTGCTTACTCTTTCCTAGGTAGATCATGGTGACGAGGGCGTTGCTGCATAATGGGGACTTGGGGAACCCATTGGTATTCTGCAGCAGAAAATGCACAGAAATGCCTTCAGCTCCCAGCTCCCACAAAGGCAGAAACAAAGCTGACATCTGTGCAGCACACACTTGAGACTTCTGGGCTTTGATAACGAGTGAATATGATAATGAGCTGATTGAATTGGGAAGTGTTTGTAACATGCAGAGGGTCTGGGATATATTTCCAACTAAAAGCCAATGCATTGAATAGCCCCAAATTGCAGGGACCAGGTTTAATGACTCATATCATCCCTCCCAGTCCTGGGTTCCTGCAACTTTATTTACAGGAGTTAAAACTGGCTAGAGACAGTGTAACCAATGCAGTGTTCATAGACTCAAGGCATTTCACAAATCCCTGAGATTCTAGTGCCAGAGACAAAATCAGATTGACTGAAGTAGAAGGCTTTGAATAACTGTTGCTCTAGGCTGTTGTTCAGCACCTTTTTTTCTCCCCAACTGATAAAAAACACCAAAAGTTTTCGTTTACAGAGACATGCATAGCAATTATATATTTTAATAGTTATACATTTTCTTTATGCAAACTAGGTATGCATGTCTTTCAGCATTAAGCAAACACACCAGTGAGGAATGTAATACACCTGCACATGGACAGAGACTACTTACATTGATCAAAAACTGTTCATTGAATCCAGTGGTGGGATGAAACCATCTCTCTACAGGCAGCCCACGCCTGATTCCAGGGATACACCTGTCCCCTACGTGCGGGCGGGGCGGTGGCACTGGCACCACAGAACGACCACGACGCTTGATGACAGGGAGCTGATACGGTGACACACCAGCCACGCAGTCCATTGTATTCCTGAACTTTAACTCACTCCTGTCCCCCTGGAAAAACATTTTAATGAACTGACACAGCCTTTGCAAAACCCGCTCCCGAGCATATGGAGCTGGGCATGGCTTCAGCATATGGACCAAGCCCTGGCTCCAGCACCACCAAAATCTCATCTCAGACAGAACCCTGCACAGCCCTGCAGCTCTGCTGCTCCCTTGCAGCTGGAAAGCACATCCCCAGAGTAGCCAGCTGTCCAACAAAAACATCACGTGGCATCAGTTATACAAGATGTACTTCAAAATGCTGCTTCCTCATCCGAATAGAGACTTAGTGCTTTTGCAGAACGAAATGGACCACAGCCCGTAGGAGTAAGACATTAACAGAGAACAAGTTCTGTGAATGCTGCATGCTGTGGCTCTGAGTTCTGCATCATGTTCTCAGAACCTATATCTGATTTAGCTGTTTTGTCAGTTATGAGCACTAAAGAAACTATTTAATCACCCATAATTTGAGTAGACATAAAGAGGTCCAACCAGCAAATTCTTGGAGAAAGAATCATGACCATGCTGATACACAGCAAACACAGAAGCGAGCTATTCACACAATGTCTGCCAGCCAATGGTAGCAGATCACAGTCCCACTGCAAAACCCTCTCACCCCACGGAATGCTTATCACAAAACCAATTACATTATGTTTTTCTAGAACAGAACACAAGTCCAAATATCACTTGAAAGTAACTGCAAACATATCAAGACCATATTTGACTCTCATTCTCTAAGCCCACTAGTGTGATTTAGTAGAAGGAATGATAAAAAAAAGGAATTTTTTGTTACTTTGTAGGTGACAATGACAACTTGTAGGACTTGCAACTGAAAATATTCTGAAGTTCCTGGAGTCAACCAGGTGCTGCCTCTCTCTCTACATAAGAGAAAATCTAGAGGGAGAAAATTTTGTATGCAGAAAGATTTTATACTATAAAAGGTAAGTCGCCACATTTTTCCTCACTGTGATCAAGAACTGGGCATTAGACCAGTAAGATAGTGTCTTGAAAATTGAGGGGAAGTGAAAAAGGACAGTGTAAATAGAAATTGATGCCATTTGAACGGGATGTTCCTTGTTGTATACAGTTCTGGGAACCACAGTACTTAAACAGTATTATAAAACGGTCCCTAAAGTGATATTCTTTTCAGAATGAAGTACAGTACAGCCTCACCCCACAGGCAAACTGCTGATAATATTCCAGTGCATGGCACTTCTGTTTGGAAGCCTTTGGTACAGACCCTGCTGCAGCCCAGCCAAGAAGGGGCTGGAGGCGAGAGGGCTGCTGTGTATTTCCTGGAGCTGTATTTGGTCGCCAGGAACTCTACGAAAGAAGAAAGAAAACAATGACAAAATCTCAGTGCAGAGCAGTGCCACAAAGAAAAGTAATAGCACTGATGAAGATATCTGGAAGTGGTGAATGATTTCAGGTACCTACAGGACATGACATTTTCTAGTCTGCCTCCAAAGAGTCAGACCCCTTTAGGCACCTCTAACGGTCCATTCAAAACAACTCTTGGCTATAAATACAAGGTTTGCTGCTGTCTCATCACCACACAGCCTTGGATCAAACGCTATGAACTCACAGAAACTGCAGCTGTGTGCTATGGACTTCAGCACATGCACCCAGAGAGAATGCACAACAAAAAAGTACCTATTTTTCTTCAATATTCAGCTTTTTTCTGACTGTTTTATTTCATGTTTTCCTTGCATACCCTTCAGAATACCAAGTTAAAATGCTAACAACTAACAGCACTGTTTAACTGAGGTTAACTCACCACCTTACAGTAGGCAGGATCCTTGATTCGGTGATAATAAGAATAATGTCCACCACCATAATCAACTCCAAGTCTAGGTGCCCTCTATATGAAAAGAAGGTCATCAGGATTCAAAAGTTTCTCTTCAATCTGCATCAGTTATCATTATTGATACAGAGAACCAGTTGAAACTGACCCAGGTACTTAACCTTTGACTTCAGGCTTTAGTAGCATTATATTTCAAGAGTTTATTAACATTCCTTCTTTGCTGTTAACAAAGAGCAAAAGTCAGAGCTCCTAGACCACAACCTTCTGAAATGAGCTCCAGTCTGATTTCATTCCTTCAACTGTTTTCTAAAATACCCTCACAATTTTCAGGGCTTTACAACATGTGTAACCTTGTATATAGCCCCTGTGTCCACTGACAATGCTCAACACACTGATACTGGCCTGCCTGAAGTCATGAGGCAGCTAAAAGGGAAACACTGAAGCAGATTTATCAGACAGAAAAGGGCTTGGGTTTTTTTCTGGTTCTGATGTGCCATTCCTGAAACACTAGCTTCTGGAGATTCCTCTTCAACACAAACAGGAAATCAGCCTCAAGTGATCAAGGGCGAAGCCCTAATCCAGAATGATCCAGGCAGTGAGTGCTGTGAACTCAGGTCCAAGGGCACACTCTCAGCTGTCTGTGCTGCCATGGGAGCCCATGGAGAAGCTGATGAAACCCACCCGTTGTGAGCGGCCAGTTCGCTCTCCAGACACTAAAGGACAGCGCGCATGGTGGTTCCTTGGAGCGACTGGCGGATGTGGGGAGTACGTATGCGTGACTTCTCCCTTTACTTGGTCCATCTGGAAGAAAAGGAATTTATGTCTCTGAGGCACGGATTCCAAAAACAGTGATGTCTGTCTCCTTACATCTCTTTCAGCTGTGACAATCAGCTGGCCTGGACCAAATGGAACAGCTAGTTAAGGAAAGAAAGGAAATCACGGGAGAATGTGAGGGACAAGCAAAAGACTTGTTCCCACCTCTGATTCATTTTCCAGCTGCTGACCCACTAGATTCTATTAATGTCTGTTTCTGTGTATCTCACAATTCTTGGTTTGTTTGAAAGTCTCTTTCTTTTTTAAATTTGAGTGCATCTGCCACTTCCCTGCTGTGCCTGCAGCTTCTCCCCACCTTCTCTTCTCACCAACCCAATGCTGGGATGGCTGCCCCACTGGAAACAGACAGCTCTGTCTCTCACCCTCCTTTGCTCAGCCATCTGCCTTTCTCCTTTCCTTTCAGACAAGCGACTCAGATGAATTCACTGAACAGATGAGGTGAGAATTAAATTACACCGCTGGCTCCAGCCAGGCTCCTGCATCCCAGCATGGCAGCACAGCGCACACAGATCAGGTGTCTGCAGGTGTCTTTCTGAAGGAAGCAGTTCTAGTTTACGTTCCAAAATTATTCAAGCCCAGGATCCCTTGATAGGGTGCCAGAATTGCTGCTTCCATGGGGTGACTTCCTACCACAGGAGTTCCATCAGCAAACGACACCTTTGCAATTTCCATAGTGACCACTGTCTTTCAGGAAAATCTCCTCCTCTGTTTACCCCATGACTTGCTTATAGATGTATTATTTACAGTTTAACAGACCTGACATTTTTTACCAGCTGCTCAATGAAGCAGCCACCTTCTCAAAGCATTCAGGTTCCTAATACAGAAATAAAATTCTGAGCATGTTTCTGCCAAAATGAGGATGACTTTTCCCATATGAATTCAGGTGATTGCATGGGGAGAAGAACCATTGACTTCTATGACATTTTCATTACTCTAAGTAGA
This sequence comes from Taeniopygia guttata, assembly GCF_048771995.1. Lineage (NCBI taxonomy): Eukaryota > Metazoa > Chordata > Aves > Passeriformes > Estrildidae > Taeniopygia > Taeniopygia guttata. Next base: position 261,788 of record NC_133033.1, on the reverse strand, counting down.
GAATCAAGTTCAACCTACATGACACCTAAATGAAGACTCCTAAAACCTCTTTGATTTCTTACATGCCAGTTCTGCCCAAATCCTGTGGAGAGGCAAACAAACAAACACATGAGCTCAGTGCTCATCAGCAGTCAAAAGCAGAGAAGTCTAGAATTACTGAGAGGAGAATGTGTCTTGAATTATTAATTCTGTTGTGGTTCCCCATTTCAAAACAGAAAGAGTAGAACAAGAAAAGGTAAAAAAATAGCAACAGTAATGAGAAGCCTGGCATGGTTCAGGTAAGAAAAATTCAGACTGAAGACCTTCAGCTTGGAAAGCTGAGAAGGAATGTGAAGAACGTGTGCAAAACCACAGATGCCTTGGGAAAAGAAAACATTTAATAACTTTTGTCATACTGAGAACAATGGAGCATCAAGTAGATATATCAGACAGCAGACACATTTATACCTATGCAGAAATGCAAGGAGGTACCATTTCATGCCATTAATGATTAAATCACCCAACCAAGAACACTGCAGAAGCAGAATAACTAGATTCAGAAGAAATTAAATACATAAATGGAAGCTCCTGAACTTCTGGACAAAGGATGAAGGAGATGTAACTGGGGCAGGATCATCCTCTACTTGCCTGTTTCTTGTACTTTTCCATGTCAGACACAGAGCACTTGTCTCAATGAATCACCAGTCAGGTTCATGGTTATTACTCCACACAGGCAAAACTGCCAGGTCCCATCAGCAGTGCTGAAGCCTTACCTTGACTGGCTGTGTCTCCTTCCTCGCAGAATAATCAAGTCTCCCTTTTATCCCCAGCTGAGGACGATGCTATCAATATAAGAGGAAGAAAAATCCCATTACTGGCCATTATGAGATGTCAGTGTGTGCAAGAACTCTTGCTTCTGTCCTGCTAGTCCCATGCCTTATCCCTGGCCACTATGGTCATTGAGCCCTGTAATAAAACTACTGTGGGTTGAATCTATGTGCATTTCACCTGCATATATTCACACAGCCAAGGGAACAACTGAGCGCCGGTAAAGTTGGTAAAGTTGTAGGAACCAACTCCCTTCCTGATATCCCACAGGAATGTGCCCAGATTTTGTACTCAGACAATCTATATATAAATATGTTCAAACTGGTTTGTTTTTATCAGAATTTTTTAAAGCAAACTAGCCCTGTGAATATCATCTCATAATCTGAGAGTTGTCAAAAAGCAATAAGGAAGCCAGGACAGTGCCTGCTCCCACAATGGCACGGTTGGACAGTGGGAGGCCCATGGAGGTTTCATGTGGGAAGCCTCATGCACAAAGTCTGCCCTTTTTCCCAGCAGGAAAGAGCCTTCCAGCAGTCCAGTACAATTAGCAGCCCCTGGCTGTCAGTGAGGAAACACCTGAGAAGTCTCACACATCCTCAGTAAGGGCACACCTCTGTGTCAAGGACCTTATGAAATAAGGCATCAGCCAAGCACTCCCGGACGTATCTCTGGTGGTCCCTTCTCATAGCATTGAGACGGTATTCCTTCTCAGGTATTATTCTTCCGCTCCTTGAGATCTGCCATACACAAATATAATGTTACTGAAAAGGAGAAGATGAAATAAAGTATGTTTTCAAACAGTACAATTTCCCAGAAGACCACTTCCTCCTCCTGTTTTTTTTCCACCTCTGCCCCTGCCACGGTGCTGGAACTCACCTTCCAGCACTGTATTATCTTTGACCTCATGAACTCCAGCAGCCAAATGGAAGGAGCAGCAGCCACATTTCTAATAGCCTAGGGCTCAGCCTTACCCTTCACAGGGCACTGCCCAAAGGGGTGGAAAGGATTAAATACTTGCTGCCCTATTGCACCTGCCTGTGCAAAAGAGTCACACCTAGGAGAGCACCACGGTTTTTAACAAAATATTCAGTATATTCACCTTTACTAAATCCTTCAGTTTCCCATTAAACACCTCTGAAAAAAAATAGCACTGAAACTATTTAAACAAGTCAAAGATGCTTAAATTTCACAGTGTAAAAAACATGAGTGAATCAATATGATGCTGTATATCTGCAAACTAAAACACTTTGCAGAGGGAAGCTCAAATGAGCAAAAGGAAATATGGGAACGAAAGCATAAAAACATTTTGAATTGAATGTAGAATTGAAGGAAACTTTTCAGTCTCACCAGTCCAGATTTCTGAAGATGTCGTCTTATCCTGGCATTGCTGAAATATCCAACCAGGTGTTTGTCTGTAAGACTGTTATAGGTTTCAAGAAGTCTGCAATGAAACAAGTGGAGATATTTATAATCCCCTTGACTGACAAATTATTGCAGTCTAAGTTAAACAGAACTACCCAATAGTTTGCTACAGGAAATGCTGCCTTAGTAAATCATCCTGGATTTGGTCAGGCAAATGCCCATCAGATTATGTAAAAGCAAGATCTTGTGGCCTCCTGGAATTTCCTATCAGAAACACATGACTGGTACCTAAGGCCAAGAGCTGAGTGTGGAACAGCACTACCACCAACACGGCATGGCACCACCAGGTAAGCCCTGACAGCCTCCTCCACCAGGAGCTCCTGATCATGGGCAGGACAGCAGTGTACCTGGAGCTGGAGCCCAGCTGCACAGACACAACTCCCCAGCCACTCTGCCAGGGGCCCTGCTGGTGGCAGGGACACCTTCCACTAGCCCACATTGCTCCAAGCCCCATCCTACTGTACCTGAGCACTCCCAGGGATGGGCAGCCACAGCTTCTCTGGGCAACCTGGACCTGGGCCTCACTACAATCATCACAGTTACCAAAGTTTCAAAAAACTCAACCTCAGATATGAAAGCTGAACACAAAAACTGAATCATTCATAATTAGCAGTTATATTTTTCAACTATTTTTAGCACAAGCATATCTTACTTCACCCTCTGGAAAACAGGACAAATAGAGAAGTCAGTGACACTAGGATGCAGTTTGTAATATTCTAAATCCTTTCACATTTTTACAGTTTACGCACTCAGGTACATGTCACATAATATGTTCAGCTTGACCTCTGGGCTCAAGTTACACAAAAGACTGAACTCCTTCATTTTCTTTGGCTGTAGATTTAAATGTACTGTGCCTCTGTTACGTCCCTTTCAGCTGGATAACTCAGTTATATGTCTATTGCTAGGCTCATCTGCCACTTACAAAAACATACTCAAGGAAAGAAAGGAGAAATTTTTTTGAATAAAGAGATCATGGATTTACAGGAATTTTACATGGGGTTTCACAATAATTGCAAAGGTAGCTGCCAACAACAAATTAAACTTTAAACAAATAATGTAGATTACCCCTTTATGCCTGTTGGTTAAACACTGGTAGGATAGCAACTGTTCTATGTTACCTCTTTAATCCAGAGTTTGCATTTGAAACCACCAGATTCCACCAGTTTTGCTACGTATTCATTTATGGTATCACTTAGCAACTGCATGTTGAGGCAGAGGAGAAACTCAATCCAACTCCTTTTAATTTACTTCCTACCACCTAAGATATCCTGGACCACATAACTAGTTAAAATGAAGCTCCCATCTGAACACAGTGATGTGGCAATTTCTGTTTCACCAAAGTCTCAGAACATGCATTTTCACATTTAAATTATGAACAGGCTGGCCCCAAAAAATATTGAATTAAGTTCAGAGTTCAAAAGGGTATTAGAGGAAATAAGAAAATGTGTTGGGCCTAAACCAACACCCATTAAATCATTGGAAAGAATGCAAGCAGGCCAACCAGGGTCTGGCTGTGCCGTGCTGCAGCCCTGGAATCGTGTTCCAGCCCTGGAATCCCCTGTGGCTATAAATGCGGGCATGGGCCAGTGCCTCAGGGATGGCCAGGAACACTCCAGAAAAGCAATCATTGGTCCCGTTTAGCCTGCTCCCAGTACCAACGAAAGGATAAGAGAAGTTCTTGTCTGAGCTGTCTTCTTCAAGGTTCCAGTATTGAACCACACACAAACGTTACCTTTAAAACCTCTGCTAAAGGCAGAAGTGCAGAACTGACAAAATTCATGTTAGGAAAAAACACAGGAAAGGGAAAGCACTAGTCTCAGACAGCTCTGTACAGCCCGTGCGTCACAGTAATCACATCCCTTTTCTGGGTGTTCCTGGAACTCCTTTTTCTCTGCCCATTTATCCTGTTCATTCTTCTCTCTAAAAATGCTGGGATTTTATTAGAAAGCAGACAATTTTCTTGGCACAGAACTCAAACTGACTGATCTGTAGATTCCTGGAGTATGTCTGAAGCTCTTCTCAAGATGAGTGTCATGTTTGTTTCTCTGGCATCGCAGCCAGTGACAACATGTCACTCTTAGGTCAGTAATTTTAAATTTGAGGTTGTTTAGAATTCTATGATGCTATGATCATTGACACTATTATTTATTTACAGTATATTTGTTCTCAGCTGGCAGCTTACCAAAAGGCCTACACTCAGAGCCAGAGCTGTGTACCACAGTAAATTTTAAGACCACTCTCACTCATTTGGAAGGACATCAAGACAAAGCCACAGCAGGCATCCTATGTGTTTTGTAAAGCAAACCTTCACAGTTAATATTTCACAGTGCAATTAAATCAGTGATCACCAAATAAATTATGTGAGAGAGCACCAAAGCTTCAGTTACTAATTGGCAGAGTCACAGGCGATCGTGGTGCCTGTGCTCTACCTGGCACCTGTGTGCCATCCCCCCCAGAGGAAGTCTTAAGCCTCACAACCACACACGGAGCTAGAAGCCAAAGGCCTGTTATGCTACTGATTTTTTGTGTGGCCCAGGAGCAAGTTCTACCGCCGCTTGCTTACTCAGATCATTGCCCACTATACCAGGATGTGCCGAAATTTGTCATAGAGACCTGCAGAGATTCTCTGTTCCTCACTCTTGGTCTGTGACATCAGCTCGGGGAAGTCCGGGTTCTCTGAACTCAAAACCTGCATGTCCTAAGGCAGGTAACTAGGGACTCACCTGCAGCGACAGCCCCATTTTCCGCGGCTCCATCAGCCCTTACCGACCGGGAGCCCCGGGGGTGCCGCAGCCGGGAAGGCTCCCCGGGCTCCCTCCGGGCAGGTCGGGGCACCTGCGGCCCCGCTCTGTGCCCCAGCGGGCTGCAGGGAGCCGCCGGTGGCCCGTCCCTGTCAGCACCCCCGCAGCGCTGAAAGGCCCCGGAGCTTCCCCCGGAGCAGCCCCCGGAGCGGCCCCGGAGCAGGCCCCGGAGCGGCCCCCGGACCGACCCCGGAGCAGCCCCCGGAGCAGCCCCCGGAGCAGCCCCCGGAGCAGCCCCCGGACCGACCCCGGAGCGGCCCCCGGAGCGGCCCCCGGAGCAGCCCCCGGAGCTTCCCCCGGAGCGGCCCCCGGAGCGGCCCCGAAGCGCCCCCGGACCGACCCCGGAGCAGCCCCCGGAGCGGTCCCCGGAGCGGCCCCCGGAGCGGCCCCCGGAGCGGCCCCAGGAGCTTCCCCCGGAGCTTCCCCCGGAGCTTCCCCCGGACCGACCCCGGAGCAGCCCCGGAGCAGCCCCCGGAGCGGCCCCGGCCCCGCCGCACTCACCGCGGCTGCGGAGCGCTCATGGCAGCGGCGGCGGCCGCGGGGCCCGCGCTGCTCCCGCACCGGCGCTGCCGCCGCGTCCCGGGCGTCGCCAGGAGACAGAGGGAGGGACGGGAGAAAGGGAGGGACTCGCAGGAGGGAGGGAGAAACGGGAGGGGACCGGTGCTCCGCCTGCCGCCCCAGAATCACAGAACCCGCAATTGCTGGAGTTGGAAGGGACCTCTGGAGAGTCCAAGTCCAATCCCCTGCCAAGGCAGGGTCACCTGGAACAGGTGACACGGGAACGCATACAGTTGGGTTTCGAATGTGTCTAGAGAGGGAAACTCCACACCCGCTCAGGGCAGCTCTTTCAGAGCTCCAGCACCCTCCATGCAAAGTTCTTCCTCAGGCTGCGGTAGAACTTGTGCTTTAGTTCATGGCCATTGCTCCTCATCGTGTCGCTGGGCACCACTGAGCAGAGCCTGGCACCATTCTGTGACACCCCTTGGAAATATTTGTACGGATCGGTGAGATCCCCTCTCAGTTGAGTCTTTTCCACACTAAGCACGCCCACCTTGGGCCGTCTCTCGGCGTTAGAGAGATGCTTCAGATGCAGTACGCCTCATTCACCTCTGCGACCCTCTGCTGGACCCCCTCCAGCAGCTGCTTGTCTTTCTGGTACTGAGTTTTAAACTAACTTATTGTATCATCCTGCAGCACAGGAAGAAGTCAGGAACAGATACAGGACAATTACAATAGAGAGGCAACTACACTTTAAATGACTAGAAAAGGTAAGCAGCATTTATTTGGGGCACAATGAAATTAAACAAGAGCAGCTGCTTTTCAGAACAATTCCACTCTTTTCTGTTTTAGAAACACATAGAACAGCAGTTTCCAGAGCCTTGCATAGTACACAACTCCTCACTTTGAACCCCAAACCTCTCCTGCAGATGCCAAAGTCGGCACAAATACAAGAGCCAGTTTAACCCTTCCAAACACCCATGGCAGCACCAAGCAGGCTGTGACTGGGAACCACTGCTTCCAAAATCCCATCCAGTCAAATCAGGAGAAGATTCTCAACAAACTGAGAGAATTATTCCCCCAGATTCAATGGCCTGTGGCTCCCACTCCTTTCCTCATCCTTTTCTGCACTGCCAAGGGGCAGCATGTCCCAAAAAGAGAGCCAAACCAAGAACTCTCCAGGATGACATTCTCTAGACTGGTGGCTTACACAAATCAGACAGACATACCTGAGCCCTACCTCATCAGTTCTATTCACACTGCTTCTTCCAAAATTAAAAAAAAAAAAAAACTCCTTCGATTTATACAATACATTGGAAATTGACAGAAGAATAAACGATCTATGATATTCCCAACAAATCAGTCCCAGTCCTGCTGTGCCATTCTGCCATGTCGTCTGGCAGAGAGCAGCAATAATCTGACAACGTGGTAACACAGAACTGCTCTGACACCTTCTGGTTACAAACTCCACTACAATCACGGCCCTTGGGACATCAACGATGAGGACAGACCAGAGACTTGCTCTGAATTTCTCCTCTAAACATCACGCACGATGCAGTGGCAGAACTAAGCAAGAAAGGAGCCACTGCAAACCATCAGCCTCTCATCCATGTCATAGACCCCTACTAAATTAAGACTGAATTAAAAATAATTTAATGTTTGACACAGAATATAGAGGGTCTATACTTTTATATGCACATCAGCTCCACAATCATATCTGTTGTTAAACATTACTTTTAACCTGCGTTTACTACTTTGATATTGAGAGATGTTTCACTTTAACAGTGTTGTCAAGAGGAATAGCAGGTTGCCAGCATGACACCACTGCTCAGGCTTCATTCTGCTTGAGACAATAGAACAGTCGGCACCTTTCACCTGGATAAGCAACTGAGACACTTGCTACACACATCACTTACAGCAGGTGAATCACTTAAATCTTCATATAAAGCTCCCTACTCCTGTGGGAAGTGCTACAAAGAAACCAGCTTCGTTCCCCTGGGGCAGCCTGGCGGGAGGAAGGATCCCACTGCACCTTGGCAGACAGTCCCACAGCTGAGATGGCCTCGTCCTTCTCTCCCCAAGCAGCTTTCTGAAACCACTCACTGAAACCCTAAATTGAAACCATTAACTCTAGAAACATTCCACCATCTTTCCTGGCACCGCCGTCTGTTGTGCAGTGGATGTAAGGTTTATGAGAACAAGACACAATGAAATGACCCCGGTGTCATGGCAAAGTGACCCCACACAGACACCTGGACACAAGCCCTACGGCTGAGGCTACACCCTGCCCACTTCAGCGGATGGAGCTCGGGAGTTTCACAGGAACTCTCCGTGCCACAAAGCCATGCAGCCTCTGCTCTCCATGGAGCCAGGGATCCAGGAGACTTTAGTAAAGCACATAGGAAGAACTGAACTCTTCACAATCAGGCATTTACTATCCAGGAATCAGCTGCTTCGGTCATGATCATCAGTTCCAAAGAGGCAAATCCCAGCATGCAGCTCCAGAGTGACAGTCCCTATGGATGAGCCAGGACACTATCACCTCAGCCTTAGAGGCACAGACAAGTAGAACTGCCTCGGCTCCAAACAGTTCATGTTTGAGAGATTCTGCCCATCTTTTGAGCTAGAAAGTAAACTATTTTGTCAGTAAAAGCTTTTATTTCAAGTAAATTGTGACAAAATTTGACTACAAATTTTGAGTGCTAATTTTGTGGCTAAAAGAATTTACAGTTCTAATTAACACACAGTGAGTTATTTATTTTTGTGTACCTGTAAAAAGCATCTTCATTCTGTGTTACCTACAGTGGCCTCACTCTGCCTTCACATGGACCATGATACCAAACCCTACCATTCCCTGCGGCACAAACCATGCCAGTGGAGGAAATTTATTACTTCCACATCAATCAAAAATCTACCAAAATTACCTTACAGTAAATGCAACTCTGCTCATTGCAAAAAGAAAATGTTAACTAATTCATCTAAGTGAGCGTTTTTAGCATTTTCTGCTACTGTCAAACATGATCAAAGGTATATTTATAACATACATTCAGTGAACCATGTAAGCAAAGGTGCAGTTAGAACAGCTACAAAATAAATGGAAGAAGGTGCTCCTTTATAGAAGGAGCACCATCTTCCCTCGGGCACCACTGCTACAAATAATGTCTTCATGAGCCTTGGCTACTTTCTCCAGGGGATATTCCAAGCCCACAATGGGTTTCAGCCAGCCAGCTTCTATGCCATCAAGGACTGCTGTGGCACATTCACGCCTGTCCTCCTGCATGTAACAAACATAGTGTTTATGACAAGATCTTTGCACTGTAGAATAGTACTGGCAATTTATGCAAGAATTAGAGCAAACTCCACAACCTGAAAATATTTTATGATGTTCTGAGGTTGAATCAAAACATAAAGGAATGAAGTAACAAGTTTGTTACAGTGAAATTATTCTTTCACTCCTACAAATAATTTTAACTGTAAATAGAGAGCTGCTGGAACAAGCCAATAAAGCATGCTTTAAAATAGAAATGCCTCTCACCTCAGTTGCAAGAAACAGACTCACTCCAATTATGCTGGATTCCTTGCTCATTGTGTCTCTTGGGTTTATCTCAATGCGTCCTCTGCAGCCCACAACCTGCCCAAAGGAGTCCAAAGCATGGAGTCAGAGCTGTTCAGTGTGATGCTGAATGCACAAAATCAGTGACACAAGCACCCGTCATCACCTCCCTGCTCAGGGACACAAACACTCACTGTCACCCCTTCCCCTGGCCCAGGACACAGGCACTCACCATCACCCTCCCTGCGCAGGACAGCAGCTGCAAGTCAGCATCCAGGTTGACATTAGAGAGCATTTCTATGATGATATCGACTCCACCCGGCCCTGTGCATGCCTGTACAGGACACAGGATGTTACTTCAGCGCTTGGGTACTACCATTTATTTTAAACACTACAGAAAGTATCCACTCTACAGCTCATTGTTTATTTTCAACAGAGCCTTTGTAACTGCAGCTGACAGCTAATGAGCTGAATTGTAGCACATTTTGTTGTGCTAAATTGTGATGCGATCCCACACTAGAATTTGCTGAATATAAGAAGTTCTAAATGCCACTGCCTGCGAGGAAAGCTCAGCTCTTCCAGCCTCAGAAAGTTTTAACTTGTGTAGAAATGAAAAAGGCAGTACAGTATTGCTCCTACATAAATCTACTTGAAATTCTTCCGCAAACAACTGTTCACGTTTTGTTAAGAAAAACACAACTGCATTCTTGAGTCCAGACACAGGCCTACCTTAATTCTCTCAGTGTAATTCGGGTCTCTGTGATTAAAGGCTTGGTGAGCACCATTTCTAAGGATCATATTCATGCCCTCCTCAGTTCCTGCTGTACCCAAAACCTTCAAACCACAAGCTCTGGCAATCTGACATGTTGCTAGTCCCACCTGAGGGGAGAAAAACAAAAGAGAAAATTATTTTACCACTTTCTTAGAATTTTAACTGTTCTACCAGCGACTTGGAGCTTTCCCATTTAAAAAGCTAGTCTGGTGAAGTCTTTTTTAGCCAATAATTTGGATCTTGAAGACAGCCAAATACTTTTAAAAAAAAAAAAGACATTTACTGAGGTGTGGTAAAATTTTGAGGTTTTTTAATAGCTATCAGCATTTGACACACATCGATGTAGAATGCCGAGTATCTGTCAAATCTGGGCCCTATATTTTTGATTCAAATCCAAGGAAATTCTTCTCTTCACAGAATCACCTGCTATTAATACCAGCATTATACATTGCAAAGAAAATCTGCAGCACAAATTTTATTAATACTACTTCTTCAGAAAGTGAATTCTCAGTGTCTCCTACCGGCTTTGCACTCTAGTAAGAATAGAAGCACTACATGTAGTTTATGAAAATTTAAAAAAAGGCTTATGATGCTAAATGCTATTCTAGTATCTCAGAATAAGATATGAATTCATCTTTTTGTTGTTTAACAAATAATTAAGGAAACTTGGCCTGTTCACAGCAGCTGTTTGGTGCATCACCAGAAAGTGAGCAAGTGCAGAGTGTGGGAGATGAACTAAAATGTTGAGTCATAGAGATCTAAAAAAAGTTTGTCATGAAAACCCAAAGAAAACTAGAAGTGCAATTTCTTGTAGTATTCAGTCGCAGGTTTATATATTCCAGCACATTTCCCTGTGCAGCCAGCTGTTGGCTCATGGGTAAAAACATGAGAATGTAAACAGAAATGCACAGTCACCCTCCACCAGTCACTTTTTCTCAGAGGACTGAGAACAATTTGTACATATTGGAAAAGTAGAGCTTTTTGCTATCAGCAATAAAACTTCCAGACCAACTACCACCTGCAGCAAACACCTGCTCAGCATGTGACCCTCTGACTGGGGAACTCGCACCAGCACTCGTGCAGCCTCACAGTTATTGGGAATGACAGGGTTTTCTAAGTGTATCCTAGAGTATCTGAAATAAAAACCTAATCTGCTAATCTATTGATACACATATGACCATAACTCATACCCCAGGAAGAAGCAGAAGCAAAGACAGAGAGCAGTGTTCCTACCACTTGCCTCCTTGGCATACTTACCCCCCCACTAGCACCATGCACCAGCACGCTTTCCCCTGCTTTGGCACAGCCTCTAAGTGAAGAACACAAGAAATGTTGGCACTGTGACTGCAGTACACACTGACTGAGCATGGGGCTGCAGATACTGACATCGATCTCATTGTTCACACAGCACTGTTTCCAGTTTGTGTTCCAATTATATTCCAATTTATGGCTAAACAGATATCATAAGCCTTTTTGGGAGAACAAGGAGGCAAAATAAATCATGTGACTGATGACTTGAGGCAACATGCAGCCAGCAGCCAGTGAGAGCCTGTTACTGAGCCTCAGTCGAGGACTTCGGCCTGTCACAGGAAAGCAGTTCTGCTCCACAGCACCTGTCTGCTTACTGAGGAAATTAGAGCTATTGCTCTTTTTCTTCCTCAGCCAAAACACCAGTGAGTACTGAAAGGGAGCCACATATTTTATTCCATTAAGCCTTTCCAGGTAGGTTCTCTCAAGAAAAAAAGACTTAACAGGAAAACACAGTCACAAGCTGCTACACCACAATTATCTGACAATTCCATCCATATAATGTTTTTAAACATTTCTCACTCACCATCCTCCCCCTTTTAAAGGACAGTGAAAATACGAACTTTGGTATTGTAAATACCAAAGATTAGAGTGCACAAACATGGATATGGGGCCTTACTTCTGGAAAAGGGCCCGGTAGGCAGTGAAGTAGGGCACTCCAATCGCTGCTCCCTGCCTGAAGTCCAGTTTGTCTGGCAAAGGAAAGACTCTGTTGGCTGCAGCAACTGCATACTCGGCGTATCCTCCAGAAAGTGTTTCAAGGGTGAAAACTCTGTCACCTTTCTAGAATGGAGGGAGAGAACACAGAGAAATCAATACTTTCCCTTCATTTTTCCTCAATAAACATTAAATTTACAGAGGTTTAGGCTATTTCTAACAGCTCTCCCACCAAAAATAACCAGTTACATTTGTAAAATAAATTTTTATGAATTCTGATACATACCATCAATGCAATACAAACTGTACAATTTCTTACACTTAAATGTAAGTATCATAAGCCCACCCAGCAGTGTAACACACAAACCTACTGCCTCCTTAACATGAGCCTTAATGGACTTTAACTGAAGTCAGGAATTCCATCCACAGATTCCAAATGCAAAACCTCAAAAGTTTTACAAACAGAAAAGAAACATTTCTAAATGATTTAAATATGTTAATATGTATCCTCTTAATATACACTAAGACATCTGTCTCTCATTCAAGCCAAGAGCATCACAATTGTCAGAGAAAGCAAAAAGTCACACACAGCAGATACAGCAAACTGTTGATATGAAAATATGATCAAAGATGATTCTTCTCTCTTGATAACCCTATCTCTCAGATCTCCCAAAATTGTTACATAAATTCTAAATCAGGAAATTCCAGCCCAGTTTTACCTACAATTTTTATGTTGGTTCAGGACCAAATGTCTAATGACTTAAATGGGAGAACCAATTTAGAAACTAATGTGATGTCATAGATATCTTTTAGCAAATTGATATTTGTCTTCTCCTGTCCCGAGACTTTCCCACTGAGAAATCCAAGTGAAATTACTAGACTGGAGTAATACAGGATTTGAACAATTTTAGCAACAAATAACAGAATTTATGGAGCTTTATAAGTAAGAAATTTCCATTTCTCAAGTACTTTACAGAATAATTCTCAGTTCTGCCTAAAATCACTACCCCCAGAAAAAAGTATCCAATCTCAACTTTTTCTGCAATGCCAGAAAAATAGCTCCAAACCCCAACTTTTGTACACCAGATATCACTACTTTAAGCAGACAGACTGCAGTGCCTCTTCTGAGACCTCTGAGCTTCAGGGGGGCACAGCATTCCTCACAGTCCCACCAGCAGGACTGGCTTGCCAATGGGATCCCACTGTGTGCTTTTACCAGCCCGTGAAGGGCTTTCCCCCTTGAAGGGATTCCATGATCATAAGCAACAAAACCAGGTAGAGTGGCACAGCAACCAAGCAAAGAGAACCATGAAACAATAGTGAATTCTACCCAGCGTGTAAATACCTTGAATGCAGTCACGTGCTCCCCAACACTCTCAATCACCCCAGCCACATCCGAGCCAGGAGTGTAGGGCAAAGGCGGTTTCCTGGTGTAAGTCCCAGAACGAATGTACGTCTCAACAGGATTCACCCCACAGGCATGGACTTTAATTAACACCTAAAAGAAAAGACACTTCTTAAGCAATAACGAAAAAGATATAGCCCTTGAATTCACAGCATGGCATTGTAGCATTTTTACTGAATTCTCAAACAGTCTCTGTGACAACCCAGTGTTCAAAGTGAAGCTAATTTCAGGGAAATCTTGATGTGGAACATACAGCCCACGGCAGAGTAAAGAGCCCACACTTGTTAAGCAAGACATCTCAAGCAGTATGAACACACTGACCAAAACTCAGGTACTCTAGGTGTAGGGTTCTGGGTGGTATCTCTCACTCCGTCCTACAGTTAACATTAATTGTTAAAATGTCCTACAGTTAACATTAATTTAAAAATGTCCTACAGTTAACATTAATTATCACTATTTTCCTTCAGAGAGCTCACATATACCTGGTTTTCTTTTGGAACAGGAACTAACACATCTGACTGGAGTTTAAGCACTTCAGGGCCACCAAATTCAAACACTCGGACAGCTGTCATCACACGCCTGGTGGCTGCCATGGCGACCGGAGGATCCGCTAGAAGAAACAATGAGAGCCTGGGTAGCTGTAGAAGTCACAGGGAGCCTGAGGCACCAGGAGCTGGCCTGCGGGCACCGCCGGGAACACGGCACACACCGCGGGGCGAAGCGCGGATCGATCCCGCGGTAATGAACCGAACCGGGGAAGGCAGGGGAGGGAGCGGGGGCAGGGGAAGGTTCCGAGCTGCTCCGGGCCTCCCCGCTGGGAGCACCTTCCGGGATCCTGGGCACAGCCGGGGCCCGCGGGGCCACCGCCGGCTAAGAGCGGCCAGGGCCGTACCTGGCACGATGCGGTCCCGGCGCGACGAGCCACGACCGGACGCACCCCGACAGGACGCGCCCCGTGACACGCGCTCACCGCCAGGCCCCGCCACAAACACACCTGCGCCGCCAGGCCCCACCATAAACACACCTGTGCCGCGGGCCCCGCCCACAAACACACCTGCGCCGCCAGGCCCCGCCACAAACACACCTGCGCCGCCAGGCCCCGCCACAAACACACCTGCGCCGCCAGGCCCCGCCACAAACACACCTGCGCCGCCAGGCCCCGCCACAAACACACCTGTGCCGCGGGCCCCGCCCACAAACACACCTGCGCCGCCAGGCCCCGCCACAAACACACCTGCGCCGCCAGGCCCCGCCACAAACACACCTGCGCCGCGGGCCCCGCCTACAAGCACGCCTCTGCGGCCAGGCCCCGCCCCTTGCACCGCCTCGCGGCCAGGCCGTGCCCCGGAAGCGCTCCTTGTGACCGGGTCCTGCTGTTCGAGCCGCGTCCCGTGGCTGTGGCGCCTGGCGCGGGTAGCGCAGAGCCGCTGTGTCCCCGTCCCGTCCCGTCCCCCCGGGCCAGCGCCGCGCAGCCCCCGCGCCCGCCGGTACCTGCGGAGCGCCGCGGCGGGGTGCGGAGCAGGGCGGGGCCGCGCCGCTCGGGTGCGCCGAGGTTTGTCCTTGGCGGGACGCCGTCCCCCCGCGATGGCGGCGTTCGCGCGGCGCAAGGCGCAGTGGCTGGCGCGGCCCGACCCCAGCCGGAAGCGCGCGCTGGACGCGCGGGCCGCGGAGCTCGTGCGGCTCCTGAACGCGCGCGAGTGCTTCTGCAGCGCCAGCTCGTGCGACGGCAGGGTGGTGGTGATGGTGCGTGAGGGACCGGCGGGGTGGCACCGGCAGGGTGGTGGTGATGGTGCGTGAGGGACCGGCGGGGTGGCACCGGCAGGGTGGTGGTGATGGTGCGTGAGGGACCGGCGGGGTGGCACCGGCAGGGTGATGGTGACGGTGGGTGCGGTACGGGACCCGCAGGGTGATGGTGACGGTGGGTGCAGGACGGGACCTGCAGGGTGATGGTGATGGTGGGTGCAGGACGGGACCTGCAGGGCGATGGTGACGGTGGGTGCAGGACGAGACCCGCAGGGTGATGATGACGGTGGGTGCGGTATGGGACCTGCAGGGTGATGGTGACAGTGGGTGCAGGACGGGACTTGCAGGGTGATGATGACGGTGGGTGCAGGACGGGACTTGCAGGGTGATGGTGACGGTGGGTGCGGTATGGGACCTGCAGGGTGATGGTGACGGTGGGTGCAGGACGGGACCCGCAGGGTGATGGTGACGGTGGGTGCGGTATGGGACCTGCAGGGCGATGGTGACGGTGGGTGCAGGACGAGACCCGCAGGGTGATGATGACGGTGGGTGCAGGACGGGACTTGCAGGGTGATGGTGACGGTGGGTGCGGTATGGGACCTGCAGGGTGATGGTGACGGTGGGTGCAGGACGGGACTTGCAGGGTGATGGTGATGGTGGGTGCGGTATGGGACCTGCAGGGGTGATAGTGACAGTGGGTCTGGTCGCGGTGTGAATGGGCCCTTGCTTCAAGCGGATGCTCCTTTATTTCCAAGGACCGTTTCTGTAGCAGCACAAAGTTAAACCCACCGGGCTGCCCAGGCACTTTAATGGTTTCTGCCCATCACTAGGACACTGACGGCACGGGGATCCAGAAGAAGAACTGCACGTGGCTCCTGGTAACACATGACCCATGTGTCAAAGGCGATGTGGTAAGGGCACAGTGAGATACAGCCTTTATATTTGTGCGTGGAAATGCTCCTGGTGTCATGGAAAACACAGCATGTCAAAGGGTTTTTATTCCTGCTACTGAGATGAATTGTTACTCTACTCTCAAAATTAACTTTTCCTTAGATGTGTTGCTTAATAAATTCTTCAAACCCATTTTAAGAGAATGCTTTTAAACTCAGTATCAAATTCTCTGCATAGTTATAAAGGCAGCTAATATTCCAGAAACCTGTATAATTTTTTCCTGTCTGGAGTAATATTTAAAACTCTTGAATTAAAAAATCTCTTGAGCCCAGCTTGCTGTGTTAGCAGACAGACACCTGAAAGTGGTGTAACAGGGAATTTTGCATTCTTAATTTACTGTCATTAAATCTCCTGAAATTAAAAACATCTATAGTGCAAAGTTTTTCATTTTTAGTATGCTTTCAAAATAATCTAGTCTTTTTATATATTGCTTTGTCCCACAAAAGAGGCAGTTGCAAGATCAGCATTTTCTCACTCAAGTCATAATTCACTTTACCATAGATATATATTCTCACACAAGCACAGACGTGACCTCCAGAATATTTGTTTTCATTAGTATTTGTTCCAGCAAAGCAAAGCTTGCTAAAATTGCAGGCCAAGGAGGATGCAGTGGGGTGTTGTTAACTCTTACGAGAGGAAGTACTCTGATTTTTATATACATATTTTGGTGTATTTTCCAGATGGCAGCACTGAAGAAAGCCACTGGTGATGTTGTGTTCAAGTTTGAGCCATTTGTTCTTCACGTGCTGTGTCGGGGGCTGCAGGATGCACAGCTGCTGGTAAAGCCACATCAAGTACAATGTGGCATTGTTCTGTTACATTCCTGCCTGCAAAAATAAAAGTATTGGCTCCTGGGTAAGCAGTTGCACTTAGAAACAGTCCCAGATGTGCTGTGTGTCTAATAATTAGGGTAGTAAGGTAAGCTGATGGAAAAACACAGCTGTAAAGTTGGTGAGGGTTTTACTGTACTTAGAAAGAAAAAAGACTCACCAGCAGTTCAGGCTTTGAGCTGAAGCAGACTGCTGCATGAAGCACTACCTGAGGGGCCTGGGCTGCTCTCACTGGCGGCAAGGGCTGGATTTTAGATGGTACTTCGCTGCCAGCCAGGCCATTTGGCTCCATTTCCAGTGCCTTGAATGATGCTTTTGCCTTCTGCTTTTCTAGAGAGCAATGTGTGCCGTGCTGGGCTTGTTTTGGCGGTAGTGCAGAGGAGCTGAGGGGCTCATGCAGAGTGCAGCTGCACTGGTCGTTGTCAAGGGGTAGCACGACTCTCTGTGAAGCTCCAGCTCATTGGGATAAAGTAGTTCAGTGCCTAGAGAGATGTTACACCCCTTCTGCACTGATGGATTCAATCAGGATCCACTGTGGGCCTTGGAAATCCACCCACCATTTCTGGGTTTGATCTTAGAAAGTATTTTAATGGAACTATTTTTGAATAAGTCTGGGTAGATGATTTGAATATGTTTTTTGCAAAATTGAGATTGTATGTTGCATTGCAATGGGTCCATAAATATTTTTTGCTGTGCAAGTATACAAGACCTGTTTAAGCATTTATTTTTTCTGCAGCATTCAGTGGCTATTGACTCTGGGTTCAGAAACTCTGGTATTACAGTTGGCAGAGGAGGAAAAATTACAATGGTAAGGACTCTGTTACTGTAAGGGGTGTAATGAAGTGATATTGTTATGTTAACCTTGATTTTTGTACGAGCCAAGACCTGACTGGTGCTTAAGAGCTGTCACGGGGCATGCTATAGCAAAGAAATAGCTTGCTGCTTTAGGTGACAGTAACCTAAATAATTGTATGGATAAGCAGGATTTTTACTATAATGAACTCCCTACATTATTTAAATAACCTTCATAAACTAAAAAACTTTATTCCAGGTCAATCATGTGTGTGTTTTTAGGCTGTGCGGAGCACTCACTGCTTAGAAGTTCCATTGAGCCACAAAGGGAGATTGATGGTCTCCGAAGAATATATTGAATTTCTGGTACATGTAGCCAATCAGAAAATGGAAGAAAACATAAGGAGGATTGACAGGTTTGTAAGACTACACCCGTTCTGTTCATGACATCTAATTTTTCTTCAGTATTAAGTAAAATGTTAGTAACCACTTTTCTCCCCTTGCATGTTTTGGTTGCATTCTAAAAGCATTAGTTTCTCAGAGTAATTTGCAGATCCTGAGCAAGTCTATAAGAATTGTTTCTGTCTAGATTCCACAAAGGCTTGGAGCGGGCTCTGGAAGCTGCAGACACCTTGCAGAAGCTGTGTGTCCCTGCAGACACCTTTCCCGAGGGGCCAGAGAAGAGCCACTCTGTGTACGTACGCAGAAGAAAGAGACAGACTGCTCAGGAACAGGCTGAGCTCAGCAGAGAGCTGGAACCCCATGATGATACTGAAAACAGTCTTGGTCTGTTCGCTGAAATCATGATATAGACTAAGACATTTGAAAGCAAATGGCAAACTGAAAAACTTTATTGTAATGCTCTTTTTGAGAGATCTATATACTCCTGTGCTCCAAGTAGTAATACTCTCATGGATATTGACCAGAAAAAAAGGTAATTAATAGTGAGCGGGTGTAACTACAGGACACAGAGAACAAACTGTAGAATGTTTTGGGGGTTTTTAAAGTATACAGTTGAATTAACAAAGTGGTACTCCATCAGTTACCCCAGATATAACTGGTTTGCTGCAGCTTTTCACTGTGTTCTCTGTGGCTGCCTTTCACTTCCAGCTTCCTGGGTTTTGCAGAGCCAGCTGGCTCTGCAGGTTTCTTCTTCAGGAAGGGGAAGACAAGCATTGAAGACTGAAGACCATCCGCTTGTGAGACAACCAATGCACGTGGTGGGAGTTCCACAGAAACCTTCCAAAGCAGCCTGTGTGCACCGGTCTCAGACCTTGTGTGCGTTTGGGCGGACTGGTTAAAGTATGACTCAACTCAGGGGCATAATTTCTAATAGTGCAGAGCTGCTGGTCAGGAGCTGTGTGAGCAAAACTGGAGTCCCATAGCCCACGGGGCAACAGGCAGGTGGTGGGAGCAGCCAGGGCAAAGCACAGCAACTCCTCATGTGTGGGGACATGGCTTCTGCCACAGGTGTTACTGCAGCATTGTGGCTGCAGGCTTGTGACACACCTTTGCAGTCACCATTTTCCACAGACCTTCCTCTCCACTCTGAGAGTCAACTGCCTGTCTGGGCTGAACTGAAACCCCAGGGCTTCCATCAACACAAAGCAACATCTGCCTCCATGCAGAGGGTCCTCCCCAACCTGCTGCCTTAGCAAAGCCCTGGGGAACCCCTGTTGCCATTCCCACTGCTGGGAGTCTCACTGTTCCTGCAGATCCCTCTTCACCACCTGGGGGGCACACAGAGGAGGTAGTTGTTGCTTATGGATTTAGGGAGTTTGTTCAGAATAGTCTGAACCCTCCTCTGCATGTGACATTTCTTAAAATGTCTGGCGCTGGTCTGTTGGATATGTCTCAAGGGACGATGACACCAGCACCAACCAGAAGCAGTTGCCCACAGGTGCCCACAGACCCTGTAACAGCCCAAACACTCACCCTTTGTAACAGCACTACAGTATTTGCATTCTGAGAAATACAGTTTGTCAGAAACTGACCCACATTCCTCTGAAAAATTATTAAAAATTCAGGAAGACTTTTTGGCATCTTAACACAAAAATGTTACCCTGTTTGCATCTTGTTACTTTATTCCCATCATCGCCAATTATTGAAGACTGACCCTACAACAAGACAAACAGAGAAGGATCAGGGAAACATGTTATTTCAGTATGTAGAACAGTTTTTGCAACATTTTTCTGATTTTTTTTTTTTTTTTTTTTTTTTTTTTTGCACCCCATCCAAGGTTGCAGAGGGTGAGGCTGAGGAGGTTTCACCACCCTGACACTGTTCTGGGACCAGCATCACCTTCATCCATGCACCAGTGCCCTTACACCTTGCCCCACACTCACCCAAGCGCCACCAGCTCATTTTGAGGTTAATTTCGTCAAGCTGTGTTTTATTTCCAGCTGCTGTATGGGAGTCTGTTGGGTTGTCAATATGCAGAGCACAGGCAGCAGTTGGGCAGAGCATCCAGAGGCAGCTGGAGGCAGCACCCCTGAAAAGGGGATTCTGGGGGTTGTGGCTGCAGGGAAATTCACCAATAAGCAACAAGACTCCTAAAACTGTCAAATCTTCATCATTTGGAAGTTTGCTTAGCCACTTAATTAATCTAAAAGGTATTTTTATACTTGCTCTCACTGTGTTAAATTTTTTTAAATTACAATTTCACTCCATGTGCACTCAGTTTTTCAGGGGAGGCAGGTGGGTTCAGTCACTCCAGGAACTGATTGTCATTTTTCACCCCATAGCATTTCACATCCACACCAGGAAACTACTTAAATCAGCACCGCAGCATTCCCTGTGGCTGTGCCACAGGTTCCGAGCCAGTTGTGCTCCCCAGCACATCCGTGCACTGGGATAATTCTGTACATGCAAATCACAGATGTCAGGAGCCCAAGTGTTCGCTTGCAACAGTTCCTCTGAAATACAGATACTTAACATGGTACTTAACAGCTGCAGAGTGCAGTGAAATCATGAGTTTGCACATGGGTTGAACCTCTCCAGACCAGGGTGGCTTTGCACCTCCCAGCTTCCACTCCTGCCAGAGCTTCACTTGAATTTAACCAAGTCTCAATTTAATTTAATCAGTCTCAAGTTTTTTTAATTTATCATATTAAATGTATCATGCACTGGAGGCTTAGCAGCTCTTCAGTACTTTTGGTTACTGAAAATACACAATTACTTTGTAATATCTTGTGAATTTGATATTACGTAGTAGGATATTGTGGGAAATGTTTCACTTCTGATCTACCCATAGTTGAAAGTACCCCAGGGGAATATGCTGGGTGTTCTGTGAGAGAACCTTTGAAAAGGTATGTCTTAAAAAAATTTGTGTCTTTAAAAATTATATAAATACCAAAATTTCCTGAGCTGCTCAGGAAATCACACTTCATTTCTTCACACCAGGAGAAAACAAAGCTGGTAAGAATTGATGTCAAACATGCTGTGCTGACAGCAGGCAGCTACGTGGGATCAAGGTCAGAAAATTCTCAGTGTTTTGTGTTTTGTTTTTTTTGTTTTTTTCCCTTAAATCAGAGACTGACACCCAAATTCCATACAGAGATTACATGAAAGATCTTGTTCTGCATTCTGAATGCAATTTATTTATGGCACCTGAGCAGATATGCTGTTTTGTTTGGTCAATTTTATACTGGAGGGGAAAAGCTTGTTTTCATTTTCTGCAGGATCCCGAGAGAAGAGAACTATTTTTCTCAAAGTCAGGTTTCGTAGCTGTAATTGTGACTTTTGCGACTTTTGCAGAGTAGCTCTGCCAGCTCAGAGGCTGGCTGGTAGGTGCTTGCAGGGCACCCCCGCTGTGCCCGGGCCGGGCCGGGCGGTGGGCGCGGTGCTGCGCGGGCAGAGCCCGATGCTCGGCACGTCCCCTCGGCGCTCGGCTGGCACCCTCCCTCCTTCTCGGGACTCAGGCATAGCTGGAAGGTGCCGGCACGACCAGCACCAGCGGCGGGGGAGAATTCATTCATGCAGGCACTGGAGTTCCTCCGTGTGAACAGAACAGGATTTTTTCCTTTCTCTAAATAAGGACCTCGTAAGTTCTGTTTTATCTCATAGCTCTCCGCGCCTGCCCTGGTCCGCCAGTCCCTCCTCGGCTCCGTGTCCCGGGGGTGCCTGGCGGCGGCGGGACCCCAGATGTGGGCACCGAACGAACGCTGAGCCCCCGCAGCCGCCGGTCCCGCTCCCCGCGCCGGGAGTCGGGGCCGGGGAGCTCGCCCGGCGGCCGGGAGAAGCCAGCCCTTGTGCCGATAGCAGAAGCCATTTAAACTCCCGAAAAGCTGAGCAGCTGGCAAGGAAAAACCTGATTTCCTTGGGATGATCAGCAATCCTCCACTAATGGAGATATAAATGGTCCCATCACTTCCCAACTGCTCGTCCTCGACAGATTCGGCATCCATGTTACACGGGCAGCACTGCTCTTTTATAATCTGCTCATTTAAATATTTTTGCGTAGCATTGCTAGCAAAAATCAAGGATATTTACAAAGGAAATGCACCCAGAGTTTATACATACAATCCACTTTTTTCTCTTACTTTGCATTCCTTGATGCCTTATTTCAGGGTTTTCTTCAATCGCACTTAGCCTGAGCTTTGTTATGTTCTGTCTCATTTGAAACGCCTTGAAAATACTGCAAAGAGAATGATGGGGAAACTAAATCTGCTAGGATTTTACTTAGAGCTCTGTGCAGGGTCTACTTGTTTTTCCTGTAACGTATTCACCTTGTAGTGACATACACGATCCAGGGACACACCAGTTTTGGAAAATATTCAGAATTTGGAAAAAATTCAGAAATGCTGTGGGTAGTTGTATATGAGATCAGAATTTGTCCCAAAATGTACAATATTAAAAATGACAATTTTCCCTTCATTCCTATTACCTAGATATGAAAGTTCCAATTCAAGAATGTGTTTTCACATCCACAGCACTCTGGGGTAGTATTAAATGAACTCTGTTTAATAAAACACATTCCAAGTTGCTATTTTGATTGAAGCATTATACTTCTTGTCTTGCTATAAGCAGTTCAGATTTCACTGGGTCATTGAAAATTTTTGAATCAGTCTCTTTTCAAATCATATTTAAAATACAGACATAAATAACTGTGACACAGATCCCTTCACAGCACAAACCAGGAGTAAGGGACTCAGTGCAGCACAGCTGGTGCTGCAGTTACCTCCCAAGATAGGAAGGAAATTTTGTCATTCTCCAAACACACTGATCGTACCTTTCACAAAACATCTCACGTTCATCCAGGGAGACAATAGCATCCCATTTTGTCCTTGAATCATTGAAATAAGAGGTATTTTGATCACAAATGTCTGCTCATATCAAAACACCGTCATGATTTCCACTGGATTAGAATAGATAAAACCCAAGTGAAGCTGTGCACAGTCTTCTCCAGCACAGGTCCCCCCTGATACTTTTTTCTCCATCAAGTTTTATCTGTTTTTATACACACTGTCATTGAGGACAGCAGCACCAGGCAAAGTCCTTAGACCTGTCCAGGGCAGCTGTGGCCCTCACAGGTGATGGCCAGAAGGAACATTGTCCAAGTCCTCTGTTTTGATATTTTCTCCCTAGAAAACCCTAGGATCACAGAATTGCTTTGGTTGGAATAACCTCTAAGATCAACTCTGATGTGCATGTGAAAATCACAATAGACTTGCAGAAGATGGGAAAAAATACTCACATAAAGACTGAAATATTTCCAGATGCAGTTCTCCCTGCTTGAACCAGGAAATAAATGCAGCTCAGGGTTCCATCAGGTCCTTCCCATCAGGATAACCTATGGGTCAAATAGTTATTGTCTCTCTGCCTACTCCAGACAGTCCAGGCAGGATTGGGACAGCAAAGCACCAGCTCCATCCAGCTGGGTGGCCCTGGGCCAGGGGAGGCCAAAGGCCAGCGTGGCTGCACTGAGGTGTCAGGTGGGCAGCAGGCTCTCACTGCACCAGCACCCCAGCACCATCCATCCACCTACACGGGTGGCCCTCATCCTTTCCTTTGGGAAGTTCCCAATGCAGAAGGTTTCCACTCTAGGGAACTCGCACAGTCCCAACCCCTGGGCTGGGAACAGTGCTCAGATCAGCACCCCTGATCCCTGCATCAATCTCTGGGCAAAGGGAAGAGCCATTTCCCTTTCCTGTGCTTCATGTTAACTTCTACACGTCAGAGTTCCACGGCCAGAGGATCCCTCCAGGCTTTTCTTTCTTACCTATTTCCACTGTAAATTACTTCCCTTCCAGTATGAGATCAAGGAGAAAAGGGGTGATGGAAGTAGGAGAGCGCTAGCAGGAAAAAAATATCTGACAAACAGCAACAGCTCCCCAACACCCCTTTAAAGTAATGACAATTTACAAAATGGCTGGGAAGTTGTTATAATTCCTTTTCCAAATTATTACTCACCCTTTAGATTAGAAATGAGGCCAGGGTTAGCAATCAGCCATAAATGGTAGGATTTCTGAAGTAGAAGCACTTGTCTGATTGTGAAGTGGAGGCCATTATTGCCTTGATTGAGTCTTTTTTTTCCGGGTTGGTTTTTTTTTTTTTTTTTTTTTTTAGCTTGCTTGATTTGTGGCTGAGAGCACACATTCACCACAGTACTGGGAGCAATCAGAGTCTTCCCTGCTCTTTTTTGCTCAGCGATTTAGGGTCCACTACTTTGGCACAGCTGCCACCTTTTAGCCTCCATCAAGCAGAGATATTTTTAAGTGAGCTGCATTTTGTGTTTGTCTTTTATCTTCCCATTGCCTTCCTCATGCTTTTGCTTTTTTTTTTTTTTTTTTTGAGGGGGGATGAGGGGGGATGGATATCTCTGAAAATATTGTGTGAACTTTAGTTCCAAGTATGAAGTTGAAAGAAGGCAGATGAAGCTGGCTGGTTGTCATCTGGCTCTATGTACATATCAGATCTGCAGTTATATGAAAAATAGGGTTGAAGTAATTTGCTTAAGGACTGAAGTAAGCCAGAAGCACTGATGGGTGATTGCGTGCTGGAGTTGAGTTTAGTTTGCCTGAAACTCAGAGTTTAGCCAAGAATTTGTATTTATACCATTTATTTCCAGAAGTTACCTGTTTTACTAGCATACTGTACTTTAGAGCTCCTCCCAAGCTGTCTCCGGAGGTGAGAAGCACAGCTGAGGGAGCTGGTGCCCTGCAGACCCCAGGGCTCACCCTGGCTCCCCAGGCTGGTGGCAGCCAGTGGAACCTGTGCAGAAAAGGCAGCAGAGCAGCACCAGGGCCACCCTGCTCCAGTCCAGCCACAGAGCCTGCCAGCGCTTTGGACTCAGGAGCACATCAGCACACCTGCAGGAAGCCACGCACATAGACCTCTTTCCTTTAATTGCTACTGCTCTGAAATAGCTGACTTTTGCCTCATAGTCCATTTGCAGGCAGGAACCACATCAGCTAATCCAGTAAAACACACTTCACGGGCCACCAGCACATCCTACAACCACGGAAAATGGAAATGCACCAAATCCCCAGCTACAGTGGTGTGATAGGCCCTGGGAGCACAGGGGCCAGGTCGTGCCACGTAATGCCATGAAAATTGATGTAACATTTACCATGTAATGTGATGGGATGTGAGGTGATGCTGCATTAAAAGGCTAGTCCTGTTGACTGTGTGCAAAAACAGGCAGTGGAAAAAGAACTAATATTTCCTGGTGCTGGAAACTGCAAATGCAGCAGAACAGGTATTTAATGCATGTCTGTAACTCACCTATTCCTCAGACATGTTTTTCAAAATGTCTCTTTGGAGGGTCTAGTGCATCACTAACATCAGCCATCAGCCACCAGCCACCAGCTCCTCTGGGTGGGACACAGAAGAAACTGCTCCAACAGGTTGTGTCTCTTTCTAAGAACAGCTCATTTGAAGCCAGAGAGGGGATGGCCCCAAAACCATTCCTGAGGGGAGACTGGGGGCAGAGAGCAGCAGTGGTCACAGGGCCAGCTTGCCTCTGTCTTTGCAACATTCCCGCAGGGTGCATCTGCTTATCTGACAAGAACCTTCCATCAACTGAAAAAATGTTATATTTTGAACAATCCTTAGTTAAAGTTTCAGTCCAGTTGAAATCTTGGGGTAGATGCTGTGGTTATTTGTGTGGAACAACTATCTAGTATTTTTCCAGGGATTTTTTTTTTTTTTCCTAAATTTATATTTCAGGAGAGGTTCTGGTTAAAAAAAACACTGAAGAAGGTTGGCCAGTTGGTGTTACCCATCAGCCCACTCAGAGATTTCGCCAGTTGCATTTTGTCATCTCTGAAGAGTTTGCCAGTGGGGTGACTTGTCAGATCCACACATGTCTTGTGTGTTGGCCAATTTTAAGAATTGAAGGGTGTTGCTCTGCAAGGACTATGTGAGCAAAAGGAAACGGTCCATTTTTCACATGTACCCCTTTTCCAAGATTATACCCCTCCTTTTCCTTACATCAAGCTGCTGTGGTTACAGTCACCACAGTGGGCTGGCCAGTGCAGGACAGGCAAAATTCTCTTGGTCAGCCACGAGGTCCAGCACCAGGAAGGAATGTGTGTCTCACTTCCTCCCTGCAGCATGATGCTGAGCACATTCGGAGTGCAGTGGTTCAGAGCTGTCACTAATCATTATCAGCTACATCTCCTGTGCTCCCCGGCAGCCCCCAGCGCAGAGACTGCGCTGCAGGGTGGTAGCCTGTCACCGGGCCTTCGAGGGAGAGGGATAACCATCTTGGTACAAACTTGACATCTATAAATTGATTACATAAGTGGGCAGTGGTGGTCCTTTCAAGTATGTTCCTTTTGTTTCAGCTTTACAGTAAAATTACCAGCAGCAGTTTACAATTAAGGGAAATAATAATAACTGCATATGCTTTCATCTGCACATACAATTACAATAAACTGCTTGCTTTAATAGGATTGTGAAAAATCTATGTTTGACCCCTACAAAAAGTAAACATTCTTGTTCTGGATACTATATCATTATCACAACAAAGGAAAACTTCTGAAATCTGATGATTTAAACATCTGGAGAATGTTAATCACTTCAAAATGACGGATGTTTTTTATTTCAGCTTTTGACAGACACACTCCTTTCATAGATAGATGATTATTTACATAAATTACATCACCAATGTGAAAAAAAAAGTCCAAAATAACTTCAAAGGATAAAGAGCTTAATTAAAAGGAGGCTTTTGCATTTCTTTTTTGTAGAACACAGAAGAAATAGAAGAATTTGCGAAGGGAAAATGTAACGCCACCGTTTTAAATGTTTTGCAGTTTGGCTGTTGGTTTTTCCCCTCTGTGCTTGAGTTATGGAAGTGCACTTTGGAGGAGGTTGAGGTGAAGTAACAGCGCTGCAAGAATGGATCACTCTGCCCCTGCCCCAGGGAACAGGGCAGGTTTTGAGATGGGCAGGGGCAGCTCAACTTCTCAAGCACTTTCTGCAAAGGCTCTGCAAAGGTTATGGTTCCACTCTGGCCAATACCTGCAGCTTCCACTGCTCTCTTACCACCAGTTCCATACAATATAAAGCCACTGACTTCAGCAGAACTGTTCCTCACCAACTCAGATTTGTTTGGCTTCATGTGTATAAGTAAAATAAATTATATTAAATATATAACAAATACGTAATACATTCTGTATAACGTAACGTTCTATTTAGCATAATGTGGCCTATTATAACATACAGATCTACAAAGAGCAGCACCAAGGTGCTCATCAAGAGTGGGATTATGGGATGTGGATCCAATCCTTCAGTCCTGTGCCTCAATGTCACTCATCAGGAAGCAAATTCAGCATCCTCCCCCCTGCAGTTGTGGATGATGAGAACAGGCTCAGCTGCAAGCTTTCAGCTCCCAGCTACTTGTAAGACAACAATTTCAAAGAAGGTTACAGGAATGAGTGAGAGGAACATGCAGGCAGATCTCACAGTGTGACATCTGCAGAGACCCAGGAGCACTTTGGGTACAGCCGGGTAGTGCCACGTTTGGCACAAGCAGTCTGAAAGGCCGCTGACACTCAGCGTAGATCCAAAAGGATCCCTGTGCTGATCTACTTCACAGTCACTGCTCCAGCTGAACTCTGCCCGCTCCAGAAAGGCTGGAATTGGCTGCAGCACGACCCTGCTGGAGAGCCCTGGGCTGTGGGGGCTGTGCCCTCAGCGCCGGCACGGGCCGAGCCACGCTGCCAGCAGCCAGACCCGTCGCAATTTGGCTGATCCGCTACAATTTCCTCCTACACGCTGAGCTGATCCGCACGCTGACCTTGGCCAATTTGTCTTCTTTCTGGCAGCAATGTCATCCAAAAGGAAGTTATTAAGTCAAGGAGGTAATTCTGCAAGAGCAGTCCACTGTATAAACAGAACTTGACCCAGGGTAATTTATTTCTGGTCCTGCACAAAGGTATGACCAATATATTTCAGGATCTAAATATGCCAATGAAGGCCAAAACATAAGAATTTTAAACAATATTCGTGAGGAGTTTTATCTAGTATTAGAAACTGAGAAACAAGTGTAAAACAGCCTTTAGAATCTGAAGAGATTTGGTATCTGTATTTAGGAGAATAAACATCTGCAGACAGAAGAGCTTGGCCTAGGGTTTTTCTAACCAGCTTTTATTTAATTCCCTCCCTAAGGTGTTAAACTGCATTGATGTCCCCCCCACTCAACAACACTACAAAGGGACCATTTACTGTTTTTTTTCTTTACCAACTTGATAGACTGGTTAAAAATCATTCTAAAAAAGAGGCAAAGAGCGAAAAAAAATACTAGTTACTGCTCTGCAATGTTGAAAAAAAATATTTAGAATGCAGTTGGAGGCTGTCTTCCTTACTAATATTAAATTCATGTTTTGCTTAGCCTAAAGCAATTTCCTTACTGAAGTTCAGTTCTCAACACATCCATGAAAATCATCAGGCTTTTCTTACACTGGGTGCACACACAGCACCCAACAGCTGGTGGGGATCTGCTGCTCCCAGCCCCTGCAGTGGCCAGTCCTGCCCAGGCCCTGCCCCTGGGTCCCGGCCAGGACCCCTCCATCCTGGGCAGGATGGCAGCCACAGGTCTGCTCTGACATGCCACGGTCAGGACACCCTTCTAGGCTGGTTCTAGGAAAGAGCCCAGAGGTGTGAAGGTAGGAAAATCACCCAGCTGAGTCTGCAAAGAGCAGCTGGGAACAGCCTCCAGTTTGGGGCAGGAGGGGTGTTTCGCAAGCAGAAGACAGCTCACATCTAGTTTTTGGCAAAACTGCAGGCGATGCTGCCACAGTTTGAAGTATCAATAGAGTACCGGGGGCTAATGCCACAGTTCCTACATCATCAAATCTTTTCCTGGTGTGCAAAGGTATGAAATGGTTAATTATATTTATGTTGAAAATGCACATGACTTCCTAAGCTATGAAAAGCAGCTCCCTTTCTTGCCTGGTATTTACACTTACATTAAATAACTCACTTTCTAGAAATACCAGCATTTGAAGTTTAAGGAACTTCACTGTATCAAATGTTTCCTTGATGGCTGCACCTGGACCCAGATGAGCTCATTGTATACAACTACAGCCCCACTCAAATGCACTGCCTGCTCTGTTTGTTTTCACCAGTGAAACATGATGTATGTCTCCGACAAACACAGAATATGCTTTTTGTTCTTGCTCCTGTCACCCAAAAGGGATTTCACAACATTTTTTTATTTGGTTATCGCATAAAGTCATGTTATTTTCAGTTTCATATCAGACATGCCTCAGATTCTTCCTACAGCTCATAGTACCCATCAGTTCTTCAGACTATTATCATAATAATTGTTTGGAATTATCATAACTGTTATGTATGCAGGGAACAGAAAATTAAAGTAGCACACAAATCAAATGGAAAAATGCATTTTAAAAGACCAGAATTCAAATCTAAAATGACAGGCACAACAACACTACCTCTCTGTGGAAAAGATGTGGATCTTCACAGCTATGGATGAGACACTCCAGAAGATTGTTCCTCAGTTTGCATTTTAATACAACCTTAAAATATTAAAATTAGAGATGGATGAAATGTGCTCAGAAAATAATTTCAGTTTTATCTGTTTCAGAACACAAGCCCCTCTGTTCACTTCCTGCTACCTCACTGTCATCCGCAGACAAGGTGACAATAGCGTCATCCATCCAGGGCCCAGGGTGTCCCAGGGAGTTTCATATCCTCCAGCTGCTACACAGCCAGAGAACACACCACTGCGGCACAGCTGCTGAGAAGGCCTGGTGACCTAGGATCTCCTGGCACTAGCTGGTACCAACCTTGGACCTTGATCAGAAAAACTATTAAGGGCAAAACTAAAGGAGGAAATGTCACAAAAAATTATTTCTTACTGTTCCAAACCTTAGTGGTCTTTTGTCTGACAGTAACAAGTATAGTTCTGAATTCCTCTGCTGCATTAACAGCTTAAATACATGTGCCATAACAATCAACACACAGATATGACACACCTGTCCAAGTTACCAAGTTACAGTCTTAAATCTGGAGCAAGATATGCTTCCAATGAATCAGAGCCTGGCATTGATGTCAAAACACTCCTGCTTAGGTCAGTCTTTGAGCAAATTGAGGATAGAGGGTGGTTTCCTTTAGGATACCAAGGTTTGGTAATTTGATGGAGAATGTACAATTAGACCAAGCAAAAGTAAACTGCAAGAAGAGTTTCCTGGGTATATAAACAAACATACATACTAACACGAGCAGCTTTATCATGGCAAGTACTGCTGGCAATGAGCCATTGCACTACCTCATTCCTGTCATAGGCAACACTGAGACCTCTAAGAATTTAACAAAACAAGCTCCTGATTAAAGTGCAAGTAAAATAGAGTAAAACAAGTTTGTAATTGTAGTTGAGGCCCCCAGCTTGAGAGAATTGATCTCTGTATTTTACTTTCCAGTAGATTCTCTGTGTGACTTAAATATATGTCCTATTTTACCTGTCTTTCCACAAGCAAATAACAGTTTCCCTTTTAACATGAGCTTTAGCCTCAGACTGTGGCTGTAGCATGCCCAAAGCAGCAGATAAAGCACCTGCTGATAACTCCAGTACCAAACACTCATTTCTCTTGCACTGCCCAACGGTTTGTGGAGGCACATCCAGAGCAGAGCCTCAGGCAGCTCTCTGCAAGCATCAGCCACTGAATTTTGTCAAGGGGGTCTCTGAGGCAATCTGAGTTTTACAAATCCTGCCCAAATAACAGCCTTGTTTGAGGGGGCTCAGCCTGTGCTGTGGGTTCCTGGTGCCAGCACGGTGATGGAGCCCTGTGGGTGCCAGCTTTGCCTCTGGACACAGACCTGAGCATTTGTGTGCAGAACCAACCCCAGAGAAATCCCCAGACTGACACACAAATGCTGGGTTTGAGCTGCAAAGGCAGCTGATACTCAAACCAAACACTGCAATCCATTATTACTCACTGCAGATGGAAACAGTGTAAGCCTACACTTTTCACACCACATTTTGACTCAATACCAGCCAAAGACCAGAGCCAAAATTCTGTCAAGAGTCTGTTCTTTTCAGTTTTCATTCCTTGAGAAAGAATCTGAGGGAACAACATGGCTAGGACACCTTTAGCCTAATTAGAACCTTATGCCCTCTTACAAATGAATAGAAGAGATACAGACAGTGAAAGGAAATGTCATCAAAATCCCAGGATTCCAACAGTCACAGAGATGTGAGCAATCCTCTTGTAACCCTATAGCTACATCAAAAGCAGCCAGTGAGCCCCAGGCAGTATCGCCAAGATGATTACTCAGTTCCTCTAGAAAGTTTGCATCCAGCTTCATGTCTTACATGCTCTGTGCTCCACATTCTGCAACAGGTAGAAGGAAACTAAGCCATGTGTTCCTGTTTTAATTACAAATCCAAACCTTTCAACTCATTCCTGGATGACTTGATCATGTTGGGAGACTGAGCAAAGCTGACAGGTGAATGTGAGTATAAGGAATACACAGTTGTTAATCTAAACTTTTCCTCTGCACTGGGGGACCACAGACTCCCACCACGACTAGCAGAAGTGAAACACTCAAGGATCCCAGGGAGGACAGGTGTGGTTGCAAGGCTCAGGTAGAAACTGCACAGCTCCCCACCCCTGGTATATTTTCTTTTGTAAAACCCCTAAGAAATGCAGTTGTGAGTTATTTTGCAGAAAATGAGTGGAAGCACACCAAGGAACTGAGTGATTTACCCAAGTGCATACAGATGTCATGCCATAGCAGGGGACTGAAATTTAATTTCCAGAGCCTTTGTCTCCTTTGCCAAACACAAGTGCGCTCTCCACACCCAATCCGTGCCCGCAGGCATGTGCCAACCAGCAAGAGCTAACAGAACAGCAGAGGCAGGGGGTGTTAAAAGTCACCTTCTAGCTGTAACCACATATGGTTCAGCATGGTCTGTCCTCATGCCCAGCATGGTATCATGATTGGTGAACAGAGCTCCCTCTGAAGCAGGACTATGGCAAGAAAAGCAAAGAGAGGTTTGACCTTATTCGGGATTTTCCTTCCAACATCCATTACCACATACAGCATAACACTCAGTATCAAATTGAGATCTTGTAGACTGATGATGGAACATTCCAGGCCCTTCTCAGCCCTCAGGATGATAGCAGATGGCTCTGTACTTCACCACTCAGATGAAAGCCCATGGGTTCAGAGATATTTCATCTCTCTGCAGCATGTCTCAGCTTTTTCTTTACCAATGATGATTATTCAATAGAAGTTTGTAACTGCGACTTCATATCCACAATATAAATCAGTTTTAACTGCACAGTCTAAATATGTGAGTGTTCTGGAAACCAATTGAAAACAGATAGGTTCCTGCTCACAGCTCCATGGCAGTGAAAACCATGACAAGCTGAGGAAGGTATGCTCAGAAAGGAAAATCTCACACCAGTACTCATATGGAAATGATTTTTTCAAAACACTGTGGTATTACAAACCCAGCCCAATAAACAGCAAGGTCACAGTAGCATTGCTCATCATGGCATCTCCTGTAAAATTCAACTTATTCAGCATTTTTGATGGTCAAGACCCTATTTGCTCTTCAGTGTTAAAAGTTAACAGCTGAAAAAAAGAGTAGTCTTCATCACTACTAATTATTTCTAAAGGTTCTGAAACTCAGGAATTAGGCTATACACTTGTGAGCACTGGAACCTTACCTGTAATATAGTTGCCTATGTACCAACATGAGACATTACATACTTGCTACTTATAGTAACAAAAAATAACAACTTTTTTAGTTAGCCACAAGCCTGCCCTGCCTAAGAGATCTTTGAAGAAAGCTGTCTGATACATGGTTTAAGTTTCCAGTTGCTCCATGCGGAGTCAGGAGTTCGACTCAAGGGTTCTCACGGGTCCGTTTCAACTAGGGATATTCCATAATTCAATGCACGTTGTTGGGCCAAGACTAAAGTACCCATGATAATATGTTCAAAAGTCATATAAATGTGTCAGTGTACAGATGTCTTCTTGCAAGCCTGTGTGGGCTGCACTGGATATGTCTGTGGCTGGAGAAAAAGCCATGATCAAACACAGATTTAACTTAAGAGGCAGGAAGAATTACACAAAAAATTCCTGAGTGAAGGCTAAATTTGGTCCACTTGGAGATTTCACAAATACAATGTAGTGATGAGCAAAGTTGCCAAAAAATAAGATTGTCTCTACCCAGTCACCCAGTTCTGAACAAGGGCTGACCACCTTTGAGTGGCTGGGAGGATCCAGGTGCTGGCTGGACTTCCTGGCAGTCATCAGATGGACAGACAAGGAGGGACAAGCATTCTTCTGCTGAGGGTACTCTAGTTTCTTGCACCAGGGAACTCTTTCAGCTGTTGCCGTGCCAACCATTCTTTTGGCTTGCATACCCTTATACAAGGCACTTTATCTGTTTTCAGTGGTTCCTAATCTAGGAGACTAATCAAACATGTGCTTAAACACATACTGAAGTCCCATGGTAGCAACAAGAGAAGCTTAGGAATCAGTGCCAAAGCAAGGAGAATTATTTCAGTGGTTTGGGAAACAAAGTTGTGGTTTTGCTCTTCCCTCCCTTGCTCCAAGCTGTCTGCTCTCATTCCACAGTCTGGCCACCCCCTGGGCAAGCAAGGTTATGTGCCACTGGCAGAAGCATGTGGCACCAAAACCCACCTCACAGTCCTTCACAAGCAGCACCACATCAGTGCTTCACTGTGCTTCTCTCACAAACCACATCAGCCCAGGAAGCCTTGAGTGGTGCTCAAAAGTGCTCAGGGACAAGGACCACATACTACTTGAGATTGGGGCCATATTATTCCCAGTGAATCTAGCTTGCAAGAACCACTGACAGGATGAGAGGAGATGATCTCAAGTTGCACCATGGGAGGTTTAGATTAGATATTAAGGAAAAAATATTCATGGAAATGGTTGTAAAGCCCTGGTACAGCTGCCCAGGGCAATGGTGGCATCACCATTCCTGTAAATGTTTGAAAGGCATGTGGCTGTATTACTTAAGGACACGGTTTGATGGTGAATATGAGTGATGCTGCATTGATAGCTGGACTTGATCTTAGAGGGGGTTTTTCCCAGCCTTAACAATTCTATAATTCTGTGGTTGGATTTTCTTCTCTGTTATTTGGAAAAACCATGTTTTTACTTTATTTTTCTCTCGGACTGTCGTGACACTGTCACACAGAGAGGGGCAAAAGGTAGTTCCAGGAGCAAGAGGGCTGGCTGTGTCTGGTGAGAAGGAGACAACCAGCTTTGTCTGTAGAAGAAAGAGGAAAAGTATTGCTGCTACCAAAAAAATCACAGGTGTGACTGAGCAGCAGGTTCTTGGAGAGGTCAGAGCAGCCATAGAAGTGGCTACAGTAACAGGCAGCCTTTCACAGTGGTGTTTGCACATCACAGACACAACCAGCAGAATTCAGCTCATTACAACCCTGCTGGTTCTGGATACGCATTTTTTCCTGTACCTCTCCCACCTAATTGCTTATCAAATAATTAGCCTAAATTTGGTCTTTGAGTGGTTGCTTTTTGGGGTGAATGAGAGTTTCTAACAGCTCATTTCTGTCCTCTCACTGACATGCATAATGAAACATGGGTGAAGAAAGGGAATAAGCCAGGGGCCTACAGCGCTGGGGTGGGCCAGGGCTGAGCACCCTCCAGAGACAAACCCCCACACTGCTGTGGACACTCAGGGATCAATCAGTTCTTCCCCATATGTTGTGGCAAACACTTACATGTCCCAAGAAGGGGCTGTGTTCACTGATAAATACCAGATTGCCTCAACATGGCTGTTCTGGGACTTAAGTTTCTTGAAAAATGCAGCTTTTATTAAAGATACTTAAGCATTGTTTTCTTTGGTGTGAGTCACTGAACTCCATCATGTTCTGCCTTTGCATTTTGGACGATCAGTATGATGATACTGGGAAAATATAATAATTTTGATTACCACAGCAAGAGCAAGGGCAAGAAGTTCGGATCTTAAATTTCACAATGAACATCTATTACTCCTCCCATATTAACAAGCAGAGCCCTAAACATGTTCATTTTTTACCCATGCTCCTTGGGAATATTGGAATAGTTATTGTTCCATCCCAGGTCTTAGATACTACAGCTCTGCAGTTTACCAGCTCAAGCCAAATTCATACTGACTTCAGGAAACTATTAGAATATTTCAGCCAATTTTCCTCTAGCAAGCAGTAATCACTTGGGAACAGAAAGAATTGAACTCCATCCTTCAATGGAGTCTTAGCAGTTTTTTAGGCACTTTCTCAGGAACACCACTCTGGAGAAGCCAAGATTCATAGTCAGTCTTGTAAAAGATTTTGCATCACCAGTAAAAGCCTTTGGAAGTGAACCAAGACTTTGCTGTCATTTAGTCAATGGAGCCAAATCTTCATCACCTGTGCAGTAGTGGGGCAGCATTTGCCTCCAGCCACTCAGGGGGATCAGAAACTATGATTTTAGGGCACATCTATCTATCCACAAAGGCAGTGCTCTAGTTCACATCAGAAATCATTCTGCCACAGTGATGTAGAAGCTTTATGCCAAAGATGTTGCATAAATTACTTGGCTTTCTTTTCTGCTATGACTGCTGGCTAATTCCCAGGCAAAAGTGGGCACTGGACTGTAGACACACTAGAGTCCACCTCCCTCCCCTCAAGAGCTGCCCAAAAGTTAATTTTTACTTGGTGGAATTTCTATTAATTTCAAGGTCTTGTGCCTATTGCAAAGGTAAAAATCAGCCAATTAAGATTTTTAAAAAAGTGTTAGGCATCAGAAATTATCAAGCAGACTTTCAGAGTCTCAGAGGTTGTGCTGAAGCATTTTCTTGTGATCTGTTAACAAATGTTGCATTCCCTGAGAAGAAAGACTCTCCCTTTGGTTGCTAAATATAGCTCAGACCTATAAAACCTGTACAAAATACACTAAACCCAAAATAATAAAGCAGTAGATTTGATTCCACTTCCATCCAGATTTTCAGAAATTTCTGTGGTCTGATCTCCAGCTGATAAAAGAAGACCTTGACCATCTGTGTGAGAAGAATCTACTCCATGATGGGAAAAGCAGGTGTAACCAAGACAAGAATGAACCTCAGGACCATTGTTCTGTTTTGCAGCACAGGTAACAGCTTGCAGCTTACAGCAGTACAAGACTTGTGAGCATCTCTGAACCCAGCTGAGGCAGCTGTCAGAGGATTGCTGTGGGAAGCTTCTGTCTTAGCTCCTTTGTCTTGCATGTTTAGATTTCAGAAGGTTTCAGGGCTTAACAAGTCCTTGAAACATTTGGCCATGTTTTTTTTTGGGGGGGGGGGTTGGTTTTTTGGGTTTGTTTGTTTGTTTGTTTGTGGTTTTTTTGTTGTTGTTTTGGTTGGGTATTTGTTTTGTTTTGGTTTGGGGTTTTTTTGTGTAGTTAGAAAATGGAGACTGAAATGGGGAAGAGTCTTCCTGAAAAAAACAAATATTGTTGTTCTTAATTATTATTAAAATATGAAGATATATAGAAGAGTTAGATTTCATATAAAAAATTACTAATTCTCTCTAAAACTTGATTACCTACAAAATACATCTCTGTGACAAAGCTTTACAAAGGAGTCCAGTTAGTTTCTACAAGATAAAATCACAAGAATTTCTCAAGGGTTGGTTTCTAAACCATTTTTATTCTAAACTAATTTTTATTCCTAATACCTGCAATAAATTATTTTTATCACATTCTGAGTTACACAGAGTGACCACAAAATGACCAAGCCACACTACTGGAATAAAACATTTTAAAGCTTACCATTCTTATAAAGTATTTTGATTACATCATTCAATTGAACTTCAAGATCAAAAAAAAAAAAAAATCACGAGGGATGTTGTTGTGTGGTTCGAAGCCATATTCACCTGGTTTGAGCTTTTGTTTTTGTCTTGAGTAAAAGCTATACTCATTAATTTGAAACAATACACTCAAACTTTTAACACATGTGAGTTGAATTTGACTCAATGTCCTGGCAGCATTCTTGGGAAGGTGTTACACAGTACCTTATTTTGCTTTCACAGATGTACAACTTAGAGCTCCATAGACAATGTTGGTGCCTCTGAAATAGTCCAGATATATTTAAATTTACATTAAAACACAAATACTAGGTTGCCACAGCCTTAAAAAGGATGTCCATAGTGCCAGCATTTACATTGAAACCCCAGACTAAACATTGGGATGTTCTTCTGTGATGAAGGAAGTGCAAAAAGAAAGACCAAATGGCTCATCAATTACTAAATAAGATGTTGGATTTTCTTGAAGGTGCATGACTGTGCAAAGGCCATTTGTCAGTAGGATGGACTTTGCCAAAGCACCTTTCTTACCACCATGTAGCTTGAGCATGAACTTTGAAGGTCTACAGGGTATGCTGCACGGCCTCTGCCAGGGGAGAAAATGAATCCTCATAGTGAAACCAGATGTTCTGGACACTCCTCTGCCTCTCCAATCACTAAACCAAAAGCCAGGATTACATTCCTGGCTCAGTGTTACCTTGGTCACACACAGGTCACTGTCACAGAAGTGCTTACTAACAGCAGTGTCCAAAACAGTCTCATAGTCCCCTGAATTTAAAGCAGATGATGATTTTTGAAGTGTTGTGACATCTCACAAAAGCAATTAATTGTTGTCAGCATTGGATATTCTGTTGTATCCTCCAAACCTTGAAAAGAGCTCCAATATTTTCAGTGAAAATTCCCTGAAAGTACACATCTGATGACAGAAAAATGTAGTTTAAACACTGTTAATTGATCACACATCATTTGTGAGAATTCTAAGTGATAGGTCACTCCTTGCTAAATGAAAGCCAACTTCTGCCAATAGCCATAAAGTATGATTGTGAAATTGTTTAGTTCAGATCCCAGTGGCTAAAAGGAGGAAAACCAGCAAGGGCCAGAATGCCCCACAGATTCCCCTTGCAGGGCACCAGCAGCTCAGGCTCCTCTGGCTCTGCTCTCCAGCCAGCGTTGCACTGCCGCACAGTGCAATTCCACAGCAGCTGGCAGCGCACCCGCAGCACTGCTGTGCCAGTGCTGGGCCAGGGGCACAGCACTCAGCAGCTGGACCTGCACACACAACGTCTCGCTCCAAAATGCTAATTTCAGATTTTGGTGACGTGGCAAAAAACCGTAATAAAACACAACACACTAAGGAAGCCAAAGGATGTATCTACAGAAAAGATTTGCAAGCTAATTTTCACTCATGGCCAAACTGAAGAAAATTCCAACTCCCACAATACACATACCAGGTCCAGAAATAAATTTCTATCTCTGCGCACATGTTGTCTATAGTTACATTGCCTGCCAAGAGGTTTTAGAGAAACGTTTATATAAAAAAATGTGCTGATTCATCAACAGTAATTTTGTATGTAGGGAAAAAGGTCAGTTTTGAGAAACTGACAGTTTCAATATCCAATCCAAAATCCAATTTTAGAAGTTTAAATTAATAGTTCTAAGTTTTTATTCAAAGTCAGTCTTTTACTATGAAAATCTAATCATTTTTTCACAGATTTAAAAAATATCATATGAAACAAAAAAAAATGAAATTCAGAACATAATATTTTAAAATATTCTAAGCAAGCAGTTACAACTCACTCCCTTAATTTTTGTATTTTCAGATTTTCCTCATATCTCGATGCTACACGCAGTAATATGGGTAGTGGTCTTAGGTTTTTCTCATAATTTTTTCCTTCAGCATCCCTCTAAGCATTATCCATAGATGCCAAAGCTTCCTCTCCCCATGATTCAGACGGATGCAGAGGGCTCATTTTGCAGGGAGTCAAGTCCAACACACTGAGGCAGCCGCAGCCCCATGAGTAACAAGTCTGAGGACCTGCTATGACAAACATTTCTCATTACAGTGTTCCTTACTCATCCTCTGCTAATATTTCATCACAGCGTGGCATGCTGGGGCAGCCCTCTGAAACCACCTTTGGCTCTAAAATTCATTTAGAAGCCTATTTTACTCACCCCAAGTACTCACTTTGTTCATTTAGTTACAGCCGCATGCCCACGATGATTAATGAATGCTGTCTCCTTTCTTGCTTTCCTCTACCATTTCTCTCCTTGCTGCAGGGAGCGTGGAGGGCCAGCCAGGCTCCCTGGAAGCCTCTCTGTCCTGGGCTGGCCCTGCAGTGGCCGTGGCCGCCGAGAGCCGGCGGTAGGGCTGGAAGAGGCTCCTGCCACCGCGGTGGTCCCCGGGATGAGGGCGGGGGGCAGCCAGCCCCTGTCAGCCTCCCCATCAGCCCAGCCTTCTGCTGCCCTTCGGGGCTCGCTAGCAGGGACACAGGCCCCTCTGGGACCTTCAGAGCTGATCACACAAAGTAACTTATAGCTCTGTAAAATTACACCGAGTTGTTAAACGCTGTGTGGTGCGCTCTGTCCTGAGCTGCCAGCAGCAGCAGCAACCCAAGGACAGAATCCTAGACTACAATTTGCTTCTACATTTTAATCAAGAACTAACTCCTAATCAGCCTTTCCTGTGACTCCCAATTAAAACAACACCACGGAGGATCTAACAGCATTCTCCAAAGTTTCTTTCTACAATTTTATTTTAAACAAAACAAAAAATTCAAGTTGCATGGTATATGTGTTGCAGGTCTAGGTTTTCAAGGCAATTAAATCCTTCTGCTTTAAAATCCCCAGGTTTTTTATTCAGCAGAGCAGAGAAAATCTCTCTGTTCATGGGGAAAGTGATGACTGGGATTTACTTATTTGTTTCATTGTGATGCGCCCCACTGCCAAAGCACTCCTCCCACCCTGACCACGCACCTGGAAAGGGCTCTCCCACGCTCCACACAGAGAAACATGCCCTTGGCTTCCCACAACCATCAGTACCAAGTGTCAGGAAAAAACACGTGAAGGAATTAAATTAAACAAAGGCAGTATCAGAGGAAGGGTCCCTAATACACAAGATAAGCTTTCACACTTTAGCAAACATTTTACTTCCAAAGGACAGCAATCTGGGTAGCCCAGAACATTATGTAAGGGACATCGACAACAGAAGAGTCATAAAGTTTAAAAGTCTCTCTTAATCAATGACAAATTTAGTACTTGTTGCTACAATTACAAAGATAATAGTTCCTTTATGTCAGTGCCTTTGGTTTTGCAGCTGTAAAATAGCTTTGAATTCAGCATTTCAAGTAACAGAAATTAATAGGAGGTCATTCCTACCAGAGAAATTTTAGGGGCCCATCCTCTCTAATCATCATTAAAAACTAAATCCACAGGAGAAGAGGCACTTTACTGATTGTCAAGTGGAAGCTATTATTCATTTGATGAAGCTCTTGGCACTGTGCCATTTATTCTGCTGTAGAGCCTGCTGGTTGCTCTACTTCATCTCATGCAATCAAGGTTGTTTCTGCCTGCCAAGAGTTATTTATAGAGTGGGGGAAAAAATAGCAATATGTTCTCTTGCTTCAAAAACAAGTTTCAAACTTTCTAAGTGAACAACTGCTTCCCTTCTACCTAGTGGCATTCTTCTTTTTGACCTGCACTTGCATAAAAACAAAAGCACTTTCCTAGATTTCATCTTTCTTTAAACATGCAAACAATTCCAATGCCATGGACATTTTCACTGAGAAATCATCTGATTTTCTCCAGTTAAATTCTGCATAGCCACAGAGGTATGGCGGCAGACAGCCAGCTGCCTCGTGTGCCACCCCTTTCAGCCCGGACGTGCAGAAAGGACCTTCTTTGAGGGTCACCCTCACTGGTGCAGCTCACCTGTACCTACAGAGGAGGGAAATGTTGTTGGTGATAGGGACACTTTTCCTATATTCACTGTGCTGCCAGGTTGAGGAGCTAGCCAAGGCATTTCGGATGAGGGATTATGAATTTTCATCCCAAAGCTTGATTCTGCAGGCCCAGACCATGTATAATCCTTAGACCCAGGCAGACTGGGCTGCAGTGCTGTGGGAGGCCTTTATATCCAGTTTGACATGCAAATGACTGTAAATTCCTAAACAAAAGCTTAAAGTCTGTTTTTAACCTCAAGGTCAGTTTAAATTAGGAATCTTGACATTCTTGAACTGAAATATATAAAATCAGAAACAGTCTTTAAAGTGAATGTAGTAAAACACCACTAGTGTTGAGTTTGTGCATAAAACTAGAACCAATCCTTTATGGTTTTTGTAGTTTTTAAGAGCAGCCCCAAATAAAGCTCAGACTAAATATCTGAAAAGGGGAGAATTTTTATTTCCTTCATGGTAAGACTAGAAGTCTCACAAATGTTTGGGAAGAAAAACTATCAGAGTGCAATCAAGAAATATTCAATTCTGATTTATTCATCTCAAAGCAAACAATGGTCATCTCCACTCCAGAAAATATTGCTAACCCTCAATTTCCAGAGCTATTAACCAGTTAATTTAAACAGACATGGTTATTTCAAGTTTACTCATTGCAGTTCTGATGCCTTTGCTCACACAAAGTAGCACCCTGTTCCATGGGTGTTTTCCCAGGTATCACACAATTATTTCCTGAACTATCTATCACTGGTATTCTATTCCACCTTAGGACTTTGAACATAATAAACAAAGCACAATCCCTGCACCAGCCTCCTTCCCACCTAGCCCAAAGTGATAAAGTCCGTACTGAAGTCTCTCTGGTGTCAGATTTAGGGATG
The DNA here is from genome assembly GCF_048771995.1 of Taeniopygia guttata. Classification (NCBI taxonomy): domain Eukaryota; kingdom Metazoa; phylum Chordata; class Aves; order Passeriformes; family Estrildidae; genus Taeniopygia; species Taeniopygia guttata. Next base: position 220,153 of record NC_133033.1, on the reverse strand, counting down.
TCTGGGTAACAGCAAAGGCAGGGGCAGGCGCGTGCAAACAGCAAGCAATGCATGCAGCAGCTCTGCAGGGAATCACAGAATCATTTGAGTTGGAAAAGCCCTCCAAGACCACTGAGTCCAAGCGTTCCCCAGCACTGTCAAGGCTGCTAACCCATGTCCCCAAATGCCACATCCACATGGCTTTTAAATTCCTCTGAGAATGGGGACTCTGAAACCGCCCATGGCTGACAACTTACTTGTTTGTTTTGCAAACTTTGTCTGGAGACTAAAAAACATGGTTAAACTAGCCCTATTTCTGAAATTTTATTATTTTTATCATGTTTTTATTAATCTCATAGACAAAAAAAGCAGAAATTTTATTTCAGATCATGATTTCCTAAATAAAGTACCAACCAAATTCAGGAATTATATTTTCTGATGGGTTCTATTCCCTTCTTTCTGACCAAAATAAAATTTGCTATAGTTTTGTGGATCATTAGCCAAACAGAATTCATAAGACATACAAAGAGCTACTTATATACAACTGCTATGGAGAGACTACCAGGAACTCCCTTCAGTAAAGAAAATGTTGAGCATTTGTTGGCCAGTTTCCTAGGGATTTTATACATAATAAGCAAAGTACATTAGGAGCTCTTGATTTAACAGAAACCCTGAATTATGCATTTGTGTAAGGACAAGTATTGTAGGCAAAATTTCACAAGTATGCAAATTTTATGTAAAATATGGTTTACATATGGTATAATACCCATCCCCCAAATAAAACATGGTATCATTTCAAGGAAGAATTTTCAGCACAGTAAGCTTGATCAAGAAAACACAGTTTTCTGAAAGAACCAGCAATGCTATTGTTAAAACTGAGACATGAAAAAAAAAAAAAAAAGCATAAATCACTGGAAAATCATGTGTGTTTTGAGGATTATGTCTTAGAGCTGGTTTTCCCATTGGATGACATGCCAAACCCCAGACACCAAAATGGGTTATGCTGAAGAGCAAATACCAGTCATTAACTTTCCTGTGGTTTAATAATTACACCTCTTCCTGGGGATGTGATTAAACCACACACAGCATTAGAAAACAGAGGGAATTAAGTCAATATGCCTCAGAGCTGATGAGTAAGTGAATGTGTGGAGTCAAGAAAAAGCTGGATCAGATGGCTGGCTGTATGTTTCCAAGGTCCTTACAGCAGTGCAACACACGAATGCAATAAGAATAACATCATTACCAGATGTAGTTGTATTTCCCTCTCCGGAAGGAAAATGCAGCATTGCATTACAGATCAGCATGAGGAGCACCATGGTCAGCAGAGACCTGACCTCCCACCATGAACCTTGACTCTCCCAAAGGAAGGATGACTCCTTGACAAAGGAGTTCCGGTCCACCATTTATTTCATCACCAATACTGTGGGTTTATATTCCTTCCTGGAATACAGGGAAAAGCACCTGAAATGCCTGGCAGGGAACCGAAGCCCCTTGAATCATAAATACGATTAAACTGAAGCCCATGGAACAAAGCATTTGGCTCAAAGACAAATACTCCCATTCCACACATGCCAAAGACAAACTGAGAGTCCAGACATTTGTGTTCTCTTCCCCTTCACCATGACTAGCACTGCAGTGTTGGAAACATTCCCAAGTACTACAGCATTGTGCCATTATCCATGTGGCACTGTGAGATTACATAAGACACAGGAAACATCATTTCTGAAGAACTGTGTTAAGCAAACACTCCCCCATTTCTCCATTTTTTAACTGGACTAACTCCAGGAAATTCACTCTAGTTACATCTGGGTGGGAAGCAAGAAAAGGGGGAAAAACAGTTTCTGTGTTCCTGCCTCTGCCTGTCAGACAACACTGCACACCACACGGACTATGGGAAACTGGCACATACCAAAGCATCTACAAGGAAATAATAAACTCAAATTGTGACACTGGGAGGGAGAGTTTCCAGTCCTACCCTGATATGTCTTGCCCTCCCCACATTTTTCTCAGCCCACATGATTTTCAACCCACCTCACCTTTGTGGCTGAAGACCAGTGTAGCAGCAGGGGAGGCTGGAGGAGGAAGGACTACTCATTCTCCAGCAGCCTTTGGCTTACACTGGGCAGCTCCATCACATCCCCTAGGGAGAGCAGCTGGAGGTTATCAACCTGCTCTGGATCTGAATTAGTGACCAGGAAAGAAGGGATCTTGTCAATATTTTGTCTGTTGAGCCAACCCAGTGCCTCTTAAGCTGAGCAGCAGCTCAGCTGCCAAGTGTTTGTGGACTCCAGTGAGTGAGATTATTCATTTTTACTTTGTATTACTTTACATTCTCTGGAGAAGAGAGCATTTATAACAGCTGGCAGATTTCATGCAAGCAATAAATAAGAAATTCTAAAAACCTTCCAGCTTTATTAGACCCACTGTTAATACATCATACATCATCTCTCCAGGTCAAGTGCAAGTCCGTAAGCAGGGACAGCTCTTTTCCTAGGAACTTGCCTTTTCCCACTGACCATGGTCTCTGACTGTGGAATGGGAAGACGACTTGTTCTAAAACCATCTGCAAGCAACAGGAACAAGCCAAATAGGTTTGGCAAAGTTCAGAAGGATGCTGGCTGAGGAGGCCAAAGTAATTGGCTTTGATGGAGCAACATCAGGGAGGAATTTAGGACTAAAGCATTTCAGTTGTGAGCAATTTTGGCTCCAATGTCACCATCTGGTTTTGGACAATTCTGTAACTGTACTGCTCAAGGCTATGCTCCTGGGAAGACTTGGCAGTTTTGTGCCAGAGCAGGGACCCATAGCTACCCAGATGCTGTTTGCAATCCCGGGTAGGGGGACATAACAAATGTGACAATGCTTTTATTATTTTTGACCGTTTTTCTTCAATAGTTTTGTAGTTCTCTGTGAAATATGCAAGGAGAAGGCATTGCATCTTTCAATCATTTGAGAAATCATTTTACACTCAGTAGTAACATCTCCAGAATTAATTGTAAGTGACTGTCCCTGTGCAAACTTGCAGAGAAAAAACAGAGAAAAAATGGAAGAAAAAATTTCCCTCCCAAAATAATTTTGATCTCTCTTCACTTCCAAATCCATCCTTGAGTGACTACAGTAGATACTTGCCACTACCCCACTAAAGCCCCTTGTACCATCCTTTCTCAAGATTATTTCAGCTCAGACTGGCCCTGTACACGTGAGCCATTGTGGCCAGGCCACTCATGCGCAGCCTGTCCCCTCAAGCACAGGCACACGCTTTCCTAGGGGAAGGAACCTGCTGCACATCATCCCACAGCCCCTGCGTGCTGCTCCCAGGTTCTGGGAGTCATCTTCTGCTCTCCCGACCACTGGAAACTACTGACTTCAAGAGCAGACTCCAGGAGAGGATATAAGGAGCAGATGAACGGGAAGGAACCCCTGCCCAAGATGATACTTCCCACCAGCTGGCACTGAAACACCAGAGCTGGCTAAATCACACCAAGATCTGTTTATGAGACATGTGAACAGGCTTGGGCTCTCTTCAGTGTCTAGCAGAGGTTTCCTGCCTGTCTTATCTCTACAAAGTTTCCCTATTATGAAAATATTCTGGTTTGTTCCAGATAAGAGCTCTGAAATCATAATATGGAAATGGAAGAAGATGCTGCAGGTGAAAGCACTGGAGATATGCATTGTTTCATTGGCAGAAAACAGATGTATCTGATGCATCATTTATTTAAATTGTCGGGATTGCAGGAGTGAAATATGTCACATCCTCAGAGTCAATGATGTGATATTTTATATTGCAAGAAGACCCAAATCACACTAGTTTATTTGATAGACTGGTCTATTATTAAAAAGTTATAAAGATAATAAAAGTAAATACAGATTATAAATATAAATTGTAAATAAATATATCTCTTTGATAGAAAGGTGATAAATACATAATTTTTAATGAAGATGCATGCCTCTGAAATTCCTCTGACCACTGAAGCAAAAATGCAATTTATCCCGTCTTGATAGTCTAATCAAGAACCTTTTAAAAAACAACTATTTCACTGAATAGAAGAGCCATTTCACAGCCCTTATTATCTAAATCATATGGATTTACAGCATAAGCAAGGGACCCAGGAAGGGTATGGAGCTCAAACACTTTGACTATAATAAGTGAGCTGATTCTGTATTTTCTTAATGTGAAAGAGACTGAAAAATTAAATTAAAGGTGCATTTCATGTTCTGAGCTTCTTGCAAGAATCAGACTCTTCTAAAATTCAGTAGCTCTTTCCTTGTCAGTATCTCCTCTACCTGGACTGCCTCACTATTTGCTTTACTGTATTAAATCTACTCTCTAATCACAGGAAAGGGGACCACTCAGATAACTGCAGTTTATTAAAGGATGTCACTTTAGCCAGCTATCAGGCCACACTTCCACAGTAACACTTAACCACATATATTGCACATACTCATTCTCTCCTGAGCTTTAAGGAAGTACATAGCATGTGTGTGTGGATACTCTCACTTTGAGCGAAACCACATTATTCATACAGACCCACAAATGCTAAGCTTAAATGTTGACATTCACAAAGTTCTACCGTGAACCCAATTTAAACAAAACAGATTTACAATGTATGCTCTACAAGAAAGGATTTTTCTAGCAAATTCTGGGATTAGCCTAAAGGAAGTGTGAGACAATAAGATTTACCACTTTAATAAACATGTTATTCCCTGGGGAAACTTAAAAAAAAAAAAAAAAGAGAGAGGTGTCATTGTGGTCTGCATGCCAGATTGTTTCTGTGCTTCTGCCCTGTTACTCCATCTCGCTGTTGCCACTGTGTTTACTGGCATAAATGGGCAGCTCTTCTGCCCCTCTCCGCAGCTGAATGCTGTCTCCTGCTGGTTTCAGCAGCTCCCACAGGGGCAGCAGCCACAGGATCGCCTGGGGAGAACAGCAGGTGCTGCTTGGCAGGGACAGCTGGCCCGAGAGGCTGCCCACAGGGTGCCCCGCACCCGGCCAGCACAGCCCAGGGCACACGGAGCAGTGAGCGCCCCAGCCCTCCCGCTGGCACTGCCAATGCCAGGGCCAGCTCGGGCAGCTGCCCCTGCCGTGTGCCGGGGCTCAGCAGGGCGCTGGGCCAGGGCTCAGAGCCAGGGTGGGCTCCCAGCACCCCTGCACACCAGACAGGGCTTGACAGCAGCGCAGGAACAGCTGCCACAGACAGAGCCCCCAAGCCCTGCACACTCCTGCCTCTCCTCACCTGCTTCCCTTTGATACAAGTGCACGCAGGCTGGTTCCCTTGGAGTCAGGTAGAAGCTGAAGAATTCTTTTTTTCCCTCTATTTCACCCACAGTTACCCAGGGATTCAAGTTGTATAAATATTGACAAAGAAATATACATAACAAAAATATTTGTCATTTTTGTTTCACTCAGCACTGAAATTTTGCTTCAGGACATGAGGTCCCTGTTTCAGGGAATCTGCTCATTAGTAGACTAAACAAACAAGGATTAGAAGATCTGTTTTTTAAACAGGATCAGTGATGCATGCCCTGATTTAGAAACTGTCCCACTGACACCAAGGCCCAAGGAGTCCATTAGCAGAGCACAGTCCCTGCCCTGGGGAAGCAGGGCAGTGCCCAGCTCCCTGCTCTAGGCAGCACTGCACTGGAGGAACTGACAGCTCTGCTGATTGAATGACGTTTGGTGGGAGCTTATTGCGGCAGATGCAGGGCAATAAATGCCTTCCTAAGTATCTTATTCTTACTCTATTTAAGCAAAAAGCCATTTTTCCTGGCCTGTCCTTCCTAGGAGACTCTACACAGACTGGAGTATGAGTAAATATTGAAATGCACACCGGGATTCTCAGCACAGCACCAGAGCAGCACCATTCCCAATCTAGCCAGAGGAATTTCACTGCTAACAGTACAACATATCGAAGAAGCACAGTGCCCAAGTCAGAGTAACTGGAGCCCTAAGCAAGATGACAGTCTTAGCCCACGACTGGCAGCAGCCAAAACGAGAGCAGGTACAGCCGAAGAGCTGTGATCCCCAGTACCTGCCACTCCTTTCCCATCAATGCCATCCCAGTTCACCAGGAACCTGGTGAGCAAAGCTGGGAGCAGACTGAGGCTCCTATTCTTAACAACCGCAAACCACAGTTTGGTTTACTGAGTCAGTTCTGTACCATAAAAAAATAAGGGGAGCCATGCTGTATTTGTATGAGGGGCTCAATTCCTATGCCATCCAGGCAAACAGGAGCCCATGTTATTTCTGTCATTAGTTATAATTAGAGAACTCTAATCAACCCCCTGCCTGCCTCAGTACTCAAGTGTTTGAATCTGCAATTTTACTTGTGTTCTTCATTAAGCAGAGGGAAAAAGGAAAAGAAATTCATTCATGAAATTTCCATCCATATCAGTCTTTTATTTTAGGATTTACTTCCAACTTACATATCTTTAGACCTTTTAAACAGGAATACAGTCTCTTCTTCTACCATTCTCTTTCATGTAATATCTTTGTAATGTCTATTAAAGAGCAGAGAATTCTCATTCCTCTGTAGAATGTAGGAGTTTTATGAAGAGATGAAGAAGAAATATTAAGAGAACATAAAGATCCTTAGAACAACAGAGGTATTTATTGCACGTACTTTCTGGTGCAGAAGGGCAAAATTACTTTAAAATCTTCAGCATCTTAAGTCTCAGTTATTTCCAATAGATGGAGCTGATGACGTAATTACTAGTGATTAAATTTCAACATATATTAGTGAAGGATTTTAAAAGACACAGGTTAGCAGCATCAAGCCCAGAGTGAAATCTTCACCAGGACTGCCAAGATGCTATGACACCAAATTTCATTTCCACCTACTCCAATGTTTTGACACTGGGTGTCATAGATTTCACATGTTGCTGGATTTCAGAGATTCCTAAAGAGATTTATCACCAGAGACACAGTGATAAATAATCATCCTTTTACTCCATCACATGCTTGCTGAAAAAGTACCATCTATGTGAGTTACATCAATCAAGGCTTCATTTAAGCCATGTCTTTCGCTTTTTTCAAAAACAGAACCACATGCTACTAAGAGAGAGTCAAGGAGACCAAGCCACCTGAGCCTGACACATGAACATTTGCAGGACATTGAGACAAAAGACTTACACAGCAGATTTCAGACACCAAGCTGATCAAGGGATGTTAAAGTAGACGAAAAACTACAAAAATTCTGCTTTAGAAAGGACCACTCACCTGCTGACTGCAAGAGTCACCAGCCTGTAGCAAGATCTGCTAGGTAAATATCTGAGGGGAATACTTTTTTCCCCCAGAAACCCAGGACAGTTTACTCAGAATCTGGCCTCAGACACAGCTAATTTCCTATATACTTTAAAGAAGTAGTAAAATTTAATTAAAATTTCATGCTGCCTTGTGGAGAAGAAAAGTCGTCTGAACCTAGAGTAGGCAGAACCTCAGAGTAGAGCATGTCCTAATAAATACCCATGTATAAAACATGTGGCCAAACTGCCAGCCCTGAAATCCCCTCAGCATGCTATGAACTCCAGCAGTCATCGGGCCAAGATTTACTAGGCACTTGGATTCAAGGAGCTCAATGTTACCAAGGATGCATCCATGAACCTTTCCATAGAGTCTTTCTGGACTGGAATCAGAAAGGGTGACACCACACATCAGCAACAGCCTCACCCTCTTTCTGGAAAAAAAAAAGTCTGCTGTGTTCACATCTAGCTTGGGTCTGCACTTCCCTTACCTGAAGTTGCATGGTTTTGCTTAGCTATAGCCAAAGCCCTGATCTTTCCTCAAGATTCCCAAAAGCCTGTTCCATTTGATGGGAAAGTGTCTAGATACCAAGCAGGCACAAATGTATGACCAAAGGTATGTTTTTCAAAAGGCACCTGGTAGAACCTGAAACAGCAGGCAAAGAAAAATATTTTTAGCATTGGCCATCTCCTGAATTTCACCCACACAGGAAATGGAAAATGTTCTCTCTGCAAAGTTAGTCAGGAAAAAATGAACCCAGATTTCAGCTCTGTTTTTTAACAAATCAGGTTAAACCTCTGGGAAATCCAAACCCTCTATAAGGACAAGGACAGTTTTACACAATACTTATATTTGTCAGAAATGCTGAAAGCCTTAAGTTTAGCCTTAAGGATAGACATTTTATTTTTTTCACCCTGAAACAAAAGGATGATAAGAAGTACCACCCAAGTCAGGAATAAACACAAGCACAAAAAGTCAGGATCATCTGAGAATCCTTAAAATGCAGATGGAGCTTGGAGACGGCCCACTTCAGAGACTAAATTTTAAACTTCTACTAAGTTAAAAAAAATGCTGTATGTTAGTATTCAAATTTAAAATGAATGTGTGCATACTGGCGTTTATGAGGATGCAATAAAGAAATGGTAGATTAGAGAAAAGGTTAATAAGGAATTATCTGATTACAAATGTAACTAATGTAAAGAGTACATCAAAAGAAAATAGGAAACAATTCCAGTCTGTGACACATATTGATTTAAAAACAGCTGATTCCAGAAAAAAACTCAACCTGATTCAGTTAATTACCAAAGGGGGAAAGAAAAGTTGTCTTTGCAGGAAATCCTTAGCATTACTGATTTACTGAAACTTGAAAAAGGACTGATAATGAAACATTTGATGAAGATGTTGTGGTGGGAGATTCAGCAGAGTTCAAGCCTCGGTAGTCTGGAATTAAGATCAAAAGTCTGCCTCCAAATACTGCTACTATCCTCAGTTTCCTAAAACCTGTGGAATTTATCGTGGCCTTAGATGCAGCAATGGAAAGAATATTTTCCTGTGTAAACATATTTGGACAGAGTTCAGAAAACTGCCGAACACAGGTTTTTCTGGGACTGGGCTTAAGGTTAAAACCAAAGTCAAAAAATGTATTAAAAAACTTCCTTGTTTAATTCAAAACAGCCATGACGTGTGAGAGCAGAAAGCAGTAGTCCAAGCAACATTATTAATGAAACAGAGTTGTATATTAGAAGACAGTGAAAATATACACTAGAGGGGAAATACATGTCACAACAGGGAGCTGCTGCTTCCCTAAAACTCCTTCAGAGAATTTCCCCTTGCTTTTCAGGCAGTCCGTTTCTTTCATGCAAGAAAGAGACAAGCTCGCCAAGTGTCAGAGCAGGCGGTGCTGTTCTGGACACACAGCATGGCCTGGGCAAAATATTGCAGGAAGGGAGTGTGGGAGTGCATGGAACTTCAGGCTGGAAATGCTGGAGATCAGAGAGAGGGCTGCTGGCACATGCTTTCAAACTCCTCCTAGCCTGCTACTTCCAACAGCTACCCAGAGAAGCCATTTTCTGTAGCAAGGAAACACTACTGACCAAGTAGAAACACCACTTACCCATTCAGGGGAAAATAATCTGCCCTTTTGTTGGGAACCATAAAAATATGTGCAATGAGAACAAAGAAGGCAGTCACACATCACGTCTGACACAAAGCCCTAATCCATCACTTGGGGTTTGTCTGTCTCTAACCTGCAGCCACTTCTCAGCGCAGCATCTCGGGCTCCCACAGGCAGCATGGGGAGCCGGTGCCTTTCTGCAGGGTGTACGGGTGCCAGGAGGTGCTCTGAGAATGCCACCCGTGCCAGGAGGTGCTGGGAGCTGAATCTGGGACCTGCAGGGTGTTGGTGACCCTGCACTGCAGGGTGCGGCTCCTCCCGGGCCACGCAGGGGCTGGGGGCAACTGCATCGCCCCATGGACAGGAGTCCACCCTTGCCCCAGCTGGTACCCCACCGTGACTGCACCTGCTGCAGAGAGTGGGATGTGCCTACCACACAGGGAAGGGTTGAAGTTTTAGCTTTGGGTCAGAGGAACCCTTTGCTACCTCCAGTTAGCCCCACGCTCCCAACTCTCCACCAGGAGCTCCTGTGCTCCTCAACGCTCAGACTGCCCAGATGATCGTGTCATGTGAGCAGCAGGCTGCACAGATGTCAGATGTCACGCTCTATCTGATGAAGAGGTCTCTGCCTCGGGCTGTTTATATATAACCTACCAGAATTTCCTGCTGCATGATGAAATAATTAGGGGGCCCTCATGCAGGGAACAATGTTGTAAGTAGGTTGCAGAGGCATTACACATACAAAAAGAAAATTCTAAGCATTTTCTTTATCTGTGATACAATCTTCTAGGACTCCTTATATACCAACTTGTATAATTCAACTTGTTTGTATTATTTCTTTTAATGTTCTTCATACAGATGCTAAATGAAGGCTTCAAAAAGTTCAGCAGCAGTCTTTCCTTTATGCTCAGATTACACAGTGGGAATAACAGCATGAGAAAACCAGAAAAAAAGGAGATTTATTTGTTTGTTTTAAATCAAGATTGCTTTTTGCATCTTAAGTCGGTGAATTCTAAACTGCAGATAGCTTAATAGAAGCTGATCCTGTCATCAGACTCTCATTTTGTGGCTCTCTATTTTTTCTAATCAGTTCTCTATTTTTTCTAATCAGTTTTAATTTACAACTGGTTTTATCCATAAAGAGATCACCTATATGCCCATCAACGTTCCATGTGCTGATTCATCTCAGCTCACTTGCCTCACAGCTCACTACACTGCAAAACCAGCTGGATCATATCCTCAGCTGCAGTCTGGATCAGCTTCCCTCTGATTGTCAAACTTTCAAGTAAAACTTAGGAACCTGAGGTTTTAAACCTCTCATGTCCTAAACACGTCCAAGACTGGGCAATTCTGCTGGCTGGCAGCAGAGGAGAAACCAGCCCAGGAGGGAGGTTGGCACAGAGGTCTGTCCAGAAGCACCCCCAAAGTGGAGACCCCTGCAGCCACTCAGCCCTGCCAGGGCTGTGCCAGAGCCCTCACCCTCTGCTCTGTGGTCCAGAGCTCAGGTCGCCAGGAGCTGCTGGCAGTGAACATGACCAGCTGGACACACTGGGCCCTCTAAAACCTCCTGGGATCTCACAAAGCCAGTTTTAATGAGGTCGGGCACATTTGAGGGAAAGCTGGAAGTCACCTTAGGGGAGAAAGCTTGTTGAATATTTGGCATTGGGGTAGGCTGCCCAGAGAGACTGTGAAGATACTCATTGTCATTTGTTTTGAGAGGACAAAAATATTAGATAGATCTCATGGTTCAGATTAAGAAAATTAATTAATATCCATTTTCAGATTGGGTGTGTAGCTCATAGCCAGCCACCTAGCCTGGATTTTGACTCTCTCATCTGGAGGAAGCATGAATAAGTAATAAACGTGTCATTAAATTATCAAAAAATATGTCCAGAGAGTTAATCAAAATGGGGTGTTCTCAGAGAAGTGCAGTAGGAAGCAAGGATATGCTGAAGAAATACCTAGACATGATAAATGAGTAAGTCAGATTTTCTTGTGAATTCCTCATATCACAAGTCATTAAATAATTTTGATTGGAAGGAACCTTAGAAGATGATCTCAGGACTTCAGTGCAGGGACACTTTGAAAGCAGATCGGGTTTGAATGTCTCCAAAGATGGCAGCAGCCACTACATTATTTACCTTCACTGCTCAGTCTTTCCAACAGAGCATCTGTGTCAGCCTCTGTGACCCACAGTTACAGGAAACATCAGCAATAAACCTAACAAGAGGTAAACACACATACTCATTAACAACCAGCATATGCTGTTGAGCAGCCAGCCCCTGTGTGAGGGAACCAGAGGAGCACACTGAGAGCACCTCAGCCTCCCAGCAAGTGGCTCTGGGGGGCTTGGCTGCCACCACAGCAACCATGCTGGACCCCAGTGTAGAACAAACCAGGATGAGCCATGTCACCTTTCTACTTATTACACACCCTCAAACAATGCATCAAGACGTACCAAAAATCTTTTCAGAGTTCAGAATCAACCTATCTCCCAAACTGCTCAAACAGCTGCCATAAGTCTACCACATTTACTTTGCTTAATTCAGATGACCCCAAATAATCGGAAATAAGATAACAGGTAACCAAAACATGTAGAAGAAGAGTTTTCAGTGTGGTGACCAGCTATATTTTCATGGTTAAGAAAACTAGATCCATGCTTTTATTGGAACACAGTATGGAAAAGAAAATGACATTTCCCAAATATCAAAAAATATATATGTCACTGTTCTACAGATATATAATTCTATTTCTAAATTATCATTGCCTTCCTGTGACTACTCAGCACCTCAGCTGTCTTCCTTTACCCATCTACCTCTCCAAATGAATTCTGTCTTTCACTAAGCAACAGTTCAGGCACAATAAACAGATATTTGTTTGAGTGTGCTATCCCTACAGGTATCAGTTCACATTAACACTTCTGAAGTTAGGTTTGTTATAGCACAGTTTACAGCACTACCAAGGTAATCAATCTTAAAGGTTGAAATAAAACAACATTTTTTTAATCTTAGTTCTCCATTCAGCTCAGTAATTAATAGCTTCATTAACTATATCAAGGAGATAGACACTAATTTTTTCACCACCATTAAAATCATACAAGTCCTGAACATCAGTGGAGGCTCTGGGTGGGGGCACATGGGAGGTAGGAGTGCATCTCATACCAAGAGCAGCAGCATTCTTCCTCCTCTGAACCAGACAGCAATGTATTCCACTGTGCTGCTATTCAGCCACTGCCAGCTCATTTTAAGTTCCTTATTCTCAGTGCACATTCAAGAAAGAATAAAAAGGCCGTAAGAGAAGGAAATTTTTGCTGCTCATGTATTTGAAGACTATAACCATAACAGACATCAAGCCACCTATCATCAAGGCCAGGACACCCTCGACAGTAGTCGTTCCTCTCTGTAAGGGAAAATCAGCAATGATATGTGATGATGGAAGGCATTGCCTTCCTCAAGGGCCAATTTAGCACAGCAGGAGAAAAGTAGTTCAGGCAATATGCATCTCAAAGCAGAAAAAAATTAAGGCAGGAAGAGGAAGACTGGCTCTTTGGAAAGAAGGGTAAAGGATGAAAGAAGTAGCACTAACTGTGGGAAGGATAACCATGACAAGGGCAGTGGATAAAGTGGAGAAAATTTAGTCCTTGCAGATTTTTAGTGTATAGGATACCTGGACTGAGAAAACTGGAGCATCACAAGCAGGGTTGGAGCCTAGACAAGTGCAAGTTTACAAGAACAGCTGTTTCTTTGTTCAGCTGCTTTCTACCAAATGGTAAAAACCTTTTAGAAGCCAATACCTGCATGTCAGGTATCTTGCAGCAGACTTGCAGAGCTGTGGCTCTCACTGAGCACTGACTTTATCACTCAACTGTGAATGCCTTGCTAGGGTGAATAAACAGGAACTGCTTCTGGCCCAGCATGTTTGTCCCCAAACCCAGCCCAGATGAGGCTGTCTCCCTGGTTGTCCGTCCACCCTTCTGACCTGTGTTTGGCACAACCTCTTCCACACAGGGCAACCTCTTTCTTGCCAAGGCAGAGTTCTGATGGTGGTGCCCAGCTAACAAGAGCATGCTCACACCACAGCGCTCGTGTGTATCCACAGCACCACATGCTGCTGGAGTGGCACTGTGCTAGCAGACCTCAATCCTCTAGGACCCCAGGCAAGTCATTAATTAAAAGTTGTGGAGAATTCTCTTCGCTGCTGTCTGCTGCCAAACCCATGGAACTGTATCCTAAACAATTTACAAGCCATATTAATGCCTGTTATTTGAATAAAGTATTTGTTGAATGAACATTATCTTTTGACCTCTAATTTGTAACATCAAGTTACAACTTCTGCCTAAATGTGCATTGTAAACAAAAACTCAGTAGTGGTAGGGTAAAGGAGCGACAAAGCCTTATACAAATTAAATATGATCATTTGAAGTTGATGTATGTAACACAAAATTTTTCACCTATTGTGATCTGTCCTTCAACCAAAAAATTTCATAAACTGAAAGCTTTTCCAAGTTTCTGTGGATTTAGGTGGTCCATTTGAAAATGGACTTCCACCTGTCCTGTAGGCAAAGGACACAGAACAGAGACAAGTCCATTTTTCCAGTCTCACAGGAAATTTTGTCTTGGTGGTCCACTAAATTACATATATTGAGGGACAATACTGAAATATTTTCAGTGTGAAGAGGACTCTAGGGCAAGCATTAACACCCTTGCTGTCTGTCCCCGTGATTTTTGTGATCGATTATATATATCCTCATCTTAGTTTTAAGCTATTCTTAGTTTATTTCATTTGCAACATTTCTAAGCCCTTTCCTGATAATCATTTTATTCCCCTGTCTTCATTTTGTTTGGCAACAGCTGAACTGGCAGCAAGCCCAAAGCCTGGTAAATGACAAATCACTACCAGATGAAGCTGTGAGTTTTACACAGAGCATGTCCTCTAGCCATGGAATACTTTTGAGGCCTAATAAAAATTACCAAACTGACTGAGAAGCCAAGTTCAAGCTTTAAAGGCCTGCCATTAACAAAAAACCAGAATAATTCTCCAAGCAGTGAAACTAGTGATTGGGCTAATGAAGCCCCTGGAAAGCTGAAGAACCAGAAGCAGAGATAGAAATGCAAATCCTTAGCAGGGCCCCCAGGCAGGGTTTTTCACTTACTGCCTCACAGGAGAAGGAAAGACTCCCGCGAAATAAGGCTTCCACAAGAAGCTCTAATCTCCCTTCCACCCTCCATGTCCAAGTTGCAGCTCTGTGCCAGGTTACCTCTCTGCAGAGCAGCTCAGCACTGAGCCAACACAGGCACAGAGAGCTCCCCAGCAATCCAGCACTTGGGCCAGACAGGAAAGCGACACTGGACAGAATTACTGCTGTTAATGCATGACAAATCCTTCCCTGCAGACTGTATCCCCTCAGAGAGTCAGCAAAGTGGGTTGAAGTTAGGATTGGGAAACAGGATGTTTCTCCTGGGTACCCTTCAAGCATGCCAACACTGTCTTTTTCCCAGGAGTCCTCCCTGCAGTCTTACAAACCCAGCACTAAAGCCACAAGGCACAGAATGCGAATGCTTTCCTCAACCTCGTTTCATCCTTCCCAGGTTGACACCACAGGACATCACCTTTTGTTACCCAAAATTACCAGACAAAAACTGAGGAAAGCCACCTTGCAAAAATGTTTCCCTGTCTTTTGCTAGGTAGATGTTTTTAGTCAAGGGTTTGGCACTCACGGTACCCTTACAGGTCATGTAGAGGGGATCAGTGCTTACTCTAGTAGTATAGACACAGAGGCCTGAATTTCTGTCAGTAGTAATTTTGCAGTAGATATAGAATGGTACAGTGGATGTAAAAAACACTGTTCTGAGTCACATAACAGAGACTGGACAGCACCTGGCTGTGGACCAAAAGGTGCAAAGTGAAGCCATCAGAGTCCTGAACACTCCTGAGGTGCACCCTTCCCAGATTGTCATGATGGATGATATATCCATGCAATGAATGTTGCAAAGTAACATCAGAGGGGAGGGAAAACACTCAGTAAAAAAGGGTTGTTTGGCTATAATCCTGCGTACCTGGATGTCACACAACAACACAAATTCCCTACAGCCTCTCCCCTGGGCTTCCATGGAAAAGGCCCCTGCTGCACCCAGCTGTAAAAACCTTGGCAGCACCCACAGCGCCCAAGAACACAGAAGAACGCCAGAGAGCCCCAGCACTGCTGCTGCAGAAAGCTGGAAGGTGGAGGTGAGAGCAGCCTCAAAGGGTTAAGTCCAGACAATACTTTCCTGTCCTGGGGGCATCAGACACAGTCTGGGAGAGGCCTGTCAGCCTTCATTGGCCACAGGTAATGGTATAGGGTAATTTCTCCTGATAATGTCACTGGAAGAGGAAATCCTGCAGACTAAACTCATTAAAGTCTGAGGGGAGCACTGTGAGGGGCTCCTTCTGCAGGAAGAAGGACTGTAGCCTGGGTTTGTCTGAGTGGGAGAGCATCTCTTTCGGCGTATGGTTGGAATGCTCTCAGGGATTTCAAATACCCTTCTTTGGCTATGTCAGTCTTGAAGTCCAACTTTTCACTTCGAAGTCAAAACACATCCTTCCTTTCAAAATGCAGCCCCCCAGGGGAAAACAAAAATACCAAAGGGA
The DNA here is from genome assembly GCF_048771995.1 of Taeniopygia guttata. NCBI lineage: Eukaryota > Metazoa > Chordata > Aves > Passeriformes > Estrildidae > Taeniopygia > Taeniopygia guttata. The sequence continues at coordinate 204,191 of NC_133033.1, read as the reverse complement.
GATGGTAGATTGGTGCCAAGAGCCAGTAATTTAGAGACATTTGCGTGACTGTCATTCATTTGCACTCTTGTATCAAGCAAGCAAATAAATAAGATACTGTATTGCTGTGAGTACTTGTTCCAGAGGCTGTTAAGGCTTTGAATCAAGACTGATAATGCCTTGAGTTGCTGAAGAGCAGCATCATCTGCCAAAAACAAGCACTGTTATCCCTGCAAGGCACCTGAGGTACACACAGGATTCAGCACCTAGCTCTCCCCTCCTCTCTGCTTCCTCAGGTCTGTACCAAATCCCCTGTGGAACAGGCAGCGGGTGGCACCACGACACAGAGCTGTCCATGGGGTGAGCAGCCAGTGCCCACAGGGAACCCATGGCATGGGCAGCCCTGTCAGCCCTGCAGCCACCAGCTGTTTTGGCCCCAACAGACTGCACACACTGGGTGTTCAACACTTTGGCCCACACCTGCTCTCTTACCTTGAAGTGTTGACCTCCACATTGGCAATGGATTTGAGAAAATGTGAATTTCCTTCTCTTCTGAGAAGCACAGTGGGACAACTTATCTACTCAGCTCAACAGAAAACTGCCCTTGACTTCAGAAGCAAGGCAGCCTGATCCCTGATCTTTTGTAGGAAAATATTTTGACAGTAGCAGATTAAATTAGCTAAAGCTAGGATGATACTGTTGGTATCTTAATCTGATAATCCCTCCAGAAGCAATTACCCTGAAAATATCTGATAAAATTTGCTCAGTGTGTGTCTCCACTGTGGCAGTGCAGGCACAGCCCAGCTGGCAGGCAGCTCTGACCTGGCCGTGTGCCGAGGCAGTGATGCCTGGGGACAGTGTCCTGCTCACAATCCTCTCCTGCATCAGCACAGCCTTCCCACCCCTTCCTCCACAGCACAGCTGGTTTCCACACCTCTTGGAAACATGGGACTTGACACAGGCAAAATTCAGTTAACCGGTTGAAGAACTTCAGCTTCATCTCAACACAGAAAAAACAGTTGTGACTTTCTCCAGCACCAGTCAGAAAGTTTCTAATGGACAAGTACCTTAAAAATCAGCTTGCCACAAGTGAAACAATTTAGGGAAACAATACATCACTTTTACAGAATGTTAAGCTTCCTCCAGTATCCCATTTGTAGAGGAAGATAATACACCCCAAACTGCATCCTTGATTCTTCCAATGCTTTCCTAAAATAATTGTTTTTATTTGGGAACTTAAATGGAAGGAGGCATACATATGTAGTGCAAAATACATTTGAATAATCACTTCTATGCACTAAGCTGGTCTAATTCTGTTTCTTTCTTCATTCCTGACCATGGACTTGAAAGCCTTTTGCATCAGATCCACGAGCTTGTGCTTTCACCCAGATATTACCTCACACCTAAAATGAGAGAAAGAGCATTGTAAACAGACAAATCCTGCACCAATGTGACCCATGGGCACTCAGCATAGAAGGACAGTCCTTCAGGTGATACTGAAGGAGGTGAGCGCTGTTCTCTCTGCTGGACCAAGCTGGAAGGAGCCTCCTGGCACACCATGAGGTGTACCTGGCTAAAGACTGACACAAATCCCGAAGCATGCATTTTGTGGAAGCAGATGACCTTACCGAGCTTCAAAATCATGAACTTTTTGTTGACAGAAGGTGTTTAACTGTTCTCTGAAAGTGAGGCAGAAGGAATATCTTGCCTCATCCCCTGTGAGAAAATGAGAGGGGTTGTGGCCAATGAAACCCCAAAGAGGCACTTGAAGAGCAGGCTGCCCTATCTTAAGTACTCTTGGCATCAAAAGGCAACTGGTACTTACACACAGTGAGTAAAAGCAAGTTCATTTGCCAAATCAAACTGGTGAAAACATACTTGGTTCTGATTTTTCTCTTACAGTAAAACCAGAGTTTCTACAAACCCTGAAAGACAGCAGATGTAGAAAGAAGGAATGCTTCAGCTACACCAGGGAGAACTCTTTAGTGATATGAACTTCAGAGAAATGAGGACCCAGGAATGTACTTAATATGATTCATCAAAAATGACCCTGAAAATAAATTTTATTTCTCTTACATACCTTATTTAAAACATGGGTTTTTTTCCTACTCAAATAAAACCGTTTCTGTATTTGAGGTCTTAATTATATAATTAGTAACAACAAATTAAAATGAATTAATCCCATTCTGATTTATTTTCCTTGCAGTGTTAAATAAGAGGTACACAAAACACAATTAAGTAATTTTAAGTCTTCTGTTTAAATCCTAATCAGAAATTGCCACATCTAGATAAAGCCAAACCAAAACAAAAGCTCATTTGTTATGAGCTGAGAAGTGTGTAAAGTACACAGTCCCCACTGCAAGATAAATACTTCCACTGCTTCTTAGTGTTTCTGGCTAAAAAGTTGCTCAACAATTTCAGGACTGTGCAAAGATAACTACACAGAATCTACTGCTTGGAATAATTAATGCATAAAACCTTTAACTACAGTGTACAATATACAGACAGACATTAGCCTGAGGATGGGGAAGGTCTGTCACTTGCTAAAATAAAGACAGGAATGGTTTGTAGACTTGCACTGATATCTCCCTCATGTTGTGTACTGACATTTCTGCATACACCTCGCCCCCAGGCAGCCTGCTTTGTTCTTTTTTCAGCATCCAGATAGAACCCAGACTTATGTCTCTAGCTAAGGCTCACACACAGCCAGGGAAAGTTCAGACGCGTGGCCCACAGACCCCATTTGAGGGTCCAAGCACTCCCTCAGCTGACAGCAGGCACAGAGAGATGTGAGCTGCGGTGAACAGAGGCTGTGCAGCGGGGCTGGGGCACGGTGCCCAGCACTGACACAGCCAGGGCTGCTGGCTGTGCTCGCACGGGCTCTGCCACAGGGCTGCAGCACCAGCAAGAATACGCGAAAGGTGCGCACGTCCCCGGTGCACTGGTGACACTTGAGCTGCTGGCAATGCCACTGCACCAGAGGATAGACCCTCACATTTCTTCCCAACCCATATACCATATCATGGGCATGTGACAAGTAGAGGGCCAAGAGTTATTGGCCCTTTGTGGGTGTTCTAAATTAGCCCCACTGTGCACACACAGAGACACTAACTACCTGCCCACAGATGTACACATGTCCCATCAATGCCCATTGACATTCATGGGGTAAGTCCTTGCACAGAAGTTGGTAACCCTGATACAAATCAGAAAATAAATACAACATGAAGCAGATGATTTGTTGGATGGTTCAGCTGCTCTCCCACCACTTTGATGCAGTTTGTGGGTCTTCCGTCTCATCTCATTTTTCTCCAAGTGGTGCCCAGACTTCTCCCCTGCATGGGTGGATGAACTTCTCCCCTGAAGATGGCAAATGTGACCCTGCACTCTTGGGCTGCTCCTAAAGTCTGATGAGAGCCAGGGTTTGCAACTGTGTGCAGCACAAATGAGAAGTTCAAGAAAGGAAACCAACATAGCTGTTGATTTTCAGGCAGCCTGAGCACCAGAGAGAAAGTGTTGTTCCCCTGGAATGCACCAAAGATACAGCTAATGCTAACCACAAATTCTCCACATGGCAAAAAAACAGCATAAATTAAACATTGCAGACAGAGCTCCTAACTATTCCCAGGGCAGCAGGCAATGAGGAAGGTACCTCATCTGTCAGTTTGGCAAGCATATCAGTGAACTGTGTCCCTCAAGAAGTGTCATCATAGACCACACCAATTACCCTCTTACTGCAGGGATGAGCCCTAACTAGTGCCTCTGTCTGCTCCAGTAAATGTATTTGTGGTTAGATGGGCACTGCACATTGGACATTTTCATTTCTCTGCTGCACCAATCAACAATCTTAATCTACATTCACTATTCATTCAATATGGGAAGGAGTCCTTCACTACACCAACATCTTCTTTGGTCTTTAGATGTAATTGCTGTCTGGTCAGACTCCATTCTTCTTGTATATATCATCTAGTCACACATATCATAGCTGAATAGGATATTCATAGCCTCTAGCACTGAATAGAACCCATATGTTCTCCTCTTGTACCCCTGGAGAGATTCAGCATTCTGAAATACTTCCTATGGGATCATTCATATCCCATTTTACACCAACATTCAGACATAAAGCAGCATCATGAGAACATAGGGAACAATCAAACACTAGTATGAAAATCCCTCAAAACACTGGTATGAACTGCAGTGAAGACAGGATAAATGCAATTTCCATTTCTGAACTATGATTTTGTCTCACCAGAAAGTGCATGTTTCTGCAGTAAAAGTAGAAATATAGCAAGAAACATTGTAGAATATAATCAGTAAACAAGGAAGAGAGGGGCCATGTCTCCCACTCTGCTTGCAGCCCCCTGGGAGGCAAAACCAGACAGACCCTGATGACCTCACAGCTGCTGTGACAAGCACAAAGCCGGCAGGCATTCACGGAGTTGTCTTTCCACTTTCCCCTGGCCTCCAGCCGACTGGGCTCCACACACTGGGAGACTTTCAGTGGACAGGAGCATGGCAATGTAAGGGCTTCACTTTTGTGGAAGTGACAAAAAGCGCTGAGCATGGACCCATTGCATATTTTGTGTTGTAAATCTGCCTCTCAGTGTCACCAGGGGCTGATTGAAGAGGATGTAAGTGTTTGGATATTTACAATAGACCAGTAGACTCCATATTATAGCCTGTATAATAATAATTTTTCTCCTGCTCAAGCACCAGCATTAGGATTGGCACCAAGGAATAGCAAAACATTAAACAATGAAGTGCTACTATATGCAAGCCTTTTTGCAGGTAATCAGCCAGAGGTAACTCATCTCAACAAGTGTTCCTTGTATATATTAAAACAAACAGTTGCTTTCAAAATTAGTGGTTCCTTCTGTCACTCTCTTGTCCTTCTGCAATCTCAAGCTAAAGCAACAAACAGAAGATTATCTTAGATGACCAGTAAAAAAAGCTCATTTTCTGTCAACTTTTGTTGTAGAGTATAAAGTGTACCTAGAGTGCATAATGAGAGCACAGCATCTCCTGGGCCCCAAAAATGTGATGAGTAGTTTTGTGTAGACCAGTGGGGTGAACAAGACTGTGTTGTTAACATGCTGCTTAAGTAATCAGCCTCTTCAGTTACACTTTTTTTTTTTTTTTTTTTTTTTACATATGCTCAGTGAAACTTATCCTTGATGTACTTCAAAAGCAAAGACATGATTGCTGGGGCGCTGCTGACTGCAGCAGGAATAGGGCTGAATCCAGATTTCCATAATTATAACCAAGGTACCACAAAACAATGATTTTTTGTACAGCCACCATGTGCTTATAGATGAAAGATGTGTTTAAAACCCTGACCAGTGTCTTTTCCTGTGTAAACAGGTTAATTAAACTCAGAAAACAGCTCAAACCAAGCAGGTTGACAGATGTAGTTGTGTTAAACTTAACACGACATTTTCCCCATTTTGTCACCTGCCCAAAAGCACTGGAATGCTTTCAGGCACTAAACTCAATAAAAGATCCAGATCAACATCACTCTGGCACCAGCTAAAATTTCCCCATTCAGTTCTGTGTCAGTCGAGAGTTAATGTTGTCATACCAGTTTAAAAAATATAAGCACCAAAAATAATAAGGTTTCTCATTTCTACTTAGAACACTGCAGTCTCTGCCCTTTCCAAATAAATGTATTTTATTTCAGAGTATTAAAGTAGCACTTTGTAAACAGCAGTTGCATAACTGTAAATCTTGATTTACTTGTAGGCACATGCAAACATTTCATCAATTGTAACCTGTGGCCAGCAAACAAGAATCTCATTTCTGGAGGCTCTCTGTGGTTTTCAGAACTGGTATGAATGAATCACCTTTCTTTCGTTATCTCCCTTTCCAATTTGCCCATTTACTAAACAGAAGAGCTTAGCTCGCTAGTCCCAAATGTGCTCGATTTTTAACAGATATTTTCACTTTAATACAGACACAACACTATATAAACACGCAGTCACAAATTGGCTGGGGAAGAATTTGAAAGATGGAACTACCCTGAAACTCTGTTTTTTTCTCTGAAAAGCATTTGCTGTTCTGTGGGGAAGGAAGCTGTAATTCCTCATAATGGTGGCTGCCTGTGCCCCCTCGGCGGGGGCTGACACCCAGCAGCGTGCCTCGGAGCCCAAGGCAGCCTCCTCCGAGGGTACTTGCAGCCTCCGCTGCACGGCTACCCCTCGTCTTTGCCAAATCCAGGGCCGGCTCGAGTCCCTCCTCTCGGGGACAATCGCCAGTGGGGCCAGGAGCAGGCTGCGGCCGGGTTTGTCCTCCCGGGCGCCGCGGCTGCCCGCCCGCTCTGCCCGGCACAAGCCCAGGTGCGCATCGAGCCGCTCCCGCAACCGCGGCGGATCCCGCACGCCGCGGAGATCGCGCTCAGCCGGACACGCTAACCGCGCCGCCGTCGGGCGCGACTCCGGACCCACCGGGAAAGGGTTCCGCGGGGCAGCTGGGAGAGTACAGGGCTTCCACAATACCTGCGCCGGCCCCGGAGCAGCCTACCCCCTTCCCCGGGCCGCGCGGTGTCCTGCGGGGCAAGCTGCAGAACGGGCAGACGGGTGCGTCGGTGGCACTGACCCCAGCCGGGTGCGGCTCCGGCGGAGGGACCCTCGGAGCAGCTGTACAGCCTGCGGGGAGCAGAGATAACTCCTAGGGAAGCTCTCCTACTGCCGCACCCCTCGGGTGTTTCCCAAAGGCCGTCCAGGGAGGGGCTTCCGTACGGAGGACAGCCGAAGGAGCCGAAAACCTTCCGAGCGTACTGTAGCCCCCGGGCTCCGGCCTCCCCCGCACAGGCTATCCCTCCTGACGACCCGGGTCTCCTCCAGAGAGTGATTATTCATCGCATGAATAGAAGCGAAAGGAATAAGGCAGGCAGACCCGATGTCTTTCGGGCCCTCACCGATACCAGGACATCCTTACAATGTTGTGCCTGTGTGTATATAAACAACCCGCCATGGTTTCCAGTTTGTCTTTGCCTTCCATTACGTTAGGGGCAAAATGCTTTTGCATAATCTGATCGCTGCCCTAATTTCCTCTGTCCCCAGCACTTTCCCTGAGTGACAGCGTGACACAATTAGCAGAGAGGCTTAAAAAGTCAACTTGTACATCAAGTGTTCACCGCGATTTCAGGAACGCAGGGATGCAACACTTGATTTGAACAGGCATGGCTTTCATCCAGATAGTATGTCCAGAGTGCAGCGACCAAGAGTTGAAATAAATGAAGATCCACACTAGTATGTCGAAACTGCTCCCTGCACTTCTGGTCTCAGTGCAAGGGCCAGCGCTCTAAAAACATGCAGGGCTGCATCTCACTGATTACTTTCTTGCCATCTGTCTCCCCGCCCAGACCCCTCTTGAAGGGAAGGAAAAAAAAGTTTAAAAAAAAAAAAAATGGATTGCAACAAGTTCTTGGTCGGGGAACACCAGACTCAGGAATACAGTTTCCTTTGCTTGATCTTGCCACTCACAACTAAGTACCAGAGAACTCTACACTAGAAGAGCCGTGAACAAAAGCTCCTGTCTGCAGCCCTGAAAGATCCTAGACCCGCAAACCGGAGACAGACAGCCCGACCCAAGGAAAGTGCATTGTATTGATTTGGTAAACGAGTCACTGGTAAGAGACTGGGTTCGTTTCCTTCCCGTTAAATCAGTCCAGAGTCAATTATTCAGGGCTAGTCCAAACCCTGCATCTTTTACCACTGGCTGGGATCAGTGGGGGTGCAAACTCACAGAGAGCAAGCCTGAGGGCGTTGACTCGGTTCTTTCTTCCACAACCCACAGAGGTTCCACAGCCCAAGACACGGCTATCTACAGATGAAAAACCTCTGGATACTTGCAAGTGTACAAACACCCAAGTAGTGCAAAGAGATGTTTGAGACAAGACAAGGGGAGCTTCCGGGGAAGAGAATCTTGTCCCGAGGGTGTCGGGCTTCCCTCTCTGAGCCGTCCCGCTTCTCCGAGCTCTCCTGCCAGCAGCTACTGGGGGGACATGGGGTGGCGCTCTGCTCCAGAGGACGGTGCTTCCCCGCGGTCCCCCAGTCCTGCGACGCGCCCGTCCCGCCGGCAGCGCGGAGGGACCCGCCGGGCGGGCGCTGGGATGCGCGGTTCGGGCACCGACAGCGCCATGCCCAGCGGCACCGGCCGGGGCTGAGCACCCGGTTTACCGTGGCCCTGGCCTCGGTGCCCGTTTTTCGTAAGCTGACCACAGTGGTGGTATTAATTTCTTACAGCATTTGTTTTAACGGGAGAACCGGTGTCGCTGAAGAGGACTCAAGGGAGAAGCACCCAGCTGCATGCACTTGCAGCACGGTGCAGTCTCTGATGAAGGAGTCCATGTGCCAACACCCTCTCGTTAAAACAGCCCTAATTCTCCGCGTTCAGTATTTTCTTCGTGCTGTAGCGTATCGTCAAATATTTAAGAGATCTTTCCTATGTGCTATGTGGTCAGCGCTCCCACCTACAAACATCCTGGTATAACTCCTGAGACAGGGGAAGCAGAACCAGATACAGACCCCGTCGGAGGGTTCCGCTGGAGTCCCTCGCTCTTCTCCGCTCTCAGCCTCAGCAGGATCAGGCCAGGGCCACCCTGCCCACCGCCGGCAGTTTCCCCTTCCCTCCCGTCTCTGCCGAGACCGCGACGACCCGCCGAGGGGTCCTACCCGGCGCCACAAAGGAGGACACATCCTCCGATGTGCACAGAGATGGCAGTGGGAGAACAGGGTGCGCAAGAATCGGGAATTCTCTAGAGCCTGCGTGTCTGCCCATTTCCATCTCTTCAGAAAACGATACAGGAAATATTCACTAAAATATCGAGGGCATGTAAGTTTAGACTGGACTTCGGAAAGATGGGTGATAAAGGTGCACGGCCCAAAGTGTATCCCGGATAACCAAGCCATATACTTCCCACGTCCTCCCCGTACACGTTATCGCGTTTCTGACCGTTTCTCAGAAATAACGCCTCTTTCCAATTAGCTCGGCAAAACCGCTCACCTCTTGCGAAGCCACTCCGGCCATAACAATAACCCAGATCTGCTGACGGACTGTTCTCTGGGCGTGTTTTCTTTCTGACTCCCCGAACCTCCCGCGCCCCGGGGTGGCCGACCCAGTCTGCGACTCCGCGCAGCCATCGCAGAGGCCCTGGGTGAGCCCCGCCAAGCACCGCGCCCCGCAGCGCGTCCCCTGCCCCGCCTCTGCTGAGACCCTCGCGCTGCGCGGGGCTGCCCCGAAGCCTCGGGGCGGGCGGAGAGCCCGGGCGGCCAGTGCAGCCGCGCCCGCTCGTCACCTGGCGGAGCCGGCTCCGGACACGGTACGAAACACGGAGATCTCCCTCACGCTGGTTTTCCTCCGACACCGCAGTATGAATTACCGCTGCTTGTAATCGCCGATCGCCGCGGGAAACAACGCGCAGATTTACTTTGTTGACTCCTACCGCTGTATTTCCAGAGAGAAAAGGCGCATAGGAAGGGACTTGTTCCATAGAAATCTAACCTGCAGCCCTTCTTGGAGCGCGCACCAACCTCATTAATTATCTCGTTGAAGGCGCAGGAAAAGCAAAGACGATCAACAGCCCTGACGCTGCTCCCGGCCGTGCCCGATCCGCCGCGCCTGAGTTCACCACGGGCTCTCATCACGGTGGCCCGGCCCCGCCACAACGCAGCCCTCGGAGCCCCCCGCCAGGTGCTCATTTTCTGTCGTGCTACCTGCGACAGACGATAGTAGTGCTGTCGTGCCTCTGTCGGTAACGGATGGGGAGATCCGCGTGGGGGGCAGGATGGGGGCTCGGCAGGATCCGCGCTGGTCCTGCTCCGAGCCGAACGCACCGCTCCGCTCCACCCCGCCGCGACCCGCGGGGCCGCCCGAGCACTCGGCCGCTGGCACCCCGACCTGCACTGCTGCGGACAGGGAGCAGAGCCCAAGGGGGACCCTGTTGCGGGGGCCTCTAGAGCGCGGCGGCGAGGTGCGGTTACCGGACGCTCTGTGGGGCCGCAGCCTGTCGCCTGTGGGGCGAGTGCTCGGGCTGGATCGGGGGCCGCATTCGGGTCGGAGTTTGAGCGAGCACACCCCGGGTCCTCGGGGGAGACGCCAGAAAGCCGGCTCCGGGTCAGTACAGGTGCTGGTCAGGGCTGGGTCAGGGGCCGGCATTGTCCGTGGTCCCTGCCGGCGCCCGGTGCTCTGGACGCCGGGCCGGGCGTCAGTCGCGCTGCGCCGAGCCACGTCACCGGCCACCGCAAACCCCAAAGCCCTACTTGCCTCGCTGAGGCAGTGGTGTCAGGGACACCGAGACTGGATGTCAGCGAGATTCTGCCCATGGTTAGATCGATTAAAACCGCTGGACAAACGAATAATTGACGGGACGTCCCGGCTGTACCAGGATTCGGCACAGCCGAGTTACGGTTCCGCAAGATTGGGTCCCAGAATTTGAAACAACGATCATCTTTTTTAGAGGGAGAACAGTACGGGGCTTTTCCCTCCACACAGCTCCTCAAACGCAGAATTCCCTTTTATCAAATCCATCATGTTTATAAAAGTAGGGGCAATTCTCTCAGGTCACTTTACTGAGGCTCAACAGCACGTCCTGCATCCGTGGTGAGTCGAGGCTTAACCACAGAGGTGAGGGGAAATATGGAAACTAAACAACGAGTTTAATTAAAAGCAGCTGACTGGTTAAACACGTGGCTAGAAGCAGATACCCGGTTATCTATCTCACCTGCGAAGGACAAACTACTGCTTTATTCTCCTCTAATGTTCCGAGAGCACCCCGATGGTTCTTGGTGTGAGGGAACTCTGCGGACAAAACTTGTGATCGTGGAGAAAGGGTGCCCATAAGCCACAACCTCTCTAGGGAGAGACGCCGTCTGGTTCTGCAGGTAGTGAGGGACAGTCGGCCTCCTCACCCTCTGTTCGCGGTGCCACCGGGACACCGGTGTTAATCAGCAGCAGCTGTGGGAGCTTAGAGCCGGAGGAGCGCTTCTACTGCTCAGGTCCTTCTATTTTAGCTAAATGAGAAAGGTTTTATTACGGGAGGTGCAAGCAGGAGGTGAGGTAGTGAGAGAGATGGAGGAGCTGTGAGTTTAAACTACCGGATTCGCTTGGGGTTTGGGATTTAGGAGTGTGGGAAAATCGCTCATACTGGTTCTTGCTTTCCTCCGTGTTTGTTTTCTTCGCTGATAGGGAGATGTAACTAGAACGTGTGCTTAGACTGGGGTGGTGGGGGGAAGCTGTGGCGAAAGATTAAGAGAAGTGAGGGGGTTCTCAGGGGGGTTGTTTTTTCTTGTTGTTGATGTTAGGGGGGTTCCGTTCCTCCTCCCCTCACTAAATCCTCACGGGCTCGCTAGTGGAGATAACGGCCCCGCCGCGCGGGAAGGCGGGTTCTGTGCAGGAGGTGAGGCCAGCGGGGCAGGTCCACCCACTTGAAAACAAAACTTTTTTCCTGCAGGCGCTGAGAGCAGAGACCGGCGCGGGGTCCCCGGAGCCGGCTCGCCGCCCGCCGGGGGCTGGTATGTGGTAGGGCAGGGCCATGTATTGGAAGAGTGACCCGATGTTCGTCTGCAGGCTGGAGGACAAGGACTTGCCCGCGCTTGGGGGCCCGGCCGAGAAGGTGCGCGGGCGGGGGGGCGGCGCGGCTCGGGCGCCTGGCGTAGCCCGGCGGGTCTGGTGGCCTCGGCCGTGGCGCTCCTGCCGCGTCTCGCGGACACCGCGGCCGCCACCAGAGTCCTGGTGAGAGCTGGCGGGACCCACGGGCGTCGGTGGGCCAGACCGGGCCGGCGCGGAGCTCCTGAGCGTGGCGGGGCGCTGACCGTGGTCTCCCCGCGCTCCCGCAGGCCAGCCCCACAACAGCTGACGAGGACTCCTGCTCTTCCTCCGCTGCCCTGTCGCCCTCCTCATCGCCGCGGTCCATGGCCTCAGGCTCGGGCTGCGCCCCCGGCAAGTGCGTTTGCAGCAGCTGCGGCCTGGAGATTGTGGACAAGTACCTGCTCAAGGTAAGGGCGCCCGAGCCGGAGCCCCCTTCGTCTGGTGACTTCCCCTGCCGCTGAAGCCGGGAGGCGGCCCGCTTAGGCAGAGCCTACCCGGGTCGCCGGTAGTGTTCGGAGAGCCTCGGGGAACCGGGCCCAGTGGGATCCGAGGGTACAGCCCTCCGGGTCGTCCTACGCTACGGCTCAGCCCTCCCCTCCCCGGACAACGCGGAGCTGCCACGGACGAGGGAGTGCCGAGTCCCAGTGCACTTGTTCGCGGTGTTGGGGCCAGAGAGGGGACCCTAGCTGCTGTCGGTGTTTCGGGTGACGCTGTTCGTGCTGAGCTGCGTGCTCCTGACGCACCGGGAGAAGCGGGGAAGCGAATGGGAACGGGGGTCCCGACGCGGCGACTCCCGCGCGTTCTCGGTTAGACGGCGGCGGCGCGACCTGCATTTTACTGAAGTAGGTCTGGGGGGAACGTCGTGAGTCTGAAAGCCAAAATTGCCTCTTGAGAAATGGCATAAGTTATTCCTGCAAAAGGTGATTAACTAACATATTTGAAGAAAACTAGCTGCGTGTGTGCAGAGCAGTTCTCTTGTCTTAGAAATCAGAACCGAGTAAGATAATTTAAAAACAAACTAACAAAACCAAGTGGCTTTAAACATGAAGTGTTATTGCAGGGGGAGGGGTGAGGGGAAAGTTTATTTGCATTATAGCCGTTAAAATTATTCTAGGTCAGATTCTAGGTCTTTCCTTTCAAATGTGAGTTACGATCACGGCAGAAGTCGGTTTATTCCATCAACTTTAAACAAAGTTGTTGTATAGTTGCAAAGTGATAGCGGATGACACCCCTGGAAGCACATCTGTGGTGTTAATAAATCATCCGGTTAGGTCTTGGTTGAGCTGAGGAGGTTTAACGAAATTGCCTGTAGAGGCTAGTGTTCCCTTAAAATGGGGCTGACGCAGGAGCTGCCGCGCATCCCTGGTTCGGTTCGGATGACCCTGTCCCCCTTGCAGTAGCCTGGGCTGGCACAGAACAGGCGGGTGGACAAGGAACAAAACAGACTTGAACTCAATTTCAGTTCTGTTAGCTCCCATGACGTTTTGGCAATTCATGTTTAGTTTACTGATCACTGCTGTCTCCTATCTGAACAACCAGGATAACGGGACTTGGAGCAAAAGACCTATAAATTATTTAGCCTTGAGTTTAAATTAGCTGTTACTGCTTCTTGTGTAAGCAGAGAGGAATCGATGCTGACATGCTACTGTACAACAGCAGCACACCTTTCAGCTTTATCCCTGTCAATTGACAAGTAAGAACACGGACAAATGACATTAAATGGGACAACCACGGAAGTTGCTGGTGTCCCGCTCTTCGGAAGAGCGTTGATCTCCGAAGAAGAGGTAGTTGGCTCTGAATGGCTGGGATGTCAGCTCACGTTGCGCAGAGCTGCGTGCCGAGGCTTGGTGCGGACCTGGGGATGCCCAGGGAGCCTTGGCACGGCAGCACTGGCTGCAGGGCAGGCTCAGTCTGGCTCAGCGCTGCCCCTCCGCTCTGCGGCCTTTCTGACAGATGGCTGCAGGGTGAGTTTGGTGACAGCTATTAACTACTATCAACAGCTTCGTATATTGGGGTGTAAACTTGTCAGCATGTGGGAAGGTGGCTGCCAACAAGGATAAGGGTTAGGAAAGCATTGGGCAAACTGCAATATTACAGCCTGAAGAATGACTGAAATGAGTGATCCCAGCGTGGGTGTTGGAGTCCATGCCTTGCCTCCTCTGAGGTTTGTCTGGCCATGCTCTGATGAAAGGCATATTCTGGATTACCTCAAATCTGCTTTTCCATAGGGAATATATGGGCTGTTTGGTATGAGATGAGAAATTGGCTCAGTGGGAAAAAAAATTCTAAATTTAATCATTCTTTGGTTTTCAGAATTCCTCCTATACAGTATAGGGTTATCCAGAGGGTTATTATTTAATTTTTGTGGTCACTGGGAGTATTTGGTTGTCAAATGATTTATTTAGGTGATGCACAATGTCTGTGCAATTAAGAGTTCCTTTTATAAGAAAGCAGAAATGAAAATAATTGCTCTCATTTTATTTATTTTATATGCCCCAAAATTATATGTAAGTTTTCAAAAATGCTGATTTCTACTGCATTCCATGACTATGTTTAGTTCTGCTATGGACATATTAAAGAAATATTGAACTTGCTATTAAAACACCTGCTGCTGTTTTGAAACTCAGATGCCATTCACCAATTCTGCTTTAATAGAAACGTGACAAATGGAGGAGTGGTTCATGGTGTGTTTCTATTTGACAGACCATTTTTCCCTTCAATACTCATGTTTTAAAATTTTAAATAACTTGACAACATTTAGTTTTTGTTAGGAATTTATGAAGACTAGGAAATAGAAGTGTGTAAGTTAGTTGCTTTCCAAGGTCACAAAAGGCCAAAACTTGCTCTCTTACTCTAGTGCTATGAGAAGAGAACTGGGTGTGAAACACTTGCATAGAACTTGTATCTCTTGCTTCTGCTTCTACTGCTTTTAATTACAAATCCATGAAAGCTTATTCTGAAGACTCAAACTAATTTACCTTCGATATACATGCAGTTCTGTAGGGAAAATGTCTTGCATTCAAGATAATTCTTCTGTGAATCATGGTGCATAAAACTTTTGATCAATTCTGAAAAAAAAAATTTGTAAATATAAAATGCAATATTGGTAGTACAGGTATTGAGGGGTGGTTTTTTGTTGGGTTTTTGCAGGTAAATGACCTCTGCTGGCATGTGCGCTGCCTCTCATGCAGCGTTTGCAGAACGTCCCTGGGAAGGCACACCAGCTGCTACATCAAAGATAAAGATATCTTCTGCAAACTTGATTATTTCAGGTATATCATCCAGGAATGTAATTTATCAGATAACTTGTTATACTTGCTTGTTGCTTTTCACTTCAGCCACAACTGAAATCCACTTGAGGCTCTTTTTCATTTGCTAGGTTTATTTTCAGCAGTATAAACTCTGATTTTTCTTGAGGAGAGACTTGGAGAACCCTAAGCCTGTGTAATGTGACTGCCTGCTCTCCAATCTGCCCTTCCCCTGTTGCACATAGCTGCTGTATTTATATCATCACTTACTCATGTATGCACCGAGGGGAAAAAATGTCAGAGTCACTACCACAATGCGGTTGTAAAGCCATTGTATGTGTAAAGAATCATCCTTGGATAATGCTGAGTGAGAATGCAATGTAAAATTGAAATGATCTGTTTGGAGTAGTGCTTCACTGGTGTGGGGCTTAAGGCATCATAAGGAGCTACATAATCAACCCAGAATAAATCTCATTATATTTAAAAGAAGCTTCCAGCAGTTATACCTTTCTGTGATCAGTTTGATTTAGAATGTGACGGTTTCAAAATTATAGGCTAATCTTGCAAGGGAGAGAATATTATTTGTGTTGGCAATGTAGTATCCAGGATGCAAAGTCCCTGATCCAGAAAGCAGCAAAAATTGCTGCTGTTAATTTTGATGCGATTGCTAGTACTTCTCTAGTTGATTGCTAGACCAAACTATTTCTGGGATTCTTGGCTGTGCAGTGAATAGATTGCATCCAGCTAGTCAAGTTTGACACAGAGTGGGAGGGGGCAAGCTGAATGCTGTAAACTTCTGGAAAAAAAACTATATTTGTGGACCTGAAAAAAATTTTGGTCTGCAAAGATCTTTGGGACAAATTCTTATCTAAATAATCAACATGTTTTGGTGGCTACTTTCCTCTTCAAAGATAAATTTTCTAGTGTAATAATGCAGATTTTTTTTGTTTATTTAAAAATCATGATGTTATGTGACTTGAGGAAATAACTATGAAGATGCAGGTTTTCCCCTGTCTGTTGAAATGCTGAAAGATTAGTAAAGGGATAATCTACTTAAATATGTTAGTTCAGACTACCACTAGAGTAATGTGAAATACATTTGAAAAATTGGAAGAATTTTGAACAGTCCGCTATTTCCGTCTTTCAGCTCTTTAAAAATAGGAAGACTTTGGAACAGTATGCTGTTTCCATCTTTCAGCTTTTAAGAGTAATAATTTTTATAAAAGGAACGATGAGAAGCTATGAATTCTTGTAGCAGTCAAAATGCTTCAGTTTTACTCTTTGCCTTCTGGAAATACTAACCTCTGTATTTCAGTAGTGTCTTGCCTTAAGCAATCATACAGAAAATTGCTGGGGTTTGGGGGGATTTTTTTTTGGTTTTGTTGGTTTTGTTTTTTGTTTGGTTTGGGTTTTTTTGCAGTGCCAATGCAGTCATGCCGTGGACTCTAGCTGCGCTGCCACAACCCGGTCAGCTCTAATCCTGCCGGAGCTTGGCTTTGCCCGAATGGGTGTCTCGGCTTCCCCGCTGCCGTTCTCGTTGCAGGCGCTACGGCACCCGCTGCTCCCGCTGCGGGCGGCACATCCACTCCACCGACTGGGTGCGGCGGGCTAAAGGGAACGTGTACCACCTGGCCTGCTTCGCCTGCTTCTCCTGCAAGAGACAGCTCTCCACTGGAGAGGAGTTTGCTTTGGTCGAGGAGAAAGTCCTTTGCAGAGTCCATTACGACTGCATGTTGGACAATTTGAAAAGAGAAGTTGAAAATGGTACCATACTGCTTGCATTAAGATCTATGTTTGTGGTTCAGATTTAATTAAATTATTGGGGTTTACTTCGTTTTCCATACTGGGAGATAATTGGCTGGTTTTACTAAGACTGGAAGCACAGGTACTTGAATCAAAGTAATGGTAAATTATTTCACATTCAGGGTTTTTTTGTTTTGGTTTTGCTGCTTTGGATTAGGTTGGTGGGGGTTTGTTTGTTTTTGGGGGTTGTTTGTTGGTTTGGTTTTTTTTAGTCTGCAGAACTTGTTTTGTATCCTAAGGAAAAGAAAGTAACAGCATATCCTGTTGATAAAATATCATGTTAGATTTATTTCTTCCCTCACTCGCAAGGGAGTTGTTTAGGGCATAATGTTTTATGATGCTAGATCAATGGAGTTTTGAATAGATTATGGGTTTTTTTTAAGCTGAAATTCAGCTGATCAACTGCTGCTCATTATTGTTGGAGAACAGTCTGACTTACAACATCACTGTGAATGTTCAGAAGGCAGTGCTGTTTTCTTTTCAATGTTTCAGGAAATGGGATTAGTGTTGAAGGAGCATTACTAACGGAACAAGATGTTAATCATCCAAAACCAGCAAAAAGAGCTCGGACTAGCTTCACAGCAGATCAACTCCAGGTAGAGAATGTGTTAAAAAACTTGTGTAGCTCAGGTTAATGCAGTAATGCAGGGTATGGATGCTGAACCAATATAAAATGTTATGCATACAGGGAGAAAGAAAAGCTTGAATGCTTTAAACTATTTAACAAACTATCAAGACACAGCATGTTTCTGGAAGTTTAACATTAAATAGTATACTTCAAGCTCTTTATTTCCCTGGAGGAAGGTCATAATTCTGAAGAGTGGAAACAAAAGAGGTGGTTCCCTTTTGATTGCTTGATGAAATATATTTGATCAGGCATTTACACCACTAAGCATAATAAAAACAAAATCTTTTTTAGATTATGTAATGTGAAAAGTTGTACTAAAGATGGATACCGTATGTGACTTCAAGACATTAATAGTATGGAAGTTGGAATTGTTGTAGTAGTGCCAGGATCTCCCCTGCTTTCCAGGTTTCTTGTCTTTTTGTTGCCTTGACAAGAGTTTAACTCCTATTGAGATAGTCCTGAGCTATTTCAAACTCTAGATAACCACTTAAATTAGCTTTCTAGGGAAAAACTCTAAGATAGGACCCCCCAAAGAAAGAGGGGATCGTGAGATAAGATTTAGAGGTCTTAACCTGTAGTGAGAAGGAAGCTGTGACTTTCTACCTAATCCTGGCTGTACATTCTTGCCTTCAGTTTAACAGGTCTGTTAAATTTCTGGTCAAAATGTGGGTTTTGTTGGCCTGTCCTCTTATAGTCAAAGCAGTTGAGAAACTAATCTTGAGGTGTAATAACATGTGAAGTGTTAAAGTGGTACTATAAAAATGGGCATGGAGCGGTTCAAAGCTTGGGCTCCTATTATAGTCATGACTGGAGCCAGGAAGTGGTTAACACCAAACAAGCACATAAGCAGTAATCCAAACAGGTGCACAGGGCAAGGGCTCTAGACACTGAGCTTGAACTTCAGCAAAAGGGAACTTTTTTCCCCATCAGAAACTAAAAGGGAGATAAGATCAGCCATTAGGATGAGAACTGTATTCAGGACTTCTTCACTGCTGCAGTCATTTAAACATCCATGTTCCCTTCTTTTCCTGTTTGAAGTAGATTGTAACATTTTAAAGTAGATTGTAGCATATTTCAGCAGGTGTTTGAGGTGTTATGGCGTCTTGTTATTTAATGATGCTTTCTATCTGCTTGCTGCACCTCTGCACCTATCCTCGGGGCTGCTATAAGACCTTACAAGAGAAGACTATAAGACTAACAAGAGAAGCAGTGGGATAAGTGTGCTGTCAGAGTGGCAGCATGTAATTACCTCACAAAGTACTTGTAGAAAAGAATGTCCACACTTTTTTGATTGTTTTGTTCTTTAGCACCTTCCAGGACCTAAAAGGGCTCCAAGAGAGCTGGAGAGGCAGTTTGGACAAGGGCCTGGAGTAACAGGACAAGGAGGAATGACTTCCACTGCCAGAGGGCAGGGCTGGATGGGATATTGGGCAGGAATTGTTCCCTGGTAGGGTGGGCAGGCCCTGGCACAGGGTGCCCAGAGCAACTGTGGCTGCCCCTGGATCCCTGGCAGTGCCCAAGGCCAGGATGGACATTGGAGCTGGGAGCAGCCAGGGACAGTGGGAGGTTTCCCTGCCATGGCATAGGGTTGGAACAAGGTGAGCTCTTAAGGTTCCTTCCAACCCAAACCAGTCTGTGATCCTATGAGAAATTGCAAAAGCAAAGAGTTTCTGCATGTGGAACGTAGTAGTCTGAATCTTCAAAGATGAAGCCAGGCAAAATTTGATGGGTCAAAAACAAAATAATGCTTTGAAATTACTAAAGATACCCTGCAGGAATCCATGAAGCCCTACTTTCATAAACAGGGAAAATCCTTAAAACCTATGAAAGTATTCAGGATGTAGGCCAAATTGACATTTACTTCAACAAAAAAAGGTGTAATTTATATCCTTAAGACAAGTGCTGACTTCAATTTTCTGTCAAAAAATGAGTAACCAAGCCACCAGAAATGTTAGGTCAACCACAGTGGAGCCTCTGTTTCTGGGGTTGGTGAAAAGCAAAGGAAACACAGAGCATTCCTGCGTCCTCCATGGAGATGAAAAGAAGATCAATTACTCCATATAACATAGGATGCAGATAGTGATTGACAAGTTCAGAGTGGTGGATCATGCTCTTTTTATGCTGTGGTCTGCTGCTATAGGTGTTTGTTGAGCATATTTAAGTTGCTTTGCAGTGAATTTTCTCCTACAGTTCTTTTAATGCAATCTTACAGAGGACTTCTTCCAGTTTTTACTACTGCCAAGCAGAATGGATTTCTCTAATTTCTGGTAAATGTTGCAGCTCACCCAAGCATAGCAAGGACTTGTACTTTGGCTTTGGGGTTTTTGTGGGGTTTTTTTTTTTTTTTGTGGGTTTTTTTTTTGGTTTTTGTTTTTAATGTATTGGTTACTCTCTAAAGACTAGTGAGCACAAAAAAAAAAAAAAATTCCTGAAGATAGGCAAGGAGTAGTACCTTAGTCTGAGAAGACTGTCTAATGTGGCTTTCAACACAAATGCCCCTGCAATCTCATATCTTGCCTTTTCAGGTTATGCAAGCACAGTTTGCTCAGGACAACAATCCAGATGCACAAACACTTCAGAAACTGGCTGAAAGAACAGGCTTGAGTAGGCGGGTTATACAGGTAACAGTGTGAAGTTTGACTCACAGTCTGGTACTCATCCATTGGAAATGCTCAACTACAATTTTCTTTGAGGTTATTCTAACATGGAAAAAGGTCCTAATCTCTTTTAACTTCGGACAATATCCTTAGTCAGGAATGGGTCTAGAACAAGCATCATAATGTGGAAAACTTGCTGTATTCCTCTTGCACTTTGTGTGGAGGGATTGTCTTCTAAGAAGAAACTTCTCAGCCTAAACAGTATAGAAATTGGCATTAAGTTACTCCAAATACATATTAGACTGTAGTAGTCTGTTCTTAAGACCCGCATTCTTTTTGAAAGCATCTGTGGTATGACATTAGGAGCAAGTGAATATCTAGTCATTTGTTCTAGAGAGCAGAGTTAAAATATATACCCATGCCAACAAAAACTGAAGCACAAACTTGGAATCCTTGCTCAAAGATGTCTCTCAGCAAGCATGTGGATGCATTTTTATATGTAAATGTGTTTTTAAAAATATAATAAAAATATATTTATATGTTAATATAAATAAAAATAATTTTTGAGCTGCCTTGGCTCATTCTAGTCTGGAAGGTTGACAGATTGTTTTTATAGAAATGAGGAATCTGGCTGTTGCAATCAATCCTTAAAAAAAAAAAAAAGGAATCTTGTGTTCTTTTCCATGTGGAAAGGCCAAGTGGGTATCATATGTGAAAGATGCTTTGCTGTCAGTAGTTCCAGGCAGGGAGAAGACTCTGTCTGGGATATGCTGGGTGGTGTGGTCCAAGTAGAGTGGGGCTGCAGGTGATGTTGCTTGGCCTGGGGGGACACCAGCCCTGGGAGATCCCAGTCCCTCACTGTGCCAGTCCCTGTCCTTGGTGGGCTGCTGGGTACTGAAGACGCATTCCTGACTTGACCACACTTGTACGTTTAGAATGAGTATTTCTCCATTTGGACTGTCAGCATTGTATCAAAGGCAAAATTAACTATGCAAACTCAGCTTAAGATAAGCTCCAAGGTTGTTGCTGTCCTAGTGTTGAATGCAATCTGTCAATGTGATGTATGTTTCCCTCCTTTTCAGGTGTGGTTTCAGAATTGCAGAGCACGCCATAAGAAACATGTTAGTCCTAATCATTCATCTACTGCTCCTGTCACAGCAGTTCAGCCCTCCAGGTTGTCTCCACCCATGTTAGAAGAAATGGCATACTCTGCATATGTACCCCAGGATGGGACTATGCTCACTGCTCTGCACAGCTACATGGATGGTAGGTATAACAGCTTTGCTGTTTTTCTCCTCATAAAAACATTATCAGCTATAGCAAGAAGTGTTCACCAAGTTCTGATTAAAGAAATCTAATGGATATATCAGTACTGTATTTACTATCTACACCCTATTAAGAAAGCAGTAGTCCTTCACTGCAGTAGCATGGCTGAAGATCTGAGTATGAAGACCACTATTTGTGCTTCTTCTAGACTATTAAAACAAGAATAAGAAATTAAATACTATTTAAACATCTACTTCACATATTTTAATAATACTTAATTGTAATGAAAACTGTTTGCCACCTGCTCCCTGGCTTTTGTCCCATGGACTGTGAGTATGCTCAATCCAGCAAATTTTCTGAGAGCTTCAGCTTTCCTCTCAGTAACACACAATGGGAGGGAGGGGGAGAGCCTGGTGGTCAAAACTATTTCAGTCTTTGTTTGTCTTATGACCCAGCAAGTCAACAACTTTGGCTCTTATTTGTGATTAGGAGGGACTGTGAAGGTTTTGGGAGAACCAGGCTGAGCCGCATTTGTGGCCTGAGCTTGTTTTCCTCCAGCAGTGATGTTAAGGGTGGCCTGTGGGTGGAGGAATGCAGATGCTGGGTTAGAAAAAACACAACATGCTGCAAGGTAGGGACAGTGAACTGTTGCTACCCAGTGGATTTACTGACTTAATCTTTTGCTACTTTCAATGAAGTTGACTGGTAAATGTTTCTGTTTTTGTAGCTCATTCACCTACAGCTCTTGGACTTCAGCCTTTGCTACCCCATTCAATGACACAACTGCCACTAAGTCACACCTAATTCCTTTCCATCAGGGATCTAAACTATTAAAGATGTAACCTTAAGTCATAGTGTATTGAAAATATCATTGGAAAGATATTAATGTTAAGTTTTTATTTAACACCCCAAGCATTTTCAAGAAATTTTTTGCCCAGGTATGTACGTCTATTTAGCCTGCAAGACACTTTTATGGATTCTGCATAAGTAACTATTACATTGTTTACAAGCCTTATTAAACACCTTTTTGTATTGTCTGGAAGTAGTCTGCTCTAGTTATGTGTGTGTTAATTTATTTGTCATCAAAAGAGCACTTTGCCTAAAAGAAAGGACTGACAATTGTGCAAAATGTTTACAATTCTTTGTGAAATTGTAGTTTATCATTAGTTTGTATTTGTAAGTTATTGGTAAAAGTACTACCTGTATTTGAGTTTTATACAGCCTATATGTTAAAGCTTATTTCTGTGAGTTTACAAAAATAAATTTTAGTTGCAAATATTTTCAAAAAGAACTGAATAAAGTTTCTGCTGTAGCATGCCAAGCAAAAATGTTGCTGTGTCTATGGCTCAACTGCAATCATTTGTCAAGTGCTTAAATTGAATCTTCAATTTTAAGAGAAGGTCCCTGGTATACTGAGGAACATTACACTGAAGTCCTTCAGGAGGGCTCATATCTATTTCCAGTGATAGTAAAAATCATTTAATGGACTTCTATGGGTCTTTAAACATTCCAAATATATGCTATACAAGTGGGTACATGCAAAGCAGTGCTTTTCTGAGCATGCACACCTTGGGGGAAGGAAACTGGGGATGTGTAGAACAGATTTTAAACTGTGCCTTGGCAAGTGGAGAACCTGAAGTTACATCTGCTTTAATGCTTTGAATCTTTCTTACTTCAGCTTTTGTTTTCTTCCATGTTTTTATCTTTTTTTTTTTTTTTTAAGCAGGACAACAAATAAGAGGCAATACTTCAACAGTCTGCTTTTTAAAAGTAAAATCTAGTTTGGCATTTTAACTGACCAATATCCAACTGCATATGAACAATGTCTGGAATTCAGTCAAATGCACTACAGTCTGTATTTAGAACTGTTAATGTACCAAGACTTACTAGCAGAGCATGTTTTGATACACTAATTTGATGCACAAAGGTTGCTACAAATTCAACAGGTTTTTATCTTCAAAGACTAGTTTCCTTCAATGATTAAGACAGATCCCCCTTGCTCACTTAAACTTTATTTGCATCAGAAGGGTGTATGTGTCCATCTCCCTTTTTTTTCCTCTCCCAACTATGCATTAGTGTCTACTCTGTGAATTCCTTAATGGTGCTGGTCAAACCATTTCAGTTAGGAAAAGGTAGTGTTCTCTGTTGATGAGTTTTGTGAGCAGAACTTTGATGGCAAGCTCTGAATTAATAAAGTTCTCTAAGTTACATGCTGGCACTACTTTAAGTGCTACTCAAGATGTCTGAGTTAATCTGAGTAGCCAAAGCAATCTCCAGTGGTTTAAGGCTTTTATTATCCTGCCTTTTTAAAATCTTTTTTTTTTTTTCACAAAACACTCAAGATGGGGGCTGTAGTGGAACTTGACTGACCTTACATTTTATTTGAGCATACATAACCTCTAATTTAAATGCCCTAGGTAGAATACTGAATTCCAGATGCCATTTCCAATACCTAAGCTAGTTCCATATATCTGCATGCTACCAAAGTACATGTGTACCAGTATACAAACTTCTTTTTGTTCATTTGTCTGAGTTTTACCAGTTTAAATGCTAAATAATGTTCATTTAGATGTTAACATCAATTGGTAATTTGAAATGCAACTTGGGCACTTGCACTGGGCCCCTTTAAGGAAAGGTAATTCAGTCTTATTTGAAGACTAGAGTAGCTTCAGGTTGCCTGAAACAAAAGCAAGTTTAAGCTTATTTATGAAACACATCTTTCTGTTCAGTTCCAAAGTCAGAACATGATTAAAATACATGCGGGAGCAATTTTCCTGTTTCCCTATGAAAATGGGAAGCAGGAGCACTGATCTTTTGCTACTGTTGAGCTCATAAGCAGATATTTATTTATTAAAAACCATGAGAGATATTTGTGGTTGGGGCAATGCAGAATGCATTGAAAATAGGAGATTAGCCTTTGAGTCTTCCTTTGCCAGTGCCAGAGCTGTCAGCAGCTGGTGTTGGGCTGACAGAGTTTTTTTAAAACTGCCATACTGCAATCATCCCCTTTCTGAATGATGTAACAGCTGCCATCACAAACTGCACCAATGTTATTTCCCAAGTTAATCTCATGGGAGAAAGATGTCTCCTGCTCCAAGTCTCCCAAAACCAAAGGTTATTACCAAAATAGGGAAAACTTAGGACAAGTAACAGTATACTAGTATATAAAAAATTACACATTTTCTTCGTTTAAAATTAGGCCATTACATGTTTAAGATAGGTACTCCCTTAAAAAAAATCACACAGGGAAGAGTTTGAGTTTTGTTTAATATAAGTTAGCAGTAATTCAAGTAAATTAATAATAAAAATATAATTTAAATACTATGTAAGCTGCAATATGCTGAACACAGGAATCAGTAACAGCCACTTTTTTTTACTATTTTGAGATAAAA
Source organism: Taeniopygia guttata (assembly GCF_048771995.1). Taxonomy (NCBI): domain Eukaryota; kingdom Metazoa; phylum Chordata; class Aves; order Passeriformes; family Estrildidae; genus Taeniopygia; species Taeniopygia guttata. The sequence continues at coordinate 179,695 of NC_133033.1, read as the reverse complement.
TCAGCAGAAATACTAGCACTCCTGTAATATGGATACAGGCATTCAGCCAAAATATGATATTAAGATCAAAGAAGTGTGTATCTATGTTATGCATAGTTAAATGCATAAAAATGTTACCTTTCAACATGCACTTTGATCTTCAGTGTCTCTGCAGGAATTTGTACAGGTGACTGGGTGGGCTGGGATGCTCAGACACGCACTCCGCTGATACATTCAAATATGCCAGCACAGGTTTATCACATCAGTTCAGAAAGAGTTGTCCCTGCAATATAAGAGCCACTAATATAAAGCTCACAAAGAGTTTAACAACAATTTTTTTAAGCTCTGGTGACCCAGAACCACTACAGCTGATTGTTATACTTTGATTTGTTAATCTGTTTTGGGCCATTGTTAGTGTTATCAAAAAAGCAGCCCACTTGTGAGTTTAAACATACCAATGTCATGATTGTTCAAATTGTCAGTATTTCTGTAAGAAAGTGGAACTTTTTAAACTAAAACAAACAAACAAAAAGTAAAATAAAAACTACAAAACCCTTATGACATTATCATTGGAAGGAAAATAAGTATAGACCCTTCTCCTGGGAGGACTGAGTCTTTTCCAAACTTAGCCTCTTTCATTAACAGGCTAAAATTAACTCTAAAATTAAAACAGATTGCCCAGAGAGCCTAGTCAAACCAACAGAAATGAGAACCTGGAACTTAATGAAATGAAAGTTGCTTCAAGACAGGAAATTGTGTTGGTCAGATATGCTGAAAATGATGGCAACCAGAAACTACGTTATGAAGCTCCATATGAAACAATCCTTCCCTTCTTTAAGCCATCTGCAGATGTGTGGATTTGCAAAGGAACCTGCCAGGTTATTGCAGAAAATGCACCAAAAGCAACATTCATTTGTAAAGTCAAACCACAAAGATGGTACACATCAGACGCTGGCTGAGACAAAACCAGAAATATTTTCATCCCATATTTATGACCGGGGTCTGTTTGATTGTAACAGGCCAGTAACGTTCCAATTTCCTTCTTTAGCAGAAATTTCAGTCAGACCATACTACTGCTGTACTGTTACTGTGGCCCAGAGTAACTGCAACACAATGACAGCTCGTGGTCCCAGAGCAGAGTGAGGCAGCCTCTTTTCCCCTCTTCCTGAGCACTGGCACCAGTGCCAGAGAAAGCACCTCCATGAGCAAGGTGCTCAGAACATAGGTGCTTCCGAAAAGAAGCCTACTGACTGAAAACGAGTAGCCGTGCTGCATTCCATCAAGTGGTGACATGGGTCACTGGTCCACGTTCCAGGGCTGCTGGGGAGACTTACACCATATGACATTCCTCTGGGCTAACCAAAAAGAACAAACTCTGTAAAAGTAGGATCCCTAGAAAAGACTAGAGAGCAGACTGCTGGTGCATGAGAAGAAGCTCCAGGTAGGCTTTGAATTAATCTGGATGTGGATTAAAGTTTCTATGGCATGTGGCCAACATTAGATTTAAATGTAATGTGAATAGCAAGATAACCATGTGAGATTAAAAAAACCATCAGTCTGAAAACAAATTTTAAAAGAGGCAAGAAAGCAATTTTGTTAGTAAACCTGACATTTTCTGAAGGAGGACAACATAATGAATAGCTGCAGTCAGTTCCAACAGGCTGCATGTGTTAACAGGAGATACTGATGTTAGTTCAAAAAATAAAAATGTCCAGATTTTAATAAAAATAAAAACATACATATGAGACACATAGTAAAGGTCCTCTATGCTCCAGAATCTTCTTAAAATAACTTTAATATTACAATTGTACCTTCCAGTGTCTGGGTGCGTTATGTTAGATTCTGCAAGGCTATACATGATTAATTGAACTCAATATTCTATAACCTACACACTGCTTTACTGCTATTGTTACTTTCTGGCATAAAAAAAAATGAGCATCAATGTTTTACAGAACAAAATGCATGTAGGTTTTGTTTGTCAAAGTTGCATCAGATTAAATGTTGAAAAAACAAAAAACCCCAAAACAAATAAAAGGGAAACAAATACGCTTTCATGGAGATTTACCATAGAACAATAGTGTCTTTTATCTCTTCCAAGCAACTGTAATGTACCTCTTCCCATGTGGCATGGCCTCAGTAAGTCTAGCTGCTAACCTGGGCTCAGGGAACACCAATATTCCTCTAAAGATCACTTTTGCTTGTTCACCTTTCACTGATTAGTTTGGACTGAAGTGGCCCACATCTAAACCTCCTAGGCTGTGTCATTCTCCTCTCCATAAGCATTTGCTTTCACAGAATCACAGAATATTCTGAGATGGAAGGGATCTTCAAAGATCATCAAATCCAACTCATAGGTGAAGAGCTCATGCAGGGATTAAATGCACAACTTTGTCACAAGTTCCCTTTTCCAGCAGCTGCCTACCACCCCTTGTGGCACAGACCTGGGCTGAACAAGTACTGCTACTCATGGCCAGTGACCAGACAGCACAAACCAACCAGTCTCCCCACCAACGCTGATAGCATTTAAGCCTTGCTAAAAAATAGCATAATGTAGTATAAGCCTCATACACACTCATTTTCTCTTAAATGATATATGCTGCAACTATGCATACACACAGACTGTATCTGCGTCTATTTGCTATTCAGCCACTGACTCCCAAACATACAGCTTTCCTTGCTAACTCAAAAACTTGCTTTGGTAATTTAAGGTCTCATTGCAGGGAATGCTGAATGCCAGAAGCAACTTCAGACAAGGCTCCCCACATATGGAATGACTTATAAGGCATACCTTGAGTCCAAATTCTTCCTTTTTCCCAACTCCAAATAATTGCTCCACTGCTACATCTGCTGAAATCCATCCCCATCCCTGAAAACCTTTTGCACGGCGTTTGGTGGTGGCCTTTTTTTTTTCCTGTCCTCCAGAAAAACATATGCAACAGGCCCCTGACCAGATTGGGAGTCATCTACCACAGGTCATCTGCCTGTGATGCTCAGCCAACTCATGGTGTACAATAAAGGTTTCTTCACTTCTCACAAAGACAGGGGAAAATATGACCGTAAGCCTCCTAAACTCCAAAAAAGATTTCTACTGAGTTCTATGGTATCATTTCAGCCATTCACCTTGCTTCATATAAGATCTCAATTCAGATAAAACCCAGTATGGTTCATTGTTACATTGTTAAAAAAAATATTAAATTAAAAAATGCAACAAACAATCTTCCATCCTTTATAAATAAACCCCAGAATTCCCCTCCAACCAGGGGCAGCAGCATGACCCCTCCGGGCCTCCTCTGCTCTCGCATGCCCTCAGCACGGAACGCGTCCCGCACCCCGCGCCCCGCTCCGCCCCCGCGCACCGGAGCCGCCCCCAGCCCGCCCCGCACAGCCCCGCGTACAGCCCGGCGCGGTGCAGAGCCACTCCGGCTTGTATCGAAATCTTTATTAGAACAATCCCCAAGAACTGTAAAACGGCGAAGTAACAATAGAATTAAGCACTTCCGTTATCAAAGATGTTTAAACAATAGGTTTCTATTTCTGCATAGCAGAAGCAACAGGATTTAGAGCTCAAATCATTGTGCTCGTGACAAAACAGTACAATCTTAAGAACCATATTAATGAAACCTACCTTTGATTTCTTAAACCTCAAAGAGCCATTTTAATGGCATTAAAACTCATTATTTGGGACAAAAGCGTGTGGACATTCTGTAGCATAGAGTAACAGACAATTTTAATACTAATAGCACTAGTGTTACTTGAACATGAAGAAACACTCATTTTCTAATTGTTTACAGTGCAGCACAAATTACAAATTACCCCAAAAATCATTGCCTGTATCAAAAGTTTAAAAATTTAAAACATTTTATAAAACAGTTCCAGAATAGGAAATTATCAGTCTTGAAATGGAGAAGGAACTTTATGCTTATAAACACACAAATAGATGTATTACAGTAACATACATGTAATTTTTAGGTTTATTCCTTCTTTTGTAAGTAGCAAGAGCCCAGTTCTACCCACAGTTACACAGGTACAATACACATGATCATTGTAAACAGAAAGCAGAATAGGCCCTACTCAGAAGTCCACTATACCACAAATTAAAGCTATTTTAAAAATCTACTGTATAAAAATGGAACAGTCTTGCATTGTTTTCATTTATTTGCAACACTATTGTCACGTTTTCTCCCAGACCACACCATCAACTTTCATAATCTCTCAACAGCAACAGGGTGCTGCATCACACAGTGCAAACACATCTGACATCCTTACTACAGTTGATTTTTTGTTAGTCAATATGAAACAAAGTGTTGGTTTTCCTCTCTAGCCTTTTCTGTTTTGTAGTCTACATGGTATAAATGAATTTCAAAATATAAGTCAGGTGAAGTAACAGCCAGTAAGGCACTTTGTCTGCAAGGATACAGCTGTCCAGGCTGAGCAACTGGTCAAAGGGAGACATTCTGGGTTACTCAAAAACAGTCAGTTTATTCTTCATAACCACTTCTCTGACAACCCATTTGTGGAAGAACGCTTACTGACAATTGAAGAATCAGCCTGACATTGCATCCACCAAAATATTTTTCCCGTTCTACAGCAGAACATGCAATAGTAAAATATTTCATTAAATACTAACATTTAAAAGAATACTCAGCATCCTTGGATCACCCAAGAATCATCTGCTGAATACTGTTTTGAAAAAAAAAACCCTCATCAGAAGAAACGATCCCATCTTCTTGATTCTGTGTTTTGTTTCCATGGTGGTTTTTTTGGGTTTTTTTTTTTTTTTTTTGGTTTGCTTTGATGGTTTTGTGTTTATGTGTGCGTGTGCGTGTGTGTGGTGGTTTTTTTTTTGTGGTTTGTTTTTCTTTTTTCTTACAAAATTTGAAGGCTTGACATTAAAACTTTGGTATAAAACATGTAAATGAAAGCCACTCAGTAATATGCTTTAGTGAGATACAATGAATCCAAACCAAACTAAACAAACATGATCACATGGATGTGATAGCAGGTGTTTTCTACTGTCTTGGTTTCTACATTCTGCTTGTTGTGATCTTGAGAATGTTTTTTTTTCTACTCATGTAAAAGGGTATTTCTTCAGAAAGAAGCAAGCTTCTCCCGGGGGAAGGTGCCTGGCATGAGCCTGACTCACAGCCCTGACCCTGGCATGCCCTGGGCAGCTCAGGAACCTGCTGGTTCTGGGCTCTCCCACGCCCTGCATCTGTCAGCACCGCCAGCACAGACCAGTGCCGCTGGCGGCACTGTGGGCACTGCACCACCAGCCCCGGCAGGCTCAGCAGCAAAGCACGTGGCAAATTTTACCATCTTCCACTCTCTAAAGTGAAAAAGGAATTTTTAATTTTATATTAAAGCAAGCAACAAAGTAAAAGTCCAAATCCAGAAATGTCAATATTAGTACCTCCTCTGTGGTGCACATATGCAGACTCTGGCCCACAGGATTAATTAGGAATCATTATAATATGATAGTCTTGAAACATCTTAGGTGAACCTTTCCCAAGTAAATATTTATATTAATTTTACCTAATTATTAGCAATCTATTTCTAAAAAGCCAATTTTAATATTAAATACCTACTATTTACTGTATTTATTGATTACAAAATCTACATGGTATTGCTTTGTATTTTCACAGTTCTCACAATTACATCATAAGAAAATGGCTTTTAAATTTTCTTCTCAGAAAGGATGATCAGTTACATTCTAAATACTTTCACAAAATAGCGAGAGGAGCAAATTTATACATATATATAATTTTTACCATATATAAATAATAATACAATTTAAAACGTTCACTTTTAGAAATTCCTTTAGTAAATGCATAGGTTTGTTACAAAAGTTTTCTAATCAAATAACTGTATATTATTTCTATTATGTTTTATTCTTAGTAAACTCTGTGGTTACATTCATATGATAAAAAAGCAAGCTATATTCAGAAATATGCTTTTTCAATTGAGCTCCCAGTAAGACACTCAAGTCCAGTAGAAATATAGATTATGTATTACAGTTTCTTTAGCTGAAAATTAATCAGTAGTATTAAAAGGAAAAAAAATATTTAGAACATGGACTGTAATAAGACAAACAGCTTCTTTAATCACAGAATGGTTACACATACCCCCAAAAGTTACTGACTTAATTCTCAAAAAATATTAGAATCATGGGGGAATTTGTGTAATCCATACCATGCACATAATGAGAAAGGAATGATAATGATGATGCTGATGATAATGAAAAACTTCATCTCTCAGGAGTCCTTTTTTCCCCAAAAGTGGGTTTCTCAGTCCTTTCTAAAAGTCAAGTTTCCTCTAGGGTATCTCAGTGGGGGGTTACGAAAATCTAAAGGTTCCTATAATCAGTAGCTACCATATGCCTTTATTTTACATTATTTGAGTCCTAAACTGAACCCCTCATTTTTGTTTCAGCAAAAAGGGCTCCAGCAAACATTGGACCAAAGAGAAAGCTTAAAAGGATACTCCCACCTGCACCTCAGGTCACTAAATTTCAAGCTCTAACCATGCCCACAACTACAAGGGTGGGGATGGTGGTTGCTTGTATATCAACATGAGCCCAGACCCATGGCATCAAGGACAGAATTACTGCCTTTGCAGTGATCACAGACATCACAAACCAGAGCTGTAAGTTAGAGAGCAAAATCCCATTGGGATGTAGATGGTCAGTAAACTTTCCCCAGAAACTTGCCTTCAAATAATCTGGAAAAGAATGTGCACTTCTTTTTGTGACACCAATGGACATCTAGGGTTAGAAAAGTATTTCCAGGTGCTAAACTCCTGTCACAGAACTGGCGAATGTATGGCACATGCCACTCCTGGAAAGTGCTGGAATAACTTCTTCAATGCATTGGAATCCATGAAAACTAGGGGCAGGCCTCAGTATGGCTGGGTCCTTGGCTCCCCCAGGAGACTAATAAATTAAAGTCTTTTTAGCTCTGCCTTGGCAGTAACAGACTTGATAAACTCTCCGGTGTTAAGACTTATTCGATCATCAGAGCTGCTACTTAATGGCAGTGACAGTTCCACTACTGGGAGGGTTATAAACCACATCAAATGTTAATGTGCTTTCTAGCAACAGGTGTATTAATGACTTTGTACTAATGACTGGGCAAATTTAATAATCAAAAAGCAAACTAAATCTTTAAGAGCATCTCTCAGTAGTTGAATAATTCATCCTGCACCATGAGAAGATTTGAGTTCAATGTCCTAGTACCTTACTGTGTGAGCCACTGGGAGCACAGAGACGTGGTGAAAGTGCAGCCCTGGTGCTCTGCACCTGCACAGTCATTCCAATGGCTTGGCAGGAGCCCTTCTAAGCTGGGCAGAGGCAATGGAACTCTTTGTGCACACACACAGAGCAAAGACTTTCATTCAATTAAAAAAACGACTGCATTTAGTTTCCCCTTTGGTGGAGCTCAACCTCCTTGTAACACAGAACGCATTCAGAGACTTGTCAGGGACAGGGGGATATTAACACGTGCATCTCTCTTAGACATCAGCTAAAAATTATACATTCACCATCTTGTACCAGATGAAACCTCATTTGTGTGAACCACAAATCACTTCAGCTGCAGTGGGACTTTCTCTCAGTTACATAATCTTTTAAGCACAACTCGCAGAATACTTCACTTTAAGCAGTATCAACTTAAGTATTTTCTGACTACCTTCTTTGGGATCTGCAGGGTACCATCATGTCTTAAAAGATGCAGTTGTAGATGTGATTAAAATATCACTACATTTTTCAGTATAGGTAATCATTAATGCATGTATAATCACAGTTTAAATAGCTGTGAACCAGCTTGTACAAAAAAATACAATCATAGCACCATATTTACAAATTTAGTACCATCTCCTCATTTAACTAGAGTCTCAAACTATCTTTTTATGGCTAATTAGGTTATACGTTAGTGCTTTCAAAAAATTGCCTGAATTTCTTTTACAAATATACACTTGTAAGAAACATTATCAAAACTGCTGTCACCTAAGGCAGCAACATGTATTACAAAAGTTATTAAAACATCATTATACACTTATAAAAGTTTCAAATTTACATTTTCCTTTTCATAGGCACTCTATAAACTAAAATGTGGCCTTGTTTTCACAGCTGTTACTTTAAGCATTTAAACTAGTTAAATGTTACCAATTTTGCTCTTTTTTTATATATAAGCAAAAGGAAAAAAGAATCACCCATTAACCAGAAGCATAATTTACAGTTTTTACTTTTGCCTACTGTATACACGTTTTGCTTAAAAGTGACACTTTTTGATGTTGAGGTTTAGCGTTCATTATCCTGCTGCCTTCTTAGGGCTTAGTTTCTTCTTCCCTAGAATTCGGTGGAGGCTAGCTGACATGAAGTAGGGTTTTGCTGTAGATCCATCATTTCTTTCCAGGTCTTCACCTGAATTTACAGAGCAAAACCAGTCAAAAAAGGAAACAGTGATACAACCACATGCACAGAGACACAAACAGAACTGAAAAAAGGAGAAAGCAATAGACCCAACATCAAAAGAAACTCAATCGAGATACTTTAGCTTTATTATTAAGTTGATGAAGGGCAGTATAACATTTCTATTTTCTTAGACCACAAGACATTTTACATGATGCAGAGACACAATCATCTTGCCATGTTTTAATGATAGCAATATATCACTTTTATTCTCCAGATCTTTGGTTTGGCAGTATAGGTAGAAATTTTCAGAAACTCTCATTCCTTTACTAACCCTGGAATTTTGGAAATCTCTTGCTAGAAAATGTGTCACAAAGACAGCCATGGAGTTAAGCACTTTCTAAAACTGGACCATTTTTCACTGCCTAAGATAAAGTTCATTTGAAAACATGTTGCCATGAATTAACAATATTCTATCTGATCTATTGTTCATTACTTAATGGGAGCATGGGAAGCAGAACAGAATATGAATTTAAAACAACAAGGTAGACATTACTTTTTTCCCTAAAGAAAAGTAGGAGTTGAGTGTTATTAGTGCTATGTCTGCCTATGATCATGTTTGCTTAGACCCAAAGTCCATAAAATGAGATTAAAAGGATGCAGCTCTCAAATAAATACCAATTTTGAGGTTTCTAACTGATCTTGTTCCTGAGATTCTTTGGCAACCCAGTTTTTCAGAATCTCTGCTAACCTTAGTTTCTATGGAAGTGAGTGTTTAAAGTGAGTGTTTAAAGAATCAGTATTACCAAGTTTACCTCACTTCAGTAATAAATAGTGCATATTTATGAAAGATCAAGCCTATGACTATTTCCCTTAGTATTATCAAATAATTTTAGAATTTCAAGAACAATCACTACCATGTAACTAACTTCTACTTGTGTCCTGTCACATGGCAACATACCTGGACCTACCAGAATGGCTTGCATTATAGAAAAACACAGCACAATGGAAGGTACTACATGCTAAGGACATCTGCTTCTTATAATCATTTCCTAATTCAAGAACAGCAGATTTCTTTTGCGATTTTAGTATTCTCTGACTGGACAGCCTGAACAGTAGTCCCTTTGACAGGGCCTATGATTGTGTGCCGTTGGAAGTCCGGGGGACAGTTAGCTTCAAGTGGTATTTCACAGAATCTTTGAGGTAATTCAGCATAATACTTTGTTCAGGGTTATTAAACTGAAGACAAAGTACCACTTATATACCAAGGAATATATTTGTTACTGTCAAGATGCTTAAGCAAATCAATACTGTACAGGGCTCTTCATAAAGCACCCAGAAGCAAACTTAATAAAATCTAAGGAACATCTGAAAAACAAAAGCCAGACATTTCCATAAACCATAAAGCTACCTTAGACTTCTTAAAGTAATTAAATTTGAATACTAAAGCATGGAAGACTGTATCACAGAGCCAATATGAAAAGAAGAAGCTGCTAATTTTTCATGCAGTTTGCTAGTATGTCACCAGACTTCTGTAAGGAATAGATAAGGTGATTTTCTACTCCTCTTTCCATGACTTGCAGGTATTACTGTACTTACAAAAGCAGAGGAAAAGCGTGTCGACACACATTGCATAGACGCTGAAGAACCCGTGTGCAACTAGGTAGGAGCCAATGATGACCGTCTACAAAAAACAAACCACAATAAACGTCCAAATTTCTTTCAGCATCATTGTGGTAATATTAACACAGGTCAGAAGCCTAGTCTGCTACAAAAATTTAGAAGAATTTAATGTCAGCTCTGTATTTCTCCGAAAGGTTTCTACTGCTGTGGACAGGCATCACAAGTTCAAAACACTGCATCCTAACATGTGGTGGCTTCCAGTTTTCTAGCTGGAAATAGCTCCAAACTGAAGCTATTATTTCAACCTCTGAGGAGAATATATGCCAAGAATATTCTGAACTCCTTCAAGAACCACTCAGCCTAGAGATGTTCTGAAGTTTAAGAGGGGCCTACAAAAGGAGAGAGAGAGATGCATTGCAAATCCCTTCCATTAGAAGCCATATTGTCATCAGTGTCTTGCTGTCTGGGAACTCTGAGGAGATGTGAAACCTAATTTTGCTGATGATTCAGAGTCACTGCAGTGCCACTTCTGTGTGAAGGATCCCAAGGACTGGAGTGTAGCAGCTCAGTCCTCACTTGAGTGGATACTATGCCAATGAGATGCTGACCAAAGAAGTTGTTACCAGACCATGCCCTGAGTAGTCTGAGCACCTCAAACTGCCCCAGGCATTCAGGAAATGAAATGGTTGCCTTACCAACAATGGTACCCAGTAGTAATTTAGCATTGGCACTTCCTGTGCAAAGACTGGTATTCTCTGTGTGAAGAAAAAGAATGCAAGAACACCTGCAAGAAGCACAGGCAATTAGTGATTCCCATGCTAACCCTGGTTTCCCAGGATCTAAAGAATGGATAGGACAGACAACAGATCCAAGGCTGATTTCAATAAAAGTTTGTAAACAATATATCTTCCAATACTAATTATCTAACAGAAGAGCTATGTAAATTAATCAATTACCATAAAGATATGACTGGGCCCAGAAAGACTTTAATGAGTTGTTTTGTTTCACCATTCTACTGAATTTAACAGCAAAATTAATAAATAATGTAATTCTACAGTGATGACAAAATAGTTTATATCAGCTCTTGGTACTAGTTTTACTTTTGATTAAAATATAATTAATTAGTTAACTTTGAAAGTATACAGAATACCAAATATGGTTATTTGTAAAATAGTTTTTTGAAACTGCTGTGACAATTTGGAAAAAACACAACAGAACACTGCCAACCTGAATTTCTGAAAGTGCTTCATTTAAAAAAATAGAAAAACACTTTTCTGTCACAGAAAACCATGAATAGTCTACTTGACAACTACTCTACTGAATAATCTATTTGATATCTACTGATAACCAAGAAAACCCTATAAGGATGCTAGAAATACCCTATTTCTTTTACTATAGCTTATAGATATAATGGGCTCAAATACAGCAGAGCTTCAGGTCCATTCCTGCAGACCTGTACCGCCACATTAGTAGGCAATTGTCTGTTACCAGGTGAATCTCATTTGCAATTTTGTTCAGTTCTTACAAAAGGAGAACTGACTGTGACTTATTGGACCTGAATTTGGTTTAATTCAGCTATGATGCTGTGGCTGCAGCCACACATTCAAGACCTGTAAAAGCAATTATGGAAAAAAAGATATTGTCAAGGCAAGCCAGGTATTGGGCAGGGGGGAGAAAGGGGAAAAAATCCCAAGCTTTTTGATCAATCTAGCAAATCCTAGAAACACAGAAACAGATTTCCATATAGTCAGACCAATGAGAACCTCCAGCTGCTAACTAAGCATAAATTAATATGGCAGGTATGCTTGTGGGTACCGGAAAATAGAGCATATAATTTAGAAAACAAACAAACATCTTACCTACACCACCAGCGACAAGGATTTTCCCCAAAAATAGAAGGAAGTCTGTAACTTTGTCCAGAACTGCAACCCTGTTTAGCGAAGGACAAATGAGACATAATCATCACAAACCAGACATTTGTGTTCTTTCTCCTTAAATCTATGGATAATTGCAAAACATGACCAGAAGCTGTCTTCTGCTGGTTTTACAGGCTGACAACACAGACGGGCAGTGAGTGCTGAGATGGGTGTTGCTACAGCATAATCTCAGGAGGCAAAAAAGCACTGAGCCTTTGTTGGGCAAGGCCTTAATGTAGCAATGCTGCTACAGGACTGACATGAAGACTGTTATTCCTCAGGTTGGTTAAAATAAATGAACCAACCCAAAACTTCAAAATATTTTTATTTCAGCCTTACTTCTAGGGGCACAGATAAGCCAGGCCAGAATAGAAGTACGTATCAAAACAAAAAGCCATATTTATGTAGATTGCTGGCAGGCCTCCTTTTCACTGGGTCCTATCTGGCTATCTTTCATGACTCCATAATATGCCAAATCTACTGTTTTAAGATATCATGGTACAACACAGAAGGCAGGAAACCTCAAAACGGGAAGATAATTACAGATGAAAGAAGGAGACAGAAAAGCTGACAATAAATCTGCAGCTCTCATTGAAGCATGGCAGGGAGTTTCTGCTCAATGTTTTCTGCCAGTCTGTCTTACCAGAAACTGCAGATAAATAATAGGATGAAAAATGAACTTTGTGTCATCTACCTCTTGACAGCACTGAGGGCCATATTACCATTATGGATATGGGAATATACAGTACTGACTACTATGAAAAATAAACGCTAAAAACTACTAAAGAGACAAATCATCATTAACCTGTCAGAATTCAGATTTAGAAAATACCCAAGACAAAAACATCTTTATTTGAAACAACAGAATTATATGTCTAGCTTTTAACTATTATTCTTACTGATTAATAGCAAAATCATAAAAGGCAGAGAGGTGATATTCTCTAAGGAAATTAAGGCAGATTCTCTTTTCTATTGCACAGGCATTACTCAGTATGGACATCAGTGTTCTCATATCAGTGCAGGGTAACACAGTGAAGATATTCCATTTCCCAACTCCAGTCCTTTCCTCTTCTTTCTTAAGCACCATTTCCACTTTCCTCTTTCAGCCTCCAACTCCATTTCCCTCCTCCTCCAGTCCTTCACTTAATGCTTTAAACCACCGAACCAGTTTTACTGAGTCTCTTGCTTGGTGATTAGATTGTGTTCTATTGCATCTATATAGCCTGCTCCTGAGTTATTCTCCCATTATGTTTTGATCTTAGAGTAGCAAAGGAGGAGCCAGGAGCAATGAAGGAAAGTGCTGATGAGAACAGGGAGTTTCACAACACACTCAGTAGTGGAGAAAAGGGCCAGGAAGTTTCCAAGCATCAGAGGACATCTGGTTATGTTGAAGACAATATTTTTGAAAGTATTCTGTCTTCTTTACTTCCACTCTCCGACACCTCATAGGATTTCTGAATGAATCTGAGGACTTGGGTTTTTCTGCTTTCCCCTTCTCAGACCAAGTGGACCAAAGCTCAAAAAAATAAACATATGGCAGATGATGAGCACCCCATTCCCATGTATCTGCAGATCTCCTCTAAGGGGCTCCACTTGTTTCTTGGAGGCACTATTACAATGTACTGGGTACTTAGGAATTTAAAGGACCAATCACAACAAAATCATGTGATTGCATCAACCCTGCATAGGTAACTATACTGGCCAGCCTGCTGATACACACTGAGTGTGATAAGTGAGGGCCACGTTTGAGGACAGAAGCAGCACTCAGTATTTGGAGAAGATATGGGAGAGGAAGGAAGTGTGCCCACAGCGTGCAACAGTAAGAACTGACATTTCCAAGGACTGATAGTCCCTTACCTCACCACATTCCGCATGAGCAAAAAGAATGCTTCCTTTGCCGAGGTGCAGAAGTTTTTACCATATATGGCAATCTGTAAAATAATAGTGGCTGTTAAATAATTTAAATAATTAGGATACCTTCTCATATGCCAGGATCTATCTGCATGTAATGCATAGTTCTCCCTCATATGTGGCCTTGGAACTCAGATGAACATAAAACACTTTCCTCAGTCACACCCTACTTCTCAATGTTTCCCATCAGCTGGGACAGAATATTATCCATCTTTGCCCTACAAATCACCTGGTGATGAGCATGCCACCCCTTGTGATCTCACAGGTAGTAGACTAAGTACTTAGTTTGCCAAGCAGAGCAAAAAAGGTATTTGTTGAGGGATTCTTCTCCCTTTGCTAGTTACCTAAACTAGATTTATAGTCAGTGGAAAAGAATAGGCACTTGTAGAACTGAAGTGAGCTGACCCCTGTAGTTACCTCCTTGGACGTAATGCTGTTTTCCCTGAAGAAGAAATCTGCATAAAGTAAAGCAGCTAAAGTTATTCAGGAGCAAAACTACTTCTTCCTGGAATAGTGTCCACCAGGGTAAGCTATACTAGAACAGCTCTCAGCTTAGACATTTTATGAACTGTAAAGAAGATTGTCAAAAACGCTTCCTCTTCAAGACGACAAAAATTTGAAATATCCATTGCATCAACACAGGTTGTAATGGACCCACTACAGCTACCTCCTTTGAGACAAGAAGTGTGACTGTACCATTCAATCACTGAAATTGCTTCAAGCCAGAACACCCTAGACTGAAATCTGTGTATGTTAATTTATGTGAAGATTTCAAACTTCTCTTATCTGGAAGCTCAGAACGCTTATTTGAGAGAAATATCACTACTTCTGCTAGTAGAATTTGTGCTTTTAACTTCCAGGTGGAAATACAATCATCACATGCCTTCTGACCTCCTTATTCAAATATTGCCTTCAAACAGAAATGTCATCAATATGCAATATGAAATAAGCTAATATTCCTATTGAAATCAGGATATCAGTTATTGAATTACAAGAACAGTTAGCTAGTTATTCCATCCCTTCCCACTTATTTTGGGGGTGAGGGTGATAGACAAAGACAGAGAAAAAAAGAGGTTGAAATTAGAAGGAAAAAAAAATCTTACTTTTTCAAAGTAGAACCACACACATGTACTGAAAACTCCCATAAATCCCATTATCAGCAGATTCAAGAACTGCTGGCTTCTGAACTAGTAGTGTCTAGGATGTTTTAATGTCTTAGATAGGGGAGACAACATGGAGACATGGCACATACCATGATGTAGGCATTTCTGTTTATAAATTTTAAAAATTTTTCCAAACACCAGAAACAGCACTTGAGGCAGCAGAGTAGGAATCTAGTGAAGGAGTTCTGAGTACCTGAAAAGAGCAGGAGAGAGTACATCATACATAGAACTCATCCACAGTCTTCAGAATGTAGACAGCTATTCAGAAGAAGACTTTAAATTGTTATTTTTTGAATTTTTTTTTTAATTTCTAGGTATGGACTCTTTCTCTCAACCAAATTTAACTCACTAGCTTTCAATTAGATCAGACTCATATCCCATCAGAACTTTGCATCAGGTTCCCAAGAACACAGACTCAGCTTGAGTAAATAAATACAAATTTACTGGCTTCAAAAGAAACTACAATGGATAATGTGGAATTAGTCTCTTTTCCTTGCTAAAAAACAGCTTGGGAAAGTAAGGAAGTAATTTAGCAAGGAAGGTCTTAACAACTTGGGGCAAATTAATAAATCTCACCTTTCAGTTTGTGATCCAGGTATTCCAGTATTACTCTAATAAGCTGGACAATTGCAAGAATTAAGGCTCCAAATGCCAGCGAACCTGTATGATATCTAAAAACAAAATATTTGACTGTTACGTCACACATGTGCCTATGTACATAGGATATATGTATGCATATATGTATGTATATATACAAATAAAATCAGAAGTGAAGGAAGGTCCATCCTTGGGAATTACATAAAACGAATGGACCTTCATCCTGATCCACCACAGAGGAACAGGATGGAGCCATTGCTGTTGTTGGTGTTTGTGAGTGCTGTGTCTGTCTCTCAATCTGTGTACACGTGTTGTGTACATGTATTTCATGTTTGTGTCTACTGAGAGTACCTGCTCAGCATTACAATGGGTTGGACCTAGGGGCAGGGAGCTGCAGCAGCCTTGGTGCTGTTGGGCTACAGGATACAGCCTTCCCCTAATAACTACATCTTCTCAGTTGTGCTGGTTGGATGGACTAGAGTTAGTTTTTTTCTTAGTAGCTTGTTCTATGCTATGGTTTGGATTTCTGACCAGGACAATTGTGATAACACACCAATGTTTTAGCCATTGTTGAGCAGCACTTGCACAGCACCAAGAACTGCTCTGCTCCTCACTCTTCCCCAGTGATAAGTAGGTTGGGGGTGCATGAGGAGCTGGGAGGGAACATGGCCAGAACAGCTGACTCCAACTGACCCCAGGGATACTTCACTCCATACTGTCCTGTGCTCAGCAGTAACAGCGGAGATGGAAGCGGGGGGTAAGAGGGGAGCATTTGAAGTTATGGAATTTGTCCTTCCAAGACACTGCTATACATGGAGAAGCCCTGATACACTGGGGATGGCTGAACACGTGCCTGCCTGTGGGAAATGGGGAACTAATTCCTTGCTTTGCTTTGCTTGTGCATGCAGCTTTCTTTTACCTATTAAACTGTTTTCATCTAAACCTACGTGCCTTTGTATTTTCACACTTCAGATTCTCTCCTCCACCCCACTGTGGGGGACCAAGCAGGTGGCTGTGGCGGGGGCCTGACTGCCACCGAGATTAAACCTTAATGCTGACTAATAATTTTCTTACGCTATTCTAAGATTGGCTTCCCTAGATGGAAAAAGAGCACTTGTCAGATACATGAAAAGGCTCGGTTCCAGCTCCACAGTCTTACCGTATTGCTCGTCCAAATGAAGAGAAGAGCGGCCACAGTGGAATATCAGCTGGTTTTCGATAGGCCCAGTAATAAGAGGCAAAGGCACCAGCAAGGGTACACTGACCCAGTGCAATTGCAAAGTTTACCAGCCAGAGAAAGACAAAGGCATTGGCTAACTGGAAGATGAAGATGTACTTATGGTACAGGCTTTCTCCTCCATAAAAAGCAAAAGTACACTGAGCACCTGGGCACAATTTAGTCACATTGGTTGTGTTAAAAGTCTAAATAGAAAGAAAAATAAACAACACAATCATAAGTAATGAATTCTATATACATAGCCTCTGAAGTTTAGCAGGTCACTACAAATAACATAACTCTGTCTGATGCTCCATTACCTCATTCAAAACTGCAACACTAGGTAACCTGCTTACATATTTAAGGATTCATAATCAAGAATTTATCCAGTCTTCTGCAAAGACTTAACTTAAAACTAAGTATTGGCTAACAGGGCTGTTCACATCCCTGAAGCTTGAATAAATGAAATTTGTATTTCAGGTATTTACTTTTAACATATATAAATGCTTCATTAAAGAATATCTGCTCAATTAAAACAAAAAAAAAATTACTTGAAAACTAGAGGCCAAACTGGATGTTCAGGTAAATCGCCATAGTTGAAACAAAAAAAGGAGCTATACAATTTAATAGAAACTGTGGATGTGGTCACAACTTAGCTTATGTATCTCAGACTGTTAAAAAACTAGTAAACTTAACATTGAATTACTTTTCCCTATTTCTAGTGTTCATTTCATATATTTGCTTGGTTTGGACATGAAATGAAACCAGATCAATTCTAATTCTCTTATTTTGTAGTGTTTAGACATCAGCAGGGTATGCATCAGCACTATAATACAATGAAATTTAATGCATCAGTCTCTGCTCATTGCCTCTTGTCCCACTGGGCTCCTAGAGCAGAGCCTGGTTCATGCTCTGACCCTCCCTGCACCCAGGGACACCCAGGGCTGAGGGCCCCTCTCACTGGAGCTCCTCTCCAGGCTAAGCAGCCCCAGCTCCCTCAGCCTTTTCTGGACACCGAGATGCTCCAGGCCCTTACTCAGCTCCAGGAGCTCCCGTCCCTGCTGTGCTGAGGAGCCAGAGCTGGACACAGCACCCAGAGGTGCCTTCAGGGCTGGGTGCAGGGGCAGGATCACTCCTGACCTGCTGCAAATGCTCTTCCTAAAGCACCTCTTTCCCCCCAGGACAAACTGCTGGCTCAGGGACAGCTTGTTGCCCACCAGAATCCCCAGGTCCCTCTCCACAGAGCTGCCCTCCAGCAGGTCACCTGCAGCCTGTGCTTGTATAAAGGGTTATTCTTCCCCTGGTGCACAACACTTGATAAATATTTCTAGTTTTTAGAAAATCCTTAAATTCAAACCCACAGCCAAGTAAAAAAATTTGACTGAAGGCAAAATTTTAAAAAAACCGAAACAAATAGTTTTGGAGCTTCATAAAGGTAATTACTGTGCCAGAAGAAGCTAAGCTTCTGCTTCAAATCATGGCTAGTCCCTGAGCAACTTTGAGGAGCAGCTTTCAAAGTTTACCACTGCCTTTGGAAGACCAAAAAACAGACTCCTCACAAATTCAAGAACATCTTTCCTATAAAATTTTGGTTTTGTCTCTTCCTTTCTCACCCTGTAAATTTGAATGCTAACATTTACAGGACAGTTTAACAGAAAAACTAGTTTATGTCTGTAAAATAAAAAAGTGTTACCTGAACATTAGGTAATATTTTCAGATTTAACATAGGGACTCATTACTTAAAATATGCACATTTTTTACTAGAAGTGCATTTAATAGTGATTAAGAAATACAGTTAGTATAGCTTTCAGTACAGGTAAATATTTGTTACACTTACCTCTGGGTCACAAGTCAGGTTTGCATACTTGCACAGTGTTTGATTAGCCATTACTTTATACACAGGTTCTCCTGATGTGGCCAGAAAACTGAATTAAATACTTTAAGGAACAATCACAGAACTGTGGTTTTTGAGCAACTTAGGATTCTGCAGTGGGTAACCACTAGCTCTAAAGAACTTGTGTAGGTAACAGAAAAACTGCTCTTGATCTGCAGAGATGTAACTGAAGGGTTGACAGACATGACCAAGTACTCTCATTACTTAGAGAACTACTCCAAACTCATACCTGGAGCTGTAATAACCCCTAACCAGAATGGGCAGGGAGCATAACATTGAAAAGCATACCCATCTCTCCTCCATATCTATCTTTGACAAGGAAGATTATGCAGTAGTTCATGTATTTTGGCAGAAGTAGATACAGAGCATAAGGATGAATTAAAACTGTCCTGAACAGCAACAACTGACCCTCTTTGCATATGAAATAACAGCTGGATTTGAATCAGCAGCTTTCCCCTTTTTTAATCCTTACCAAACCTTTGCTGTTGAGGAACAAACAGTGATTGCTGTTAGGTAATACAGAGGAGATAGTGCACTATATATTTTCTCACTCCTTTCTCATATTTTTCTGAACAAAATACATACAGAACCCATTCCACCTCCAGTTAACTAAGAAACCATTAACACCAGGCCTATGGAGCACACAGCACATTAAAGACCATATTCACTCCTCACTGAGGGCCCTTTTCAGCCCCTAGAGTCAACCTTATGCAGTACACAAGGCTTTGTATGATCCCCCTGCCTTGGCCTGAATTTTAGTCCAGTTTTTTTTTAATTCTAATAAAATCACTGTCTGGTTTGTGCATCACATGTATATGTGCAGTGTGGAAGACCACATCAGAAAAGTAAGTGCTAAGTGACCAAACAGCCCTCTTAATATTGGTTTAATTAACATGAAATAGCAGAAAATTATCTAGCCTTGCAGACCAGAAGACTTCCTCCAGATTGGTACACATACAGAAGGATACACAGCTGTCACAGCCCAGTAGGAAATACAAATTGCAATGAGTAAGAAGGTGACAATTGGGTAGAACAGTGTAGACATTATATAGCCAATTGCCCTATAAAAGAAACAAAATATATCAGTAAGCTATAGCAATTCCAGAAACTAGCTTTTTATCAGTCCTCTTCTAGCAATTTTACTTGGAGAACCTTGTTGACACTCATAGCATAACCTAGTAGTGGGATCTCGGAATACTGCAGGAATTTTTTTCTTATGTCTTCAAACCCTGACTTTATCATTTCTACCACTCCACTTTTATCAATGGTACTAGAGTGAACTTTATCCATTTGCCATATTCCAGCCTGTCTTCTACTTTCTCCTTCTTCATGATTGCTTCAGAGATCTGTCTCTTTCCAGGCCATTAACTGATTTCCATTACATCTTCTTGCCAGCTGCCGCGGATATTACCATTTACATCCTTATCCCACTCTGCCCATCCTGTGTTCTTCCTCCACTCCTACAAACCTGAAACTACCTTATTCTATTTTGTATTTTACAACTCTATTCCCAGCAACTTTCCTGCATTAAGTGCTAGCTATGCAGGGGCAGAGACAGTCAACTTGTCTTTGCAATGCCAGGACAGACTGACACCTTCCTGCAACTATGTGACTTTCCTTGCACATGTTGTACATAAGTGTTGCTCACCTATGACTAATGGAAGGCAAAACAAATAATTGCCTTTTTCTGTTGACAGCTTAGAGAGCTTCTTTTAATATCAAGGCATACGTAGACTGATATTCTTCTGCTAGTTCTGGTGGCTAGAATGTGACTAGTGGCAGAAACTTGAGCATGCTAGCTCCCACCCTGCCAGGCACTCATTCTCTGGAAGTGGGAGTTGATACCAGCCCTCTTGGTAAACCTGGTGCTAATCCCAGAAGTGAACGTCTCCAGCTGGGCATCTCACTGGATGTGAATTCAGAAAGCACATGCTTTGTTCACTGAAACTTACAGGCTGGCTCTTTTTATAACAAGCCTTTTTGTCTCGTACTATTTCCTACAGTATTTCTCCTATGATTTAGGGCACCTCTGATGCTATTTGTTTTCCAGACAGCAAAAGGAGAAAACTTTACTCCGTTTCTAAAGGTAAAGTAGTAAATGCTGGGGAGAATGCAAGGAAACTGTCATGTGCATCCAGAGGTTTTGAGCCAAACATCAATTGCTGCCTGAGCCCAGAGACAAAAAAGTCCAATACAAGTCACACAGGAGGACATAGCCTTCTGGTGTCTGAGAAATAATCACAACAAATTTGCTATGTTCAGCGGCTATTGGTAGGCCTCCTAGTTACTCTTAAGACCATGCCCTATTATTCCAAAACACTAATTAACAACTGTTGCTTCTAATTATGGATTTCAAGCCAATTATTTGCATTATAACTGTAATATTTTTGAAAATGTAGCTAAAAGGTATTGGAAAACATAATTTGATTTCCAATCATTAGCACCTTATTTTTTAACTTCCTAAATATATGACCTGGTCTGTTAGGTTTACAGTAATTACTACAGTGTTTCATCTCATCCATTATGCATCAGAGCAAAAAGTCCATCTTCAAGTGAGTTTTCCATGCTGCTGGAAAACTACAGAATGTTATTACTAATCAGCAAGAAGTTTATGACCTTTCTAAAATCCTTCCACCTGTCAAGGCTGTGAACAAAGGTTTTGAAGAATGTTAAAAGTGTTCTTGGATTTTAATGAATGAGAATTAAAGAGTATAATTTAGTGTTGCCTAAATTAATTGCTATGCTCTAATTGCACAGTAGCATAAGACGGGAAACAGATACCTGGCTAAATGCAGAACTTCAGTATGTTTTAATCCCATGACAAAAATCCCAAATTGTGATTCCTGGGAACCACAGTGGCAATAAAGACGGCAGAATACCACAGGCAAGTGCATATAGATGAACTCAGAGCTAACACTATGTGCTCTGAGAACACAGGCTTGCTTTCAGGACCTATGACATCATAGTCTATTTGCAATGAAACCCAAGGCCTGACATTTTAAGTCAGTCAGTTTTAAGTCCATTTAGCCTTTGTAATATTCCCAATTTAAAAAATCCAGACCAAACAAAAAACCAAACAAAAAAAAATCCAACAAAAAACCCAAACAAATCAAAAAAATACCCACGAAGTGTTCGAAATGTGTAAAACAGGAACTACTGTGAACAAGGTTTATGCAGATTTCAGGAAACACAGAACGAAGAGGTCCCTTAGGACCTAAACTCTCATATCCTGCTTTGCTTTCTTCTTTACTCAGAACTGAAAAGACATATCTTAGACTGCACCTTCTTACGATGTCTGGTCACAGAAGCCTCTTTTTCTCTCTGCAGATTTATGCCTGTCCACACAGAAGTCCAATTGGACTCAGATGAATCTCCTAGTCTTTCGTAAATAGAAGTCATAGCCAAAACAACACTAATCCTCTACCACTGGGACAATAGAGGAAAGTTGGCACTTACAGGTCCCAGGCTCCTATGAACAGTATACCACACTTAGATTTTCTGCTGAGACACCTTCTTTGCACTAAAGGTATGTGGTAACATTAACAGTATATGTATACTTAAAGCAAGAAGTGGAAAGATAAGAAATACCTTACCTTAAAACAGAAAACTATATTAAGCACAATCTCATCAAAAGATAACTGATATTCCTTGAATGACTCCCATTAATTCCTTTTTGAACCTGTTTCATTCAACAAATGCAGTGTTGTATTTCAAACCCCAATTTTCTGCCCTTGGTAGTGCAAGATGGAGTTCAAGAAGAGTGTACTCTAGGGATCACTTAATAAAATTCAACATATATTAGAATCAGACAAACATACCTACTACCTTCCTTCAACAGTGCAATAGCAATCCGAATACGATTTCTTAGGAAGATCAGCATCAGTATGATTATGACTTCAACACCACAAAGTATTATCACTGTAAATGAAGAAATGTAAATAAAGAAATTAGATTTATCAAGAACCAAACAGTATGCTGCTTCTATAATTTCTTCCTTGTAATTTGAACTATTGTTCATGAACTCTGTAAAATTCTCTGCTTGAGCAGTTCTTTCTCCAACCGCACCTGCCAAACATCAATCCCATTTCACAGGTTTTTAAGTCCCATTGAAAAAAACAATTCTATATGTAGCGAATTAGTCAGAATGTGTATGACCCTGATATTTGTATTTTTAACAGAAAAATGGAACATATAATTCTCAGAAAAAGGTAAAAATTTACTTCAATGTGACTGCAGCATCTAGGCTTAGATACAGTTCATCCTTTACAAATTGTACTTTCCATAAACAAGAATTTTGCTCATAATACAAGCCTTTGTTCATGCTATACTGTTGCTCATTTGTAGTATTTAGATACTAAAAAATAGCAGATTAAGAGTCAATTTTTTCATGGAGAGTGTATTTTTCTGACCTACATTGCTCTAAAATGTAGATGTACTAAAATTAAAAGGTTTGTTTGAGTATTAACCTGGCATGAGCTCCTTTTACCTCGTTTGAGTTAAAATAAAAAAAAAAAGAGACTAAGATAGCACCATCCTGGTCAAATTACTTTCCCCTTTCAGTTGTGTTGCTGGAATCATGCTCTGATATTAGAGAGCTGAGGGCTCTTAGTTATAAGCAGTATTTGAATCATAACTCTGATTTCAGTAGAGTCTTCTTCTGTCTGATTTCTATTCATGTTGGTTCAAAACCTACTTCTGCAGTAGAAAGTAAGAAAATTCTGGGAACTTCACCTAGAGAAGACTGAGTCTTTAATGCCTGAAGCACACACCCTCCAATTATGAGACATATCCATATATTTTTGGTGCTTCAGATCATTAGACAACACTTAAACCAGCCTAATAGGGGCAGGTTGTTGTACACAGCAGGACCTGTGTCCCCAGCTGAAACCAAGAAATTCTGTGGAAGGAGAGGCAGACAGAAGGGACAGTACCCTTAAGTATCTGAAAACTTACATGAAGGTTTGCAAAGGAAGATGAGATTTGACTTTAAAGTCCCACAGCTTAGACATTGTCTCAGAACATCAGACCCAACAGTCACAGATGATGTTGAATTGCAATCCCAAATATTACCCCTGGCAATAGAACTGCAGGGGCAAGTGACTGCTGTGGTGCTAAGAGCCACAGACCTTGTTCAGAACAAAGCTTTTGTTAAATACTTTTCAATGCTGTTTTCCCATGAAGGAATATATAAACAGGTTTCTTTAAAGTTGGTCTCATTCCAATTTGACTCTGTTAGATTAATGCACTTGTCCAAAACATTGTGAAAAAGGCAAGCAATGTAAGTACATGATGAGTTCTAGGCTAGGACTCCGACTATGATTTCTTCAAGGATATGTAACTATTTACTTTGCTGGGTGATTTCGGAAAAGCAATTTAATTCCTGAGTACCGCAATTTACTCTTGTGAGAGTGACGTCAAACTCTAGGTAAAACACTGGCTGCTAAGAATCAGGCAGGGGAAGAGCCTGAAGAGTTACAGGAAAAAAACCACATAATTAAGTCCTAATATTCTCTAGGGAGAGCACACTAAAAAGCACTGACTCAAGAATATATATAGAAGATGCCTCATAAGCTCAATGATCCAACACAGAAGTAAATGAAGACATAAGAGACGGGAGATTTAAGCAGTAAGCTACTATTCTATTAATTTAGCTACCAATAAGGAAAGGCAGCGTTTTTGGTTATGACCCATTCATCATCAGTTAAAAGTCTGTGTGTCTTCCAACAGAGCAGTAACAGGAGTGCAAGTAATATTCAACAATTATTTCTTCTCTCTTCTGCTCCTCCTTTCTTGGGGGGAACGTGTATGCTGCAGGTTGTCTTGTTCCAGTAGCACATTGTTTAAAATGGTTCATTCCACAGTCTTAGATCAGACTCCAAGAAAATTCAGTGACATAAGTGTTAATTGACAGGAGACCTCACTGTGGTCTTCAACATCCTCACAAGGGGCAATTAGAAAGGCAGGTAGTGATCCCTTCATTCTCATGACCAGTGACAGGACTCGAGGGAAGAGCTGGAGCTGGGTTGGGAGATTTAGGTGGGAGATCAGGAAAAGGTTCTTCCCCAAGGGTCAGGCACTGAACAGGCTATCCAGGAAATGGTCATGGCCCCAAGGCTGCCAAAGCTCAAGGAACATTTGGACAATACTCTCAGGCAGAGGGTGGGATTGTTGGAGTGTCCAGTGCAGGGCCAGGAGTTGGACTTGATCATCCTGATGGGTCCCTTCCAACTCAGTATATTTTAGGAGTCTAAGACACAAAGAAGTGTAGCTATTAATAAGATTTATTAACTTTATTTCTGGGGCTCTCAAAGAGGGAGAAAAAATAATCCGAGAGAGAAAACTACTGTTCCTTGTGCAACTTCATCATGACGAACTTAATTATTGCCTTCTGCTTCCCCCATGATGAAGACTGAACATACTGGAAGTAGAATGCTCATAACGAAAGATTTTTTCATTCTTATCACTAGTGTGATTGCATTATCTCCCTTACAAATACTAGTCTCCTTAAAAAAAGCATATTTTTACACAACACAGAGAAAAGGAATTCTGCTTTCTTCTCTGAGCAACATGTGTAGAGGAGGAGATTTAACAAGGCAGAACGTGTATTAAGACACTGACTGATTTTCCTGAATATCCATTAACAGATACCAAATGTAAAAGGGCACTTACTAAATGCTAACCATGTTTGCCTCAGTTGCAGGTACACTTTGAAGTCTGTCTGGAATCCAATATCATATACAGTGAGGTCAGATCCAGGTATTCCTTTAAGATGATCATACTCCCAGTAACAATGCCAGATGCCTTTTAAAAAACAATCAATAAAATAGGAGTGAGTCTGAAGAGTGCAAAAACAAATTTAAAAAAATCTTACAAGCCAAATGTTTTGCTTTTGTATAAGCCTGTCAGATAAGCAAAACCCAAAAATGCATCACTGTGAGACTAGCCAATGATGATACCAGATATATATGGGAAAGAAATATCAGTACCAGTGATTACAGACTAAGCATACTGTGCATAGGTAATGCAGGTTACTACATCTGCTGTTAAGTATCAGCACAGCTGGATTCTTAACTGCATTTTGCTGCCATTTATGTCCTTCTCACTTAATTATGCCTAAAACTAGGCATTAATTCACTCAATTGTACCATTTAATTGAAGCAGCTACTGATTTTCCAGACTTAAGCAGTAAGAAAAAACAGTCTCAGAGGCTAGAAAATTACACCTACCATAACCTATAATTCCAATCACACCAAAGATGAAAATCCAGAAGAGAACACCAGCTGTGAACCTCAATAACACAAGGAACAGCAGACTCAGCAACATTGCAATGAACAGCCCACTAGAAAGTGAAGAAACAGAAACACAGAGAAAATGAATGTAAGAATCTATTCGCTTTCTTACATTCCTGTTACTCCAAAAGAGGGTCACTTTATCTTTGTTATGAAATACATTCTCATGACTGTTATCTGCCGTTACAAACAGCTGATATATGATGATCTCACAGGGCAGAGCCTGAAATGCTTATGTGTACTAGGTTCTCAGGCTGGTTGAATGGGATTAATATAATACCTTTTTTGTCACTTACACCAGCTGAAAAACTCACCACCTTTTTCAGGCCACAGTCTAATCTACAGTACGGAAAGTTAAACTGGAGAAATACCTATGTGTGGGGAAGCTGCTGGTTTATGTCTGCCACAAAAAATCCCTGCTTGCAAAGAAACACTGTTAGTAAAACAACATTTTAGGAGCTTCCTAGGGAAAAAAAAAAATTAAATTTAGGAGGAAAACCACCAGGAAGTTAGGAGGACATAATTTCTACTCATCACTGCTTCTACTAATCAGAACAGGAAATGATCAGGGCCTATAATGCATAGAAAGAAACAGTTAAGAGCCTTTCTATGGAGTCCCTAGGAAAGACATTAGGGTGCCTTCTCTTCATCAAGACAAATGTAATGTAATGTAATATTTGTTTTCATTTCACTCCTAGAAAGCAAAAAATAGAAACAAAATATTCAGAAAGGAAAAAAATATTGCAAAAGGTTTTTTCACTCCACAAGGCTTTCTAAACAATTATGAAGAAAGCAATATGAATATTAATCCCATCAAACAAATATCCAGCTCAGGTATTTCAAAGAACATTTCATGTCTCCTTATTTTTAGTAGGTGTTACATGCAAATTTTGTATTAGTAGAGACTCAAAGAATTTAAAACCCCTTCTTGTCTGTGCTCAGTAACATTTCCTCTGAATGTTCCCAGCTTATTTAGCCAATAACCAAAGCTAAAAATTGGGACAGCCTGATCATAAAAAAAATCATATAAGCTTATTTAGTTAAACCTTTGTAAATTTGCCTTAAGTCCTACCTCTTTAATGGCTTCCTAGCCTGATGTACTTTCCCTTTCTGAATGATTTACTGAAATTTGGAATATATTCCTCAAGAAAAGTTGTAGTTTTGGAGCTCCATCTTGAAACCAGTAAATTATTATTTCTTTATCTAAAGTTATCTTTAGTTATATATGAGTCCTAGTAACACCAAAACTGAGTACACAGTAGCAACTATCTTCAACATACTAGCTCCCTTAAACTGAGGCCTGAAGCAGTAGTTCTTCTGGGGTATGCTAGAAAGACTACAGCAATTCCATATTTAAATTTTAATCCAGCCTCTCTTCAGTGTCAAGCCTTCACTGTCAAAAACTGCACTCAAACTCTGGCACTTCAATATATTTGTCCAGAAATCATTTGATCTAGGCTATCACTTGTTGAAAAATGTGAAGAAAAATCTATCTACTTTGAAGTGGCAACACTTCCTTACAAAAAATACCATAGCTGAAATGTGGAAACTTGTTTCAATATTTAGAATTTCTGTTCTAAACAGTGGTCAGCTCTCCGTCCAGTGTGTTCAGCAGCATCTTCTTTGAGAGAATCTGTACCACAAGCCTGATTTCAATAAGAGATAGAGAGACCCAAGCTTGCTGAATGTCTGTGAGCTTCCTGCTACTAAATCTTTTGAGTATCAGACTAGGAGAAAGCTGTCTTTCCACCAGTGACTGAACATCTTTAAAAGCTGACAGCTTGTGTTTCTGAACTGACTAAATCTCCACTTTATTATCTAAAGTATGCATTAAATGCCATGGATTTGCATTCAGGATTGACTAATGTATGCTTAACACGTGCATGTTAAAGGTTCTCACCTGACGATGACTACTGTTCCTGTTTAAATAGATTAACACATAGGTTCATCAAAACCAGTATTAATGGGCTTAGATATTTGCTTCAGCAAAGTAGCTACTTCTCTTGTTTCAGTGCTGGATTATAATTAATATTAATTTATATTAATATTATATTAATTTTTATATTAATATTAATATAATTAATATTAATTGCAATATGAAGTTAATACTGTTCAATAATTTTTGTTCTTGATGTTGCTTTGCCCGCTGCATTGGGTTTTAGAATTTATATTGAATTTAGGGATTATAATGGGTTTAACTGTATATTGCTTGCACGAATTTAGAAACTATATGTTTTATATATGTACTAGTGACACTTGGCAACTGCAATTGGCTTGAAAGTCAATTAAGATTTTTCAGTTTTGGAATTGCTACACACATGGGTGCTGCAACAGAACACTGCTCCTCCTGATTTTCTGACTGGCAGGACATTAAGAAGCTATTCCAGATCAACTGAGACTCTATGTATGTATGCTGTACTATCTTTACCTCATCCACAGAAAACATAAAACCTTATTATGATGTGTGATGAAAGGAAATTACAGTTGCTCATTGAGTTTTAAAGTAGAATATGTACCAAAAACATGCCCAATCTATTTTTTTTTATTTTCTGCACATTCCAAAAGGAGTTTGGAAATACTAAAAGTACCAAAAAAACCCTTACATTAAAATCCAATACCAAGAAATGGCATAGTCTTCAAAAATTTTCATTCCAACTGATCTTGCATCCAGGACATTATTGATGCCACTAAGAAAAGAAAAATAAAATAAAAGGTTGCTTCAGGTAGAAAAAGAGAATTTATTTAAACAACAAATATGATCAGTGAAAAAATTTGAAATATCTTTGGCAGTGATAAGAGTATACTACAATTTTTCAGCTCCAGTTCTGTCACCAAGTCAACATCAATCACAGTTACAGCAAAGAAAAAATCTGCATAAGAATATCTCTGCAAATCCTGAAAAAAAAATTAATTAAAAAAGCTTTATTGTCAGAATTGCTTATCATGTCACAAGACAAGTGTATCCTATCAATATCTGCAATGTACCAAGAGACAAACAGTAGTGACTCTAGAACTGCTAATAGCATAGAACCAGACAACAGGCCAGTGAAGCAACTCCGTGGAACTGTTTTTTTATCCTGCAGAATGCTTGCCCATATAATTGTTTTCTGAAGAATAGCCCAATACACTAGTTTTTACCAGAAGTGGGAGCACTGGGATGAGATGAGATGCCCAAAGTACTAGGCCAGCCCATGGAAAGGTCATCACAGAACAGCATAGCCAAGGCCATTCCTCGCTGGCCTGGGTCCTGCAGCACAAGGAGTGCATTCTGAACCTCACATAACTTTCCTCGCAAAACTCATTTTTGCTAGGAAAACCAATAAATATTTCAACGAATGATTGAGACCATCAGACTTAAGCTTTTTTGCACTTTTTGCTCCTTTCTGCACACCACAGTGCTGGATTTCCTTAATGGAACTTTGGAAGTGCTCAAGCACAGAGAGACCATTTACTACCAAGTCTTGCTTGGGTACTCTCAGTCATTTGCTACAACAGATTCTGATTTTTTCCCCATTACTAAATTATTGTGCAATCTCAGAATCCAACAAACACTGAAAAAGGGTAAAAACCTACTTTGCAGCTTCCCTGAGATCAGTTACATTTCTTGTTTTCCCTCTTCCATCTTTGAATGTAGTCTGATTTGCCACGGTCAACACACCATTCTTCGTGGAGAAGTCTGGGAAGCATCTCTTCAGAACTATTCAAAATATCAAAACAAAGCCTGCATATTACATTTCATGTCAAGCTCTACTTTTATCATGTGTGTTTTGCAACATATTTAAATAATTTCAGATTCACAGTCCATTGTATTTCAACCAGTTATCTAGCAATATGTTGACTTTGACAAATCTTGGAAGAGCCATTGCATTCAAGATTATGATTTTTATGCTCTGAGGCTTTTTGTCTAAGCTCAGGTAGGGTGGGATCATAGATTTCAACTGGAGATTCTAGGTCCTACCAAATAACAACAGTACTACATGTAGGAGCTTAAGAATTTGTAATAAATTTGGAACTCACTCTCTGCCAGTATCTGGGCAGCTTATCAAAACTGCAGCTTCTCAAATATGCCATTTTATATAATCAGACCAGCCCCCAGGGACAGATTCAACTTGACTGGTCATGAATCATATTAACCCCAAAACAATATATAACAGCAAGTGTCATTTTCCTCATATGCCAGATGAGCTCCAGTACCAGCCACTATCACTAGATATTCTTGGAGATTATGCAATGGAAAAAAGACAGAAACAACTGGTTAGAGAGAGGGAAGAGGAGATTATAAAAAAGCAAAAAAAGGAGATGCTTGTATACTCATTTACTCTGCCCAGTTCTTTGCTGCAAAAGGTCCTTGGTTTCATTCCAAAGAGAAGAGCATGTGAGTCCTTCAGAAGTGTACTTCACATAGCCATTTAGTGCTTTCCTTACCAGATTTCAACAAATACTGATGCCAGGGCTCAATATTCAGTCTGATGTATCTCCCCCAGCAATTACTCTGACTAAATGATTAAGCAATATATCTTAACATATCTTTTCTTCCTCCTGTAATCTTTGCACATTGATGTAGTCTAAAAGAATATAAAAGCTTCTTTGCAAATTATTTTATGTCTTTTGGGTCAGTACTTCAGTTTTCGTACAAATTCACATTATCTTTTAAAAATTTAATCCATATCTTCTCCTTTTAATGACCTGCTCCTGGTTTACATGATCCCTACTTTAAAGTATGGCAAAAGTAAACAGCAATTTTTTATTCCATAATATTCTGGGTCAATACTACACTTGTGCAGCTGAGATGAGCTCTGAGATAGTGGTTATTTACTCAGAAACACTTGCTGACCATAGTGACATTTTTTGCCCCTGAATTCCTCTGGATGTCCTGCATAGCCAGCATTGCACTGAAAAGAGAGCTACATTGTAACTGGGCTGAAGTATCATTTGAACATCAACACTTGGCCATATGATCCTTCCAACATTATTAGCATTTTCTTTATGCAATGGCATCAGTTGCTCTTGTTTTGGAAGGCACAATTTCAGTTGAAAAGCTTTTGCTATCAGTGATGATTCAAGAGCAAAAAAAAAAGCTCAGCTTGACCAGATCACATGCTGAATATTTCCAGATGACTGTTAGAAAAAATATTAATAAATATTTCTATTTTCAAATTAAATTGATTTTTACTTTAAAACTGAATGGATGTGAATGTCAGAAAAAAAACAGCTCCTAGTGATGGCACCACAAAACACATTTCAGACTGGAGTTGTGCTTTAATATGAATGCTCACAATCTGCTAAAATGTGTATAAGAAGTAGAACCACTCACAAGGCCTGCTTGGAATGATCATCGAAGGACAATCTTCATCACGTAGGACTTGAGCAACAGACTAAAAAGGGGAAAAATAGAAATGCTGAATAATGGCATAACAGTGTAACAAGTGTTATTGTTTTTCACCTAGTCTGAGGGAATGCCCCAAACTGGGCTTTGTAGCCTCCCCCCCATATTTCACTGGTGGAGCAGCAATATACATGGATATCTAAGTGAGAATCCAAACTGTCATTGTGATTTGGAAAAAGACTAATCTTTTCTTTTCTTGTGACATAAAAGAAAACACCTTTGGATCAGCATCTAAGCCAGAACTGACTAGAAAATTGTTCCTTGCCTACCCTTCACCTTTTCTCTTAACCCAATCAATATAGCTGAATTGCAAGATGTTTTAAAAATGGGAGAAATAATGCAGTACATTTGAGTGCAAAATCAGTTACATGAAGGACATATTAATTTTCTTCGCTACCTTTCCAAGTAGCTATAGATGACTAAGGAGCCTTAAGAATTGGTTTGAGACACTCCATTCTATGCTGTGGGGTACTTAAGTCCTAAACAATATTGCTTGCCACAGTACTGCAACTACATGAGTAGCTGCAGGTAGTCTTTTAAGCTAACAGCAATCATTTGAAGAGTGGAGGTTTAGTGTGCATTCAAGACCTTCAGCCTGGATTAAACAACTGTCAAATCACATAAATGGGACGTCTCCTTATATGTTGAAATCAGAATAATTCAAATCTTCAATGCAGCTTGTGGGAATTTAGGGTAACCACAAATTCCGTCAGCAGCTCAGTAAAATCATGCATATTAAATACTGCTTGAAGAAGAAAAGTACTTTATCATCTACAGATACATACACACCTTGCGAGGATTGTTAAAACCAGGTTTGCAGAATTGTCTGAAGTAATTCCACTGATCTGGTCTATATCTGTAGGAAGCCTGAACATCAATGTAGGTTGCAAACCTGTCTGGGCACTTTGAGACACAAAGCTGCAATAAAAGAAAAAAGTCAGTAAAGACACACTCTGGGTAGAGAAATGTAAGGAAAGTCGGTGTAATGAAACAGCAAGAAAAATGCCACTGCCTTCACTAATGTTTACTGCAGGATTCAGAAAAGATATGTTGTCCTTTTGATTCCCTAAATGAGTATGCCTAGAATTCTTTGATAGAAAACACTTTCAAAGCGTGTTCTCCTCATATCTGGCATATCAAGCCCCTCTCTGTATCTTCTTAGGTTCTACACATTCTGATAGGCAAGAAGAGCTTTCAGTCTGTTGAAAACAGTATCAATTTTTTGCGCGTCAAGAAAAAAAACTCTCAGGTCCTCCTCTACATCTATCAGCGGCAGTATATATGAGCAAGGTGGTGTGACAGTTACTTCCACAGATATATGCAATTTCTTTCTACTAGCTGTATAAGGAGAACTTTATTTAAAGAAAGTCTCACTAAAATCCAAAGTCTCGGGTACTATTGTTCCATCCTTCTACACAACCTCTTCCGTCAATTACATCTCTACAAATATTGTCAAGTTAGGTGTAAATCACTCAAAAGTGACTTTTAACTGTGGACTAAGAATAGAGTTACAAAGCCAGGGGATGCCTATGTCAAGCATGATGCCCACATGACTCAAGGTACAGCTGTTATAAGCTGGATTTATATGAGAAATCAGGCAAGGACTGGCGTTTATTGAATGCATCGATTGAGAAGTTGTGATTTAGATTTAGGATATGGAGAAGTGGCTGCCCCAATAAACAGACTCTGAAGGTTCTGCTGGTCCCTGGAACCACACTAAGGACAGACATTCTGACTCCTCAACGTTAAGACTGTGAGGTGGTTTTAATTCCATCTTTACAGCAAGTTTCAGCCTTTCCTAGAAGGCAGTTTGTTTTTACAAAGCTGTGCTATCCAAACACCCTTTGCAAAGCTCTGCTGTCCAAGTACCAGAGAGACATAATGCACAAAAACTGTCTTTCAAGTCAAGGGCATTCTGTCATAAGTAATTCAATAAAAATAATTTTGGGAAGAGGTCTTGTACTAATCCTTAGAACATGGCAGATACTGCAAGAGGGTCTTTCTATATGAGTATTTCAGTCCTATGGACTACCCACAGGCCAAGGAAGAAAGAAAGAGTTTTGTCCTTGCTGGGGCAACAGGTGACTAACAAGTACACACTTTATTATAAACTGTTTGCTAGCTATAAAACAGGCAGTGAAATGTGCTGTCTATGGATCCAGTTTTCACATCTAGTCTTATTCAAGAACTGAAGCTCTTCTCATGTTAGTTCTTTGGGGTTCTTTCTCCTGCTATTTATAGGTCAGGAACGAAGGACCCTATTTGCAGTTCAAAAGAGGAATGATCAAATAAAAATTCTTCATCAAGATTTTTTGAAAAGACTAGTAATTTAACCATCCACAGTAACAAATAGCATTTAAAAAACAGCATTCTTAGTTTTGGAGTTGCATATTTGAAAATGAACAAAATAATTACTCTGCTCCCAAGAACTCTCCTTCAACAAGTAGTTCACCCTATTTGATTCATGGCCATTGCCAACTTGACCACAGCACCAGTCAAATTCCACACAATTACCTTATATTTCTGAACAGACTGAACTGTTCTAGCAAAAGAGTCTAAAGACTGCAGGGTAACAGTGCCAATGTCTGCATCTGGACAGATGGGGATTCCTAAAGCAAATCTGCAGCTGATGGAGCAAATTTTCATTCTGACAGCAACTAGTCAGTGTTAAGAGGGTTCTTCCTCTTTCTTGTTGGAGATTTCCATGCTTTATGCTCAGGAAAATTGTCTTGTAAGAAAGATCAGGAGGTTAATCTTAACCCACACAAATGCAGTGATTTGGTTTATTTCACAACTTCATGAGGCGCCACAGCACAACAAACAGAGTAAAAATTGTAACCTAAGGCAAGAACAAGCTTTCAAAATCTCCGGTTTTCAATAGGCTCTAATCACACCCAAATACTCCTGTCACTAGCAATATGCACAGTTGCTTGGAATCAGTGGTTTCTGCATGCACTGAATACTACTGGATAGCTGCCTGCAGTGAATTCATAAATAAAAAAATGTTGTAATAAAGTCAGTGAACTTTTTTGGTCTACTCCTATCCAAAATACACAATCTCATCCATTTCCATTTCATTTTTTGGACCACCACACACTACAGAGAGTGTGCTTGCTATGAGTCATTTATAAAACAACCATGTTGTATTTTGAAGGAAATGAACAACAATTTTTAAATTGAAACATGTCTCGTTTTTAAGCATCATGACTAAGATGCAGAGAAAATATTTTACCTCTACACTCACCTGTGTTGTAGGGCACTGTAGGTTTATTAACACTACGGGGCTGGCACATTTCAGAATGTTGAAGTAAAACAAAATGGTCTTGTTCCTATGGAAATGGATATAAGATAATTATCATCATAAATATAGGTGCTTATACAGTCTACCATTCCAAAATTTGTAGCACACATTGATATTTAAATTCCATTACTGTGAACATTCATATTGCAAACACAAGACAAAAAAATATCCCAAGTAGACCTTGAATGTTCCACATCAAGACATCTATGAAACCAGAACTATTTTCTCTAAAGAATGATAATTTTGACAAGCTTTTCTCCACAGCATGATTTGAAGCTGAAACAATCCATGTAGCTGTAGTCCTGCCTCAAGAGGGTGAGGTTTGTAAAATAACCCTGCAAAAACATCATAGTCTCTGTGCCACCAACATCCTGTGTATGCAGTGCATGCAAACTCACCATCAGCAAATGCTTCACTGTAAAAGCTGCCTAGTTTTTGTTGATCAGAAGGTGGCACCAAAATCAATCTGAAGCATGTTATGGCTGGAAACCAAAAGCAGTTGTCCAGAAAACAGACTATAATAGCATTTACTAAGAACACTGACAAGATTTGGAATTTCCACTGAATGGAATTTGGAGCCTTGTGGCAGCTGTCACTTATGTCTGTATTTGTTAGAAACTTGGGACCCCAAGATCTCTTGATTTTAAGACTTGAGTTTTGAGGACAGCAAAATGTGCTGTTAGCCTTCGCTATGTCAGAAAATTATCAGATAGCTCTAGTGAAGAGAATATGGCAGTAGACCTGCCCTTTTTAAACAAGACTTCAAAGCCACCTAGTCAGGGTTATGCCATGTCCCTGCATATGCACCCCAAGAAATGGTGCACATGCCCCGCTATGGACTATGGGGCTAACAAGGGCTACCAAGTTGATCAGAGAGATGGAACACCTCTCCCATGAGGAATGGCTGAGAGAATTGGGATTGTTCAGCCTGGAGAAGAGAAGGCTTCAGGGGTGTCCTAATTGTGGCTTTCCCTGAAGGGAGCCTACAAAATCTTCAACCTGAAGGGAGTCTACAAAAAATATGGAGCTGCTATCTACAAAAAATATGGAGTTGCTACTTACAAGGGCCTGGAGAGATAGGACAACAGGGAATGCTTTCCCCACTGACAGAGAGTAGGTTCATATGGAATACTGAGAAATTCTTGGCTGTGAGGGTGGTGAGGCCCTGACACAAGTTGCCCAGAGCAGCTGTGCCTGCCCATCCCTGGAAGTCTTCAAGGCCAGACTGAACAGGGCAACCTGGTCTAGTGGAAGGTGTCCCTGGCTGTGGAATGAGGGTTGGAACGAGATGAGCTTTAAAGTCCATTCCAACTCAGACTATTCTATGCTTCTGTGATGCGTAAGAGACTCCACAAAGCAGTGTTTGAGCCCCTACTGACCTTCACCAAGGCACTGCAGCACAGTGGGAGCCCTGTCTTGTGAGCAGGATGGCAATATTAACAATGAAGGGTGCCTGGGTTAACAAGGCTGCCCCTCTTCTATCTGTCCTGCTTCAACATCAGTCCTGCCTCTACATCTCATTGTATCCCCCAGTCTGGGACATATCCTCTGTTCTCCCACCAGCATGTGACTCCCACCAATTGCTGAATAGGGCTATGCCATCAAAGCCATTATATAGCACCACTGCACATTCAAACTCCATATAAGATTGGGATTAACTCAGCTTCCTGACATTTTTTACAAGGTTAACTTGCTTTCACTGCGGTAGATTCTACTACGCACTGTTTAAGAAAAGATGCATCCTGGCAAAACTAATTCACCACCGTTAGTTACTCTTTCTTTAAATTAGTAGAATACCATTTTGGACTGAAATACCATTTTTCAATAGTTTCTTGATGGCATTTATGATCTGTGAGCTGCTCAAAACCATTAATTTTTTTTTTC
This sequence comes from Taeniopygia guttata, assembly GCF_048771995.1. Classification (NCBI taxonomy): domain Eukaryota; kingdom Metazoa; phylum Chordata; class Aves; order Passeriformes; family Estrildidae; genus Taeniopygia; species Taeniopygia guttata. The sequence goes on along the minus strand of NC_133033.1, from coordinate 143,132 downwards.
TTAGCCCACTTGCTGGTATTGACAACAGAAAAGAAAGTTTAAGTATATACGTAACAAATGATAACAGCCACTGAGAATTAGGTCTGTAGTCTGTATAATGAAACTGTGTTGTATTCCATTAGTACATTATGCTCTGTAGAATGCAAAACTAATTCAGAGATTACACATCAACTAATGGACACATTAAAAGAAGACATTAAGAGGTCTAACAGAGACTTTCATGATGATACAAAAATAATTTATTTGACTGCACGGCATTCACTGGAATTCATATGGGGTTTTACACAAGCTGTGAGTGTTGGCTTTGTTTCTAACTTGCCTTTTCTACTCCTCAGTGAGATAGCTGAGAATACTTGTTACAAGGACAAGATTCAAAACATGAAGACTGTGATTACTTTCCAAGAAAAATGTCTCAGGCTAAATCCTTGGGGACTTTGGAATACCACAGCTCTGGGTTAGTCTTTCACAATGCTTACTTTGAGAGAATCTGAAAAACAATGGTATTGACAACAGCCTCACAAGTACATCCTCAGCCCCACTCCAGGGACTAGAGGGACTCTTTCAGAGGGATATCCTGGCCTTCTGCCATAAACACTCTTGCTTTTCTAATAGGTAGTATTATGTGTCTTCTGATTTATATTTTTATAAGAATATCCTCAGTGTATCAAATAAATGCCAAAATGCAGTCTCAGCAGCTGTATTATTTTCCAGCAATCCTATATAGGGAGGGTCATTTGTAAATACAAACCAAAAACCACAGTATAAGAAATAACTAAAGGGAAAACTCAAGTAACAAACAGAAAGATGGAATAGGAGTGAATGGTAATATTCAGAGAGAAACACCTCTCTCCACATCACACAGGATATGGAAGCTGTGAGTCTGAGACTCCCAAAGCCATTTGTCCACTACTTCCTACTGGCAACAGAGGGGACAAGGACAAATTGGCGGGGAGTAGAGAAGTGGTGCAGTGAGGGGAACACAGACACACCACTACAACTTTTTCCTCCTTGTTTTCCCTCTTCAAGAAGTTTGACTCTCCCAACAATTGCTGTGAAGAATAGTCTGAGGGTGGAACAGGTTTTCTTTCACTAGCCTGTTTCCCTGTAAAAAAAACTTGAGAGGATATATAGTCCTAGCTCTACTTCTGTTCCAGTCTCTATTTCCTGCTCCTCCCCTTCTGAACTGCCCTTTGGACAGTGGCTTCCTCATTTTTTTTCCACAGAAAACTAAATGAAGAAAGAAAGAAGCAGCAAAGAGTTGTTATCAAACTCTAATATAGCATCCAGCTTCTTGACAGTGACAAGGGCATAACGCATGACTAAAACTTACCTTTTCAAAGGAAGATGGTAAGTGAAAAAGCAAACCTTTTTAAAAATTATGTTTAGAATTTAATCCAGACACTTAGATTTTCAGAGAAACCACAGATGCAACATCTTTCTTCCCTGAGCAACTATTTTCATGTGTAAGTACTCTGTTGGTATCAACTAACTAATTTAACTCTTAAAATTCAAAATCCAAAATGACTGAAAAACCGAGACAAGTAAATAGAGCCACTTGGTTCTATTTACCTCCTGTTTATCCAAGGAGGATGTGGTTACAGCTGCCCATCTCCCAGACTACTCAATCTCCTCTCTACTGGCACAGGAAAAAAAACAAGAGCCTTTCACTATAGACTTTTCTGTTATTTGGTGCCTGTTGAGAAAAACTATAGACCAGGCTACAATGCCTTAAGACTTCTCTTATTCCAAGGTGGATGAAGAATTACTCAACAGGTTATGAATTACCCAAACTTTGGCAGCTAGAAGCTGTTCCAGCTAGTCACTCTATGCAACTGCTGACACAATCTTTAAGTTATATTGATACCTTACAAAAATATTCTCTAAATGACACAAACAAGTGCATTACAGTAATATTTTGGATCTGGATTTGCACTGGAGAACTAATATATTTCTGCATTTTATTTGGAATAAATACAGTAAGAGTGTTACTGTCTCATGGACAGAGATTTGAAACCTCAGGTCTTATTCAGAGTGCACAAGTAAAAAAGGTATGTGAATGGATTTAGTACTCACTCATTGAGGGTATCTCTCTGACCACAGAACTGCCCATAGCTGTCAGTTGGATAAATCACTTTCCTGGGGTCCCCATGCACCCAAGCTGCAAAATACACAATACTTCTTAAGATATTAGTCAAGTGTTCACAGTTAACAATTAAAATTAGCTATCATGAAAACGTATCACTTCTAAAGTACCATTTCGTACTTTGTAGATCAACACTAAAGAGTACTGATTAGTAGATTCCCTAATGAAATACTAAAATGGAAAGTACAGTAAGTTGTACTAAGATATGGATTAAATTGTAAGAAAGCAATCCAATGCTCCAGGTCCCTTCCAGCCTGACCTTCAACACTTCCAGGGATGGGGCAGCCACAGCTTCTCTGGGCAACCAGGGCCAGGGCCTCACCACCCTCACAGGGAAAAATTTTTTCCTAATCTCTAACCTATCTCTGCCCTCTGTCAGTTTAGAAGCCATTTCCCCATGTCCTGTCACTCCTGTCCTTGTGCAAAGCCCCTCTCCAGCTCCCTTGGAGACTATTTAGGCACTAGAAGGAGCTCTGAAGTCTCTCAGAGCCTTCCCTTCTCCACACTGAACAGCTCCAACTTGTCAGCCTGCCTCCACAGCAGAGGTGCTCCACTCCTCAGAGCACTTCTCCTCTGGACTCGCTCCAAAATGTCAATGTCCTTTCTGTGCTGGGGGCCACAGAGCTGGATGCAGGAGTGCAGAAGGTGTCTGACAAGAGCAGAGCAGAATAGCAGAATCCCCTCCTTTGACCTGCTGACCACACCTCTTTCAACACAGCCCAGGATACATTTGGCTTTTTGGGCTGTAAGTGTACATGGCTGGCTCACACCCAGACATCATCAATCCACATTTCCAATTCCTTCTTCTCAGGGCTGCTCTCAACCCAAATTGTTTTTCTCTAGCTTCTGCTGCCTGAAATTTTCCATCACAGTTACTTTATGACTGCAAACTTTAAAAACTGTCATTTTTTTGAACACACTAAATTTTGAGGTGGTTTTTTTATCAGTAAACACATGGCTTTGAACTTTCCCCAGTTACCTGCAGAAAACCAGCTCTTTGGTGAAAGACCTTGGGACCCTGGGGGACAAGCTTTCCCTGAGCCAGCATTTTATCCTTAGGGCCAAGAGGCTGATGGGATCCTGGGGTGCTTCAGGAAAAGCATTTTCAGCAGGTCAGGGAGGGATCCTGCCCCTCTGGCTTAGTCCTGTGAGGCACCTCTGGAGTGCTGCGTCCCTCTCTGAGCTCACCAGGACAAGAGGAACATGGAGCTCCCAGAGCAGGGTCAACAGAGGCTGTGGAGTTGAGGAAGGACCTGGAGCATCTCCGTTCCCAGGAAAGGCTGAGGGAGCTGAGACTGTTCAGCCTGGAGAGGAGCCCCAGCTGAGAGGGGTCCTCAGCCCTGGCTGTCAGCATCTGCAGGAAGGGGGCAGAGCATGAACCAGGCTCTGCTCTGGAGCCCAGCAATGGTACCAGAGCAACAGGCAGGGACTGAGCCTGAACATGAGGAAGAACTTCTTCCCTGTGCAGTGATTGTGCACTTGAACAGATTGCCCAGACAAGGTGTGGAGTCTCCTTCACAGGGGATATTCCAGAACCATCTGGACATAATCCTATGCCATATGCTCTGAGATGACCCTTCTGAGCAAGGATGTTGGACCAGATGACCCACTGCGGTCCCTTCCAGCCCTACCCAGTCTGTGATTCTGTGAATTACAATAGATACAGAATGATAATTAATTATTTGCTTCTATGAAAGGCATTATTTACTGATTGGAAAGTTTTGCACTAATATGAGCAAAAGGGACATTTCAATCTAAAATTCTAACATTCACAAAGCTGCTTCCCCTCTATATGAAAAGGCATTACTATACCTCTGTTTACTTACCCACAACTCCTAATGCAATGTAACCCAGAATGACAACTATGAAGATAACACAGCAAATAATGTCTGTGCAGCGCCTAGGGGCAAGAAGAAACTTTTTAAAAATAAGGTGTTTAATATGGTCCTTCAAAACCACTGATTGTCATATGGTATTTTAACATCTGAGTAAGATATCTACACCAGCACTTTGCAGAAGTTTTAGTCACAAACTCATGTTTGAGGCGTAAGGTCCTGGTTTTGTAGCAAGACCAGCAAATAAATGTGTATGCTTTTTTCACTGTAGACAATGGATCATAATGAGGAACAGATTTAAATATTGTTAAAACAAGTAATACCTTTCAACACTGAACCCATGACTTCGCTTATCATACAAGTGATCATATATGTGTCAAGACATACTACAGGACACCTGCCTCAGAATTCATTTTTAGCATCTGCCATTATTTCTGTTTTCCAATCTATGCTTCCTCTTACAGAGAAACATTTTTCACATAAAAGAGATAAAGTGAGCAGATTTTTTAAACAGATGGAGAACTTGAAATGTGTTTCCAAGTGTGGACACTTTTGGAGAGGGGAACAGCTTTATCATCTCACCGAAATAAACTTTTGGTGAGGTCAAGGTGGTACAGGATCCACCTGTACCACCTTGGATGAATATGGCACTAACCTAAGATAGGACAACTGCTCAAAATTGAAGAAGCAATGCTAAAACAATGCTTCTCAATTTCCCAGCCTCCTTTCAGAAGCAGTTCTGCCACCGCTCAAGCTTGGCTTGATACATTGGCAATATCATAAAGATACTTCACAAACTAGGATGGACTTCCTAAAGAAGTATTTCTATTTATTTCTAAAATTATTAGCTTTCAGAGAGGAAGAACTACATCCTGTATAGACAAGGATAGTGTGTGTGTGTTCAAATGATAGTATGACAAGTCTGCAGTGTTCTTCTCTGTCATAAATTTTCTCCTCAGAACAGTAAAACTAGAATAACTTGTGATTCTGTAATTTATTCTTCTCAGTAAGAGCAGTAAATGCTAGTTTAGAACTTAGCTCTCTACATCTGGAAAAACACTGAAAATTTGCCCATGATTAGAAGTTGGACTTGGTGATCTTGGGACCCTATCATTTCCTTAGATGCTTTCTGAGCAATTTCACTCTACTTGTAAATTAACGAACCTTCTAAGTGGTAACATGCTTTCATCTGCATTTCATAAAACTAAGTGAAGTCAAGACAGCCTGTTCTGGTAGGAGGCTCTGTCACAAAGAGGTGCATCAGAACCACTACACATGTTAGACGGCAGATACTAGCCACTGCAAGGCACACAGAATTGGCATTCAAACTAAAAGGACTTAAGAGAATACAGTTTAATACTCCTTAGTAATCATCCATCCTCGAGGGTATTAAAGACAGTGGTCTGGAAGTAGAAGACTTGCAGAATCAAATTCACAAGTTTTGCTAACAAAAAAATTTTAACTCCTGTTCACAAAAAGGATTTAACAGAGCTATGATATTTACCTGTTATGAATAGGTCCTCTGAACTTTGGGTCAAACTTCCTTGGTTCACCTGCATTTAAAATAAAACAGTATAAAAGCATGTCCTTATTTAAAATAAAATCTTTTAAATCCAGCCTTTGAAGAGCATCTTCCATATATCAATATTTAATCAGTTTTGTTAAAATCATTTCATATGGGCAATACCAGTAATTCCCCAATAAAATTACCTAGTTTTTGTATGAGATTAAAGCTTTTTTCCTTCTAACTTAAAAATATTGAGCACCTCACATTTACAACATAATAAATTAACTTTAATGTACATCCTATGATTATGTCTATGCACAGGTTCACAACATAGAGACAAGGATCATGCCTCTCAGTCACAGGCTAAGTGTGTCTGACAGCGAGTAAATGAACCCACCTTTCTGCAGTTACAGGCTAGGAGTTTCTGATTTTTCTCCCAAATCATAGAATGTTAAAGGGGCACAAGGGGCCTTAAATATAATCTAGTACCAACGCCTCCTGCCATGGGCAGGGACACCTCCTCCCAGACCAGGCTGCTCAGAGCCCCATCCAACCTCCCCTTGAACACTGCAAGGGTTGGGGCATCCACAGCCTCCATGGGCAATCTGTTTTTCATGTGGCTATCCTGGTTAGCACAGTTCCAACTGATTTACTCTACACATAAAAAAAAAACTATATTAAAAACCTACCAAATACTAATCCACCAACCTGTGCTTCTAATGTGGACCTGAATAAGAAAAATTAAAGTATGATCTCACTTGGTAAAGAGCAATAAAAAATAATGGTCAAATTAAAATTTTTAAGTTTTGGCTACTGTATGAAGAGAAACAAGCAGCTTTTCATTCAGCAGACCAGAATTTGGATTTTTCTTTTTAAAGCTAGCTATTCAGCTGTAGGGGACTTTTTCTTTACAAAGTTCAGTGACTATGAAGATTTACTGAACAAAACTCTGTGCAATGAAAAATTACTCCTTCATTCAAATGTCAAAGCTACAATACAAATTACTCCTTCAGAGTGCTTCTTCACTGCTTTCTTAAGGATCTCCTCCTCTGAATATCCCTAATATTACATGGTGCTACTAGCCAAAATTTCCTCTCTGGGTCCCAAAGAAAAATATTTATTTTTGTAAATTAGAGAACAATCCAGCAACTTCTCAAAGCAGATTTTGTTTATTAACTACATGCCAGACTTTGTTCTTGGCTTGTATCAGAAAAACCTTATCAAAATACACACACGCCAGTACAATAAACACAGCAGTCCTATTTGCCCTTCATCTGAGGTATTCAGATCCACCTTAGCAAGTTCTGGCAACAAAAATATCTTAACACAGAACAGACTGAAAAATTAAAACTTTAGAGAAGAGATGTATGGCAGCAGTGCTGGCGAGTGGAAGAAGCTATGCTCTGATACATGGTCAGGAAAGCAAATGTACCATACACAATACCTAATGTTGGGCCAACACCTGTATATTGAATGAACCTTTTTGAACAGAAATTTCTACTACAAAATAATTTACCACCAGAACAAAACCATATGTAACATCACGCCCTATGGAGAAGTTCTGGCCTTAAGGCACACAGAAGTTGAACTTCTGTTCTTTGCTCATCCAGGACCTGTTGAGCACATGAGAACAGCCACACCACATCAAACAAAAAAATTCACCAAACCTGCACTCTGAATCTTATAAGGGGCCATATGTGAGGAGGAATGCAACACCAAGGCAAACACTGTAGTATTTCCCCAACACTGATATTACAGAGACTTTCAACTGCATTTTTCTTAACTAAAAGTACTGACTTTGCATTGAATAACTGTGAGTGAACTTCTTTTTCATTCATTAAAAAATTGAGATCCAAGGAATCTCTATTTACCTTGCATATACTTTAAAAATTTGCAATGCTCTACATCACAGAGTACTACAAGTTAATCAAACACTGAAGTACTACCTCCTTTTATCTATTTTAAGCTTGCAGTCAATCCGTTTATTACTATATTGTGTAACATGGCAGTATGCTATGTTAACAAAAATGTTACAAATTATTATACTCAAATGTCCTAGTCCGCCCAAATGTTTCTCGTACATAAGTCATTTCATAGTTTTGGTCATGCTTATATTCCTTTCCTAACCCTTTACAGTGCTACTACAGATCACCAGAAAAGGGGGGGCCGGAACAGCACAGGATATTCATCACATATATTGGACGCAATTTATATAATCCTATAATGACTCTTTCTATCTGACTTCAGTCTATTCCTAACAATTCTAACAGTCTACTTGCTTTTATGGGCAAACATTTTTACTGAGTCACCCGTTAAGGCTCTCAATTCTCACTCTTGAATTTTAGTAGTTAGCTCAATCCCACTACTGGAGGAGCCTATTATTAAAAGCTATTCATGTTCTCCTTAAAAATTAGAACAATTAAGCAGAATGAACACTTCAAAATGGTGCAGGTGACAACTGTTAAAATACTTCTGGAGACAGAAGTATTTATCAAAAAGGATTTTGATAAACAACTCTTCAAAGTTATTTTTGTAAAGTAACAAAAGTTGTAAAGACAAACTCTATTCAGGAATCCATACAGAACAACTGATTCCAAAAACACTGTTGAGAAGAATCCTAAAGGATTACAGCACTCTACAAAGAGAGAATGAATCAGTCAAGCAATGTCTTCAAAAAAAGCACCACTCTTTCAAGACATGCTCTTTCAAGAGCATGATTGAAAAAGTCACTCTTCCTTGTGCTTGTACATGTGAGGCCTCAAATGAATAACTATTTCTAGATCATGGCACTAGAATTTCAGAAGATACAAACAAATTGGAGAGAGTAGAGGGACTTATTACAAAGAAGATACTAGGAGGTTTACAGAAAGCAGTAAATGAATGCAACTTCAATGCCTGTGATTAAGCAAAGGAGCACAAAATAACAGTCTTCAATTACCATACAAAATTTACAACAATCAGTAGTTCTGTTTCCTCTACCAGTTAGATAAGCTAACCTCATTTGCAGCAAGGATGGTTTAGATTAGGCATTAGGAAATCTTTCAGGACACAATTATATACTGAAACACACACTGGAATTTTCATCACATTTAGTTTTTAAGAAAGGATTATACAAATACCACTTGGGAAGAGAACATGAAAACGTAACATCTCAGCACACAGACAGCCGAATGGACCTAGTAAATAAGAGGATAAAAACAAAGCACTACAGAAAAGGAGCTCTAATTCAAATGGAGAGTCTCATCTTCAACAAGAAGACAGATGCTGTGAAATAGAAGTAATAGCCACTAACAGCTATAAAATTATTGCAGTACTGCAAACTCCTTCCAAGAACTGTTCCTCACACCAGCAGTCTGTATGCTTATGGTGGCATGGTGTAGGGCAACATGGCTCAAACTACCTCCTCTATCACTGAGCTCTTGGTATAAATTCATTACAGAATATGGTAAGAAACAGTAACAACATTCTAAGTTCAAAACACACTAGAATTCACTGTCAGAAGTAATCTGGATCCCTGGAATACTCATTACAACTGGTCACAACTGTGATCAGTTTCATGGAACAACAGAAAAAAAAAAAAGCCATTTGTTTAATCTAATTTTTCTAACTCAATTCTAAATTAAATTCAAATTCCCTACTTTATTACTATTATTCTTTAAAAATTCAGAAGATTTTTTTGGGAGGTGAGGTGGGAATTATTTACGTTTCTAGTATCTACATTGCTCCTGGTAAAAGCAAACCACTTCCCCAGCTATAAAAGCCCAAATATATTTAGAAAGCAAATTCCAAGTTTTAGGAGTTTGGTAAGCATAAGGAAGAAAGCAGTGGTGAGAGGGGACTTACACCTTTTACTAAGATTAAAAACTGGTATGATGTTTGTTCTTTGCAGATGAGACAGATCTATTTTACAGTCTGCCTTATGAAACTTGTGTAAGTTGAAGTAAAATATCATTACTAGAAATAACTCACAAGGTATTTACAAATTCTGACTCCAAACAGCATATGAAGTTAATTGTTACACTTTATCACTGTAATGATTTTTAAAAAGCAACTCTAAATTACTTACCTAAAATAAAAATCAACAACATACATATATAAAACTTACCTTTGATGTGCAATTTAAATATACTAGCAAATGACATGCAGGAAAAAATTAGAATATTGCTAATAATTTAAGAAGTTACAGGAAACCATTTGAGTCTGCATTCAAGCCCATTTAAGTCAACTGAAATAACACAGTTGAAATATGTGAGATTTAGATCAGGTGTTTTGAATTGGTCTAAGAAAGCAAGTAAATTACCATGTTTTCCATAGTAGTTTTCTTCATCTCTATCCATGTCACTGTACCTGGATCAGTTGAGTAAGCTGTTTATGTGAGATACCAACTGTGTACTTCTGTGTTGCTAGCTAGCACACTTTCCCCAGCAAGCAGAGATACACAAAAGTACTATTTAAATAGCTTTAAAAATAAAGCTGATTGTCAAGGACTTCTCCAACCAGAACAGAAATTCTCAAAGTAGGCAGGCCTTTCTGTGAATAGAAAGTTATCACTCAGTGCCTTGTCCACTTACCCAAGCCAGTCTGTATAAAGAGGAATGACTCTTATCAGCTTGTATTAACCTACACTGCAAATGCAGAAAGGGAAATGGCTGCACCTGAATACCATTAGTGAAATAAACATATGGAAGTCAGTATAATTGAAAAAAAAAATCCTGATTATTTGCTAACTGAAAATAAGGTAAAACACTCTTGGCTACATTTCTGTAGCCTGTGCTACTGTGACAGTAAATCATTTTTACATGCAACATCTTTCTTCCTCTATACATATGACTAGCACCCCAAAGTTCAGATCATGTAAGTCTAAAATGTAAACTGTCTGCTGTATACTGCATTTCCAATCTTGTCAAATGGAAATCTATCTGTAGAAGTAGTCAACATTTACTAAATTATTTCTTACTAGAATGTATTTTTTATATTTCTGCACAGCACAAAACTGTGGAACAGAAGAGGTAGCACGAGAAGGTCTCAGCATTGTTACATTGATGCTGTAATGTTTTTATAGTGAAAGGAAGTACAAGGCATTATACTCAGTATGTGAATCTGAAAGCCTGAGGCAATCTCTCCTTTGAAGCCACAAAGGAACAGAATCTACATGTGGTGATCTTGACCAGAAAGAAATTTCCATTCTCTGTGGAACATGATGAAAACACCAGCTATAGAATTTTGCAATGAGAAATGTGTACATTTGTATATGCACTCCTATGATAATGTAGAAGACACGGCTGAACTACACGCTGGAACAACAAAAACAATACTTTTAAGTCAGCCCTGTCACTGCATAGTACACAATGACATAGAAGAATAATCTCATATGATGTTTAACCAATGATGCCTGTGATATGAAGTCAAAGCCCATTTTGTTATTATAGAATTTAGCAGCAATGTTCTAATGTTTACCAAATTAGATACTTAGTATTACCAGCATCAGGCAACCAAAGAAAAAGTAACACGTTGAAGATGTAGGCTGATCTCCTGCAAAATATTAACTGTTGACTGAACCCTGGTACTTAACTACCTCCCAAGACCTCCTGTCAGTCTCAGGCATATAGGAAACAAAAAAAGGAAATGCAGTGAGGCCAAATGACTGATTTTACTGTGTCCCCATTCAAGTTTGCACCTCTGTGAAAGGCTGCTTCACTAAATCTCAATATAGTAAAGGTAGAGAAGGCACTGAACAGACAGTGCTAAGCAAAAATGCACACTAACATGCATTTAGTCAGCAATATATTATTCAACTCCAATAAAATGCTATTTTTGGTTTGATAACTATTAGATTATTCAGGTTTCTTCCCTGGTGTTTGGTCAACAATTACACGTGCCAGTGACTAGAATAGGTACATATTTTAAGAGAATAGTGTCTTTATTAGCAAGCCGTTGGATCTGCATGTGTAGGCGCTGCTCCCCTCTACTGGAGCACATCAGTCAGTTCAAGTAATTCAAAATATTGCTAGAAAAGGCCTCAGCAACAGTAAGGCCTCCGTGTACTCAAGCTGCTAATTGAATGCTCAAAGATGCAAGTGCACAAGACAACAAATTGGGCTGCTAACAAACACACGGGGCATAGTAGAATTGAAAGAGGTTCATCCCAGTTATGTTTCTCTAAAAAAATCACATTACCATTTTGATGCTTCTGCCCCTCTGTTCTCAGTAAGATTATAAAAAATCCCAACACAAGTTTGTGAAAACCTGACCTATCCCTTTCAAGAAGCAGAAACTTCTTGAACATATATAAAAGTCTAAAATTTTCAAGGTTTACAGTCTCAATTTTGCAAAGAATCCAAATAAATATCTGAAATGTTTAAACTAAACATTGACTACCACTAAACTGTTTAGTGGTAGTCAATTTAATTTTACTTAGAAGATTTTTTTTTTAAGGCAAACTTAAGGTACATTTTAAGCCCCATGCAATATTCCTTATGCAGACACAGACTAATAATCCTAGTAATGTAAAATAATACATTATTATTGTAAGACACACGTGTTGAAGCAGTCTATAAGTCAAAAGGTTGACATTAATACAAAAACAACTCTTTCAGTAAGTCTTGTACCTGGTTTACAGGCATACTGGGGCTTTTTTCCTCTATGAAAGATCATGTATAACATTTCTTATAATATTTTGTGTTGCATATAGGTAAAACTTTATAAAATAAGGGTCTTGTTACCCTTGTAAAATCATGGCTCAGGCCTGCTACTTTGGCTAAGAAAGAAAGGACTATGGGAAAGTGACTCAGCTGAACTGGAGGTAGAAAAACAAGTTATATAACTATTATGTGTTCACATCATGGTTAATAGTGGTTGGCTGGATTATATTTGTTATGTTTTAAAACTATGTAACCGATAATGGGCTAAGTGCTTAAAAAGGCCTGGTTTTTGCAATGAAGTGACTCTCCTTTGCACCTGCCTAGAGAATCTGCGTCACTTTGCTTCATACAATCATGCACACATAAATTGCAACTATCATAAAAACGCACTTATGATTCCCCTCCCGTGTAATAAATCATACTAAATGGTAGTTGCCTTTGAAATATTTTTTATGTGCCAGTATAAGTTTCTGGACTGCCGTTATACTACTGATACTGACTCATGACTTGCAAAAAATGGAAGGGTGAAGAGGGAAGAGGTGTGGTAGATGAGATAAACAAGTCACCTCATCACTTAGGTGTCCTTTTCTTAACAAAGCTGTAAAGAAAGAGATGTCAACATGCACGTCAGTCTCCACCCACACTTAGTCCAAATTTCAGAAGTGACTGTCACTGACTTACAGTGAAGCTGAGGGCATTCAGCACTGCTCACAAACCAAGTGCCACTGCTGCAAGTGTTACCAGAGCCAGAATAAAGGAAGAGGAGGTAAAAAACACAACACAGTAAAAGGCAAGGGTTTAAGGTTTCAAGCAGACCAAATTACTGTGTACTGTTTAGTTTTACCCATCATTCAGACTCCTTTGTTTCCCAAGAAGTCCAGGGCATGTGCACTACATAAGGAGAATTGTCCAGGAATCCTGAGATCAGTGACAGTTCAGTGGAGAAGGCTGACCATTTTTCTACTGTGGTTAAAAAACAAAGCACTAAATCAAACTCTAAGAATAAAATTATTACCATTGCAGTCTCCTAATTAGCCATGTAGCTGAAAAAGTAGGATGTATTCCATGTCATAGCCACAAGACAAAGTGAATGCCAACACATCATACTCCGAGATGACTATCAGTCCAAAGATTGTGCAATACTTTTTCCTGATGGTGGCTGTACTATTAAGATGCTGTCCAGGTTCACTTAACATTAGAAAAAACATCACCAGCATGATATAATTTCATGCCAAAGGTCCACATCTAACATTCTCTTAATATTAGTGACAGCACAGCACAGGCTATTAGGCTGGTATTGAAATATACCAGTTGTCAAAAAATTACCCTCAGAATGGGGACTGAAAATGCATGCAGTTCATGTATTACAAGCAAATTATCAATGAACTGCAATTCTGCCATGCGATCAAAAACACCAATAGCTGGTGGAAATGTTACAGTTTTCTGAACAACAAACAAAATATTCCCAGCAGTTTCACATACACAGCTTCATTATAGTTTCCATTTCAATGTGCTTATTAGCTGTTCCCCAGATTTTTCTTTGGAGCTGAAATTGTCTCTTCTTTCTTTTCCCAGCTTCCATTTCTTATTCTTGTTCTGGAGCTAATGCAGCAACAAGTTTCATAGAATATCCAAGCAAAGACACAGCTACCAAGATACTTCTGAAATGGTATGATGTGTGGGAAGGGTACTTCTCTGCCAACTCAACTATCCTGCAAGACTTTTTTTTCAAAGTGAGGTTGGGCCTAGGAGACTGGGTGAACTCTAGAACAAAGCAAGTTCTGTCTGTTAGTTATGTTTGCTGTAATTGCTTTGTTAAATATTTCGTTTTCCCCACACTTTGATGTATTAATCCAGCTAGAAAGGGCTCTTGGTCTTGGAACACACTCTCTCGCTTTAGAAAAAACAGCACCTAAAATACAGTCTTGACGATGCTTTACCCAGAAAAATGAGTGTTTTGAAATAATCAGATGCCTCCTACCAAGAATCAGAAAATGCCAGTTCTCTGTTTCTAGTCTGCTTTACTCCAGCTGATCTAGAATGACAGATGGCAGCTAACAATATTTTCTTCCAGCAGAGTCTCTAACCCCAAATGCTTTATACCACGACGTATCATCGCAACCTTTCCTAGTTACTCTTATGCAGTAAAATGCTGCATGCAGATATGGTACCAAGACCTTTTCTATAAATCATTAAAATAGCACTTTCATAATCTCAGAGGGAGAGTGCTAACTTCAGCATCTACCATTTATAGTCACAACACAGCACTGTTGCTACTGGGAAAAGACACTATACACACTTTTTTTACATATAAAAATGTCAGGTGGGTGAAACAAGAGCTGGATTATTCTGGACTTTGTGTACACCATCTATCTGCCACTATTTTATTTGTACAAATGCATTCAATTACTTTGTAAGCAAGAGAACAGTCAGACTCACAACCTTATGAATAAACTAGTGTCTAATTCACAAAAGCCACGTTGAAACTGCAGTATTCAGAGCCTTGACCACAATGCATAATTTTGAAAATGTGTCTTTCTCTGTATACCAGGCCTTTTCTAAGAGCTGTGTATTAAACCAAGAATGGTCAATGGTTGCCTCTATTTGTTTAATGAGCTGGCTTTTTTTTTTTTTTTTTGAAAGCTAGATATCAAAATCTATTAAAATGTGTGACCAACATGCTAGTAAAATGTCCAATATAAAATGAAATTAGCCATCACATGTCTCAAAATGTTCCATAATTCCAATATTTTTCAGTCAGTATTACTGACACAATTCTCAGAATGCTAAGATAAGATTTTATCCTTGCTCTCTCCTCCTCCCTGCACAGCCTTTTTAAAAATTTAAAAATGCAGCTTGTGTCTTGAAGACAATGAATTGTCAGGTGTCCACATTTTAAAGACAATTATCTCTGTTTTATCTCCCCTTATGGTTCTTCATGTCTCAGGGACTCTCTGCCTGGTGTGCACTAGCCTGTTACTGATGTAGTACGGATGCATGACATTTCCACTTCAGCAGGAAGTGCCTGCTGAGCACGTTCAGAAACTCGCAAATTTGCTTTTAGAATTAGGACTCCACTTTTAAGAAGAACTGTATTCCTGCAAGTAAACACAGGAATTTGAACATAATCTTTACACAATTAAAGAATGAGTTGGAAGGGACCCTCCAACACCAAGTCCTACACGGCACCATCCTCAAGAGCCACATCACGTGTCTGAGAGTATTGTCCAAATGTTTACTGAACTCTGTCAGGGTTGGTGCTGTGAACCTTTTCCTAATACCCACCCTAAACCTCCCATAACACAACTTCAGGCCATTCCTTCAGGTCCTGTCACCTGAGAGAAAAGGGGCCACAAATTTATGAAGAATGGTCTTACAAAGTAGCACAAGTCTCTGGGAAAACTGTCTCTACAATTCAATGTACAGCTTTCAGAAACTCTTAGCCCTATGGTCTTTGAGAATCTGGCATGGGAGCCGCACTCAGCTAGGCTGTCTGATTACTAGTGAAGACAGAAAACCATCCAGAAAATATCCCTACATAGCTTGGAGAATTAGTAAAATTATAATCAGTTTCTTTAACAAGTCCCTGGATGCCATTAGTGTATGACAAGCTGTTGCAACACGTTTTCTGTGGGTGTCACCACCATTCTCCTCACATTCCATATCTGAAATAAAACCACTCATTTGCTTCGAAAGATTGAAAAACTGGAAGCAGAGCAAGACATTTTCTGCCCTAGTTCAGGTCTGCTCCTCAGGCATCCCCTTTTGGTGCACATCTGAGTGAGAGAAGTACTCACGCCAAGCCCTATGAGCTCTGTTTTGCGCCAGGCCTGGGCTCACACGGCCACGGGACGTCCCCCGTCAGCCGTCCCTGTATTCATTTCACCTGGAGAGGCTCCGGAGCAGCGCCGAGGAGGCCTCGGCCAGGGCCGATGCCCGGCCACAGGTCGGCCGTGCCCTCGCCACGCACAGACAGGGCCGCTTCGCGCTCCTGCCCGCGGCCACGGAGCCGCCCGGCCCTCCCCAGCCCTGCCTGCCCTGCCCGCAGCACCGGAGCCGCCCGGCCCTCCCCAGCCCTGCCTGCCCTGCCCGCAGCACCGGAGCCGCCCGGCCCTCCCCAGCCCTGCCTGCCCTGCCCGCAGCACCGGAGCCGCCCGGCCCTCCCCAGCCCTGCCTGCCCTGCCCGCAGCACCGGAGCCGCCCGGCCCTCCCCAGCCCTGACTGCCCTGGCCGCGGCCACGGAGCCGCCCGGCCCTCCCCAGCCCTGCCTGCCCTGCCCGCAGCACCGGAGCCGCCCGGCCCTCCCCAGCCCTGACTGCCCTGGCCGCGGCCACGGAGCCGCCCGGCCCTCCCCAGCCCTGCCTGCCCTGCCCGCAGCACCGGAGCCGCCCGGCCCTCCCCAGCCCTGCCTGCCCTGCCCGCAGCACCGGCCCAGCCTCAGCTCTGCCAGCCCCGGGCTCGACCCGGCTTTCTGAGCACCGTACAAGTGGCCCTGCCTGCCAGCCCGACCCCAGCACTGGTGGACCATCTCCCAAGGCAAACCTTGATCTGGCAGCAGGATGGTAACATAGAGAGTGACTAATTATTTTTTGTTAAAGAACAATGAAACAGAAGTTCAAGCATATTTAACACCAGTAAAACGTTTTCCCTCAAAAGAATATTCGTCACAACAGCTGAAGAGTTGTTTCACCCAAACATTACTGAATACCAATGGATCATGCCTGCAGAGCAGTGTCTGGTAAATTACACTACATAAAGCTGGACAATTTAACATATGACATGTTGATCGTTCAAGGTATTTCCAAAGCTAGAAAATGTCTTATTTTGCCTTTACAAAGGGCATTCGTTGAAGCAAGCACCCACAGTTTTACTGAAAGTCCCACTGCCCAAATGCGTGACCAACTTTTGCACTTGGTTACTAGTATTCAGTATGATACTAGAATACAGACAGAAAACCATTGAGATGGGGATTTGGTAAGTCATGACTATTGCTGTTTAACAGAGGTTAAACTTTATGTTTATTTAACAATGTACATAAAATGCATTATTATGAATGCCTGTCTTTCTGTACAGTCTCTGTACAGCATACTGTCTGGTATAATGAACAAAGCACCAGCTCTCCCTGGCTCTTTCTGAACCATTAGATATGCAGTGACAATTAAGAGTTTGTAAGGCTACATTAATTAGATGCAATAGGCAGGCAGGCACATTTTCATTTATTTTGCCTTCATTTCTGAGATTTCTGCCACTTACTGTAGTCTTAGCACTCTGTAGTCTTAGCCACTCTGTAGTCTTAGCAGTGTTAACAACGGCTCTGTGTCTGGAATAGTGAATATATTCTCTAAATTACAGTACAGGCAGATGCAATTTAATAATATATTTGAGCAAATATAGTTGCTTAGAAAGGGTCAGAAGTCACCCTTTATTCCAAGTTTTTTCACCTATTAATAACAGACTTCTACTGTATTCTCTATTTTGTCTTCATAAAAGAAAATAGTCTAGAATCAAGAGCTTGACTTTACACAAAGCCTACTGTGTTCTTAGATAAAAGAAGAGGACTGTGACTACCTATGTCTTCTGTTTCTATAGGCTTCTAAAGGAACAACATATTATGCTAAGTCGGTCTGCATCCTTTGAGCCAGGTTCAATTCCTAGGACTGTTAGCAAATAAATAATCCACTATTAGTTACAGGTTTTTATTCCTCAAAGGAACTTGTTGGTATTTCCAACATACACAATTAATCAGAGATTTTTATACACTAATGCAGAAAACAATGTCTCCATACATTTCATTATTAGGTGGTACAACAAAGAAGTTATAATTTGAATGGTGTTGAATAATTTTGGATGTAAGAGGAGTAAGTCTTGAAAATTTCACATTAGGTAGATTATCTGTAAAAACTGATACACAATGACTCCTAAACCTGTACACAGACTGTACAGCAATGCTACTGTACAAAGTGCTGTGTATTATGAGAAAAATCTTTCTAGGAAACAACCCATTTCTTATAGAAGCAGGTGTCAAAGTTAGTGTCTGAAGCACAGAACTGGCTCAGATTCCGCCTCCATTTCAACAGAAAAATATATTATATGCTCATTGTATAAGACTAGGTTTATTATAAAGTATTTGAAGATTTTCCATTTTGTGATGGGTAACCTAAACCTAATGTGGAACTTGTCTTCTGTTGCCGTTGGTGTATCAATTTAGAACAAAACAATTGAGAAGTATAATCCTAGATGTAAATCCACAGACAGAGTGGCATAAATAACAGTCCTGAATGCTCAGTCTAGACTGAAATTATTATAGGACTAAAGCCCATATATATGAATCATTAGATGTGTATCAGCTATATGTAGAATTAATGAAGACATGACCACAAAAGATAAAATCCTCTGGGAAGGCTTCTTGTTGTTCAAAAGAAAGGGTACTCAGTGATAACCCAGCCTAGTATCTGCTTCATGATAGGAATGGGCCATGGGCCTTCCTTGCATCTTAACAAGTGTTCAGGATTCAAAAGCTGGGGATTTGGTTAAATACAGATTCTGGATCAGACCCTCACTGTTTTCTAAGAGGGAGGAGATATTCTTACAGAATATATCACAGCAGCTCCAGAATACGACTCGTTATACATAAACAACATGAAAAGTATATTCCAGCTGCTGGAGGGAGAGAGACAAAGGAAGGACAGAATCACAGCCCACTGTGGATACAAACATTTAATGTGAATGTTTAACACATGAATATTTAACACACTGACAACTAACTTGTGTAGAAGAAACATCTCAAAGACAAATCAAAACCAAAAAATAGGAGGCAAAATAAGATTTGGGGGATTTGGGGAGATTCTCAGAATATGTATTAATCTTAGCAACACCAAGAAAGATTTTAAGAGAGTTGTGAAAATATATGAGAAGATGGAAGCCGTAAGAATAAGAATTTGGTTTACTCTGATGAAAGATGAGAAAATTCCTTCCTAGTCTCAGAAGTAGAACAAGTCTTGCCTCCTTATAAAAAGTCACAAAGTCTTACAAAACCCAAGCAGTTTACAGTCACAGACTCAGCTTTATGCACTGCAGATGTACCTTAACATCTTGAGAATAACAGTAAGCAATAAAACCATAATGCATATAAGAACTTGCTGACTGGAATTTCTGGTACTATCTTCTCAGATAAAAATGCTTAATGTTAGGCCCAGATGCCTAGAAGTTAATATCTGGTTTAACCTCCAACTCATTCCTAGAAATTGATGTCTTTTATTTGGTAAATATTAATCATCATGTAAATTGTAACTGGAAATGAGTTTCTGCTTTTATATGTGACAAGGTTGTAATATCCCGTGAAAATTGTGAAATTATGAACTGGAAGCAAAGTAAATTTTGAAAATTGAGCTTTTAGCATTACAGTTTTATTGCTGAATCAACTCCATTGCTTTTTTCTCAGGGTCATCTGGCACTGAAAAGTATCATCAAAGAAATAGTACACTACTAATAAACAACAAATACATTGTTATTATTGCTGTTATTGTTGTTACATGTCCCCATTAAAACTACAATTTTTTAAGTGGTACACATTATCATCCAATAACTTGTGTGTTACACTTTTCTCTGCAATGTATGAAACCAGTTGCTAGTACACAAATATCGAAGAGGTGGACTGAAAACATGTAAGCTTAACATTCAGCTATGAAGGTGCTGCTAACATGCTTTGCTACATGGAATTTATAGCAGTAAGGTTTCTCTAGCTAGTAATTCTTGCTGTTGGTGCCATGGAGAAGTCTACTCTGTCTTTCCCAATGGTATTCTAAGTGAATGCCCTCAGGACACATGTACCTGGAGCCAGTGCAGGTCACAGCACTCTTTTTATGCCTTTGAATACTGTGCCTAAACTATGACTGAGACTACAGAAGGCATTACCACAGGACATCTAATCTCACCTCTTGAGACCTTGAGGGAATTGCACATCAACAGAAATGTTATGGCCTGCAGTCTGAATTTGCCTTCTCCAACGAGCCACCACAACATAGTATTAATTCAGATTAATCTCTGGTTGATGCAAACAAAAGATATTGCAAAACTAAAGTGTCAAGGTGTAGAGGGAAGATTTCACAGTACATGCTTGTACCCTACATTTTCCTATGTTCCATTAATCCACCCATCTCTTTAAAGAATGGAAAGTGAGGAGAAAGACATTATAGCTGTACTATATTATGTATAAATGCAAAATATGTGAATTTATTATCAGCACTTACTAAATATTCCAGATCTCTGGAGAAGCTAAAACACCTCAAACTATAACTAGCAATTTTGCAACAATTTTATTTTACCTACTTGTTTCCATGTGTGGTCTGTGAGCATACACATACATAGATTTTAAATTTTAATTGGAAGGATTTTTTTCACTATGACTCTAAAATGCAAGACTTTAACACTCCAAGGTGACATGTGTCCACATGTTATTGCATAATAACACTTTTTGACACCTATACTTATCTAGCAGGGTACATACATCCTTTCCAGTTGAGCAGAAGTGACTGTTCTGCTGAGAGCAATCCCTTCATAATAGGGACATCTTCATGGAATTCTTCTGGCTAAAAAGTAAGTAGAACATGTTCAAGGATTTGTAAGTGCTATTTCCATTATCTGTGACCTCCAATGTTCCAGGTCCTGTAATCTGTTTCCTTCTGTTCTGTCAAGGTCCTTCAACACTCATTTCCTAGTTCACATTCTTAAGTAATTCTCCATCCAGAATCCCAAATTATTCCCCCTTCTCTTCCTAACTGCATTTTTATTACCATTCTGCTGCCATATATGAAATGAGACTGCTCCTGAATGACAGGATTCCATTCTGTTCACCCTTAGAGATAAAAATGTTTTATACATTTTTAATGTGAAGAGCTGGTCAAAAATCAAAAGGCCATCTAAGAAGGCACATAAAGACCAATAAAATAAAGGAACTGCTGCATTATAAATCTGCTTTCTATACCTAAATAAAAGCACTAATTAAATATCTCAGTGAGCAGTAGCATTTGTCTAGTCTTCTCTGAAATGGTGTCATTTACACTGCACCATCACCCATTAAAACAAAATCAGCTCTTCATGTCCCCTAAAACATTTTGCCAGTCAAGAATCAATATGTTTGGAAGCCTGTCACGGAAAACAACTGTGAAGAGTGAAATCAACATTCCAACAATACTGTAAATTATAAGGTAACCAGAAACTAATTTGAAAAAAGAGAGATGTTTTGTAGAAACAACCCTGTGTTGACAGAGAGATTAAAAAAAGGAAATGTCAAAAAAAGACTGTTGATGTTACAAGAAGAAGAATACTCATTTTGATATACATTTCTTTTCTGCATATAATTCAGCATTATGAATTTGAAAGTTGAGATTCTAAATCTTGCAAATCTTTTTCCACTTGCTCAATTAAACACAGGTATCTGTATGGGTTCCACAGAAAAGGGACCAGGTTAAGTCTTTCCTGTAAGTCGAACGAGACTTGAACTAGTCTGAAATAATAGTTCAGAAACTCCATTTTCTCTACTGCTTCTAAATTGTATCTTCTGATTTGTTTTTTTATAAGACAGATGGAGTACTTAAAGAGCAACTTAAATTTGTGTGGTAATTATTACAGAATTCCAAGAAAAGTTGCAAATATATGCATTAAAAATAGCAAGAAATTGTGAATTTCTGTCATGCTTTAAGCAGCAGACCTCATGCTAGAGAAACTAATGTCAAAGATAAGAATCAGAAGCTTTTTGACTGCCCTTTTACTATTTTCTGGAAGGTTTTCTCTACTCTAGTAACCCAGTTTAGACTCACCTAAGGTGAAGAGAGTGACCTATAAACTGAAAGAAGGGCATAAAAAAAAAAGGAAAAGGAGCAGATGTATGGGATCCTATTACAAGCAAACCACATGGACAGTAATATAAAAGTTGATATCACTATCAGTAAGCCAAGAGGAAAACAGGACTGGTTGACAGGTACACTTGCCTGGTGGGAGAAGCTTGGTTTCCAATCTCAGAGTACTGATTTCATGTTAAAGAGCTCTCAGAGAAAAAAAAAAAACAAAACAAAACAAAAACAAAAAAAAACCCAAAACAAACAAATAAACAAAAATTCACATAAAACCCCAAACAAACAAAAAACAAGAACAATAAAACAAAACCAACTTATTTAGTACTTTCCGTGGCCTCTTGGACAGAGCATCCTCATACAGGAACCATTCTGTTGAGATTTTTACAGCATTGGGCTCTTCTGAATGTTTGACTATTCAGACTCCCCAGTCACCTAAACAAGACATGTTATTGCTAATATGTGGTCTGTGCAATAGCAATGTTTCTTTTTTTTATGAGCGCTGCTTCCAGGATGGCAGGATTGTGGTTGTTTTGTTTTTGTTTGTTTTTTTTTTTTGGTTTTTTTTTTTTTTTTTTTTGTTTGGTGCTGTTTTTTTGGTTGGTTGGGTATTAAAATAGGGGTAATCAAATGTTTTAGAAAGCTAATGTTTTTGACTTCCCATTCTTCCTTCCCTGTCAATGTAGCAATAGCAATATTTGTTCTTCAGCTTAAAAGACACAATACCAGATATCCATCTAAACTGTGATTAATGGGGCTTGATTAATGATTAAGTGGAATAAAACAATCCTCTGGAGGGGAAAAAAGGAAGGAATGAAGAAAATAGAAAGGCAAGCAAGTGGAAATGGAAACAATCAGGAAAAACAATCTGTAACATAAGTGCAGGAGAGTTTATAAGACTGATCAGGTATCCAGGAACAGCAGCAAATTATCCATATGTCCTTTACTGAAGACAAGTCCACTACAAGTTGTATTTAGTAGGCAGTCTAAAAGCTTTAAGTTAAAATTGGACTTTGGTTATCCAGACAGCTGCAAAATTGAATAAACTGTTCAAAAAATCAATTTCTGAATCAAAAATTTTGATCTAAAGCACAGCAATTTTGTAATTAAGAAGAATGAACTGAAAGCAGTTCAAATCCTAGCATGTTTTCAAGACACAATTCATATTATAACTTGCAAAGAGCTGTTTCTTGAATCTTAACCATCAGCAATAATTTCTTTTAATGCACCTAAACATTTTCTAGGTAACAGTACACTCCCATCTATTGAATCCATTTAAGTCAAACTGTAACTGTAGTAAACTATGCATAAATGAGAATTTGATAGTCTCAGTAAGTTATTACTTGATTTTGATTTCTGGATAATACATTAATGAAATTATTCCTGAATGGTAACAACAAAGACAGAACCCTAAAGATAATGAGCATGTACTGGTAAAATGCAGAATGAGATGACAGTACATATATATCCTGAATGCTTCAGGAAATGCAATAAGGAATTTGACCAAAAGAAAATTACCTGAAACACAACCATATATTTTCCTATTATTAACAGAAAAAATGAAGGTTAACAAATGGTTTTCTTCTTGAAGTACCTTTCGTGAGAGATCTCAATCACTAAACCTAATCAAAACTTCTATAAAAACTAAAAGCATTAACATGGATTAAATGGGACAGGTTGGAAATACTAGGACATAGAAGACTGACTTTCTAGTCTCACATGCCAGAAGGTTGTTCCAAATTGATATTCTATTCTAAGGATGGAAGCCAATGTTTTTCAATCCCAGGCTGTTTTTTACATACCAGTAATTATCCTCAGTCTCTCTTCCTGCTTCACTACAGGCTAGGAAAAGAAGTAAAAAAATGCTTGACTTGTAGATTACTGTCTTAAAAATCTGAAAATTAAATCAGTTTGCCAGTGACTCTACAGTCTTGCAAAACACTTTTAACTATGTGTTTGCTGAATATTTTATGCCAAGACATGGTCCCTGTTTCCCTCTCTGTGATTTGGATACCTACCCTGCTAAGGCCTACTTTGTTAAGCAACTTATGCTGGAATACTGAAGCAGCTATGTGTCTTCACAGAACATATAAAAGCCATCATTCAGACTTAAAAGAAAAAAAAAATGATGGCAGTGGATTGGCCCCCCATTCTTCAAATACTTCCCACCCACTAGAGAATTCAAACAAAAAAACTGTCCCACAGTGCACATTCCATCCTACTGGTATTCCCAGAATAGAAGTGTTTCAACTGTTTGGCACAGTGCATCACCAGGAGTAAATACATCAAGCCAACCGGAGCTTGCATTAGGTATTAAGACCTATTCTTTCTGGGATACTCTGACATTTTGTCACAGTATCAATACAATTACATTTTCAATTGCTTTGAGTGCTACTGGGAAATGGTCCTGAAGCATGAACAACTTCTCACACATTCTGCAAGTCTCCCATCTTAAACAACACACAAGTATTTAAACCTAACAAACAAGAAACTTCCTTTACCAAATAAAGGTAAGGCATTTCCTCATCTTTTTCTAATGTGATAGTACATGGCAACATTCTTCTTACTCATTACTTCCCAAGGAATCCTTATGGCCAAAATATTTCTTTTATTATAGATTCAGCACATTAAGTCAGCAGAAGATTTGGAAAAGATTTGCAAACAACTTTCAGCTGTATAGAAAATCTGCTGCAAAGTACTTTCTACCTAGTTCTATGAAAGCTGCAAAACAAATGAACAAAATCACCTCCAACAACTTCTTGATCAATGTTTATCACTACTGAGGTGTTGCCAAAGAAAATGGCAGGTTTCCTTCAGGGCTCCATCATGCATTAAAGAGTATTCACAGCTGCAAGTCAAGTACAAACTCCTCCTGAGAGAAATCTTATCTAATCTTATTTTATAATCTAAATAAGATTATATTTTCGCAATCTGCAATTACCTTTAAAAAAAAGTTCCAGTGGTGAAATACACTGCAAATATAACAAAGAAAAAAGCTTCAGGTTTTTGCTCATATTTATTTTGACGTAGAATTGAAACCAACAGAGTGAGAATAGGAAGGAAAAATCATAAAATTCCTCTAAAACAGAGGACAACAAGGAAGAAGTATGCAAGAAACTAAAACTGTGTTTTGTAACAAGACAGATTGATAGAACAGAGAGAAAAACAGACAATAATGAAAGACAAAGCAGATACTCCAGATGTCAGATGCATAGATGATGTCAAAATTGATGCCTGTAATGACAACAGCTATAGTACAAGAACTTGACATCTATACTAATAGTTTGCATAAACTTTCTTTACCCTTGGATGGATGCAACCTCACAATTATTTAGAAGCATCTACATTAGTAACATTAGCAGCATTTGGTTGAGGGATTGTGTCAAATGGTCAGGAGGAAGCTGTGAGTAGCCACTGTGTAACTTACCATAGCTTTTGTAGTGCAGCCAAAGCAGCAGAGAAAGACAACATAATATGTAGCTGTCATCAAATGTAGACATAGCTCACAAAAATGTAGACATAGCCCACATAATTTAATCTTCTAATAAAATATTTAGCTTTCATCTATCTTTGGAAAAGAAAACGTAAGGACATGGGTGAAAAGTAAACCAATCCCAGCTTACTCCATTTACTTCCCTGTAAGTGGAAATCCTGTACAAGACCACAGCAAGGGAAAGCAAACACATATGACTTTGCCTTTTATTACACTAATCATGACTGATATCAAAATTAAAATGCCCTAACATTATTAGGAAAACATGTTTTAAGATAGTGCCTAGCTATCCCAAGGGTTTGCAAGTGCTCATCAGATCTGCGTGAGAGGATGAGCAGACAGGCCAGACAACGAAAGCTTGTTTGAAAGGTCAAAAAAAGCACAGCTACACAGACTACAGTCCCACCCTTCCACAAGTGCTCCAGAAAGGCTCTTGGGGTCACAAAATGAGAACAGAAGCAAATTCCTCTTTCAGTTTCATTTATTATGCAGGCTACAAGCAGAATGTTACTCATAAAAAAAGAGAATCTTTCCAAACGCAGAGCAGTCTGTATTAAGGACCACTGTCATTCAGTTGCCTTTGTTTGGTTGGGCAACTACAACTTATTACTTCAAAGGCAAAATCAATACAGGCAAATTCAATACTTTAAAGCAAATTCATTGCAGGGTGCCTTTTAAAGATAATCTTTGGTACAGACATAAAACTATGATACTTCACCTTAAAGTATAACAGAAAATTATAAAGCCTATTAGGACTACTCAAATCTAACTAACTTTAATTCCCAAATTGAGTACAATATTATCATTAACTGATCCACTAAGTGAACTGACCCAACAGCTTAAAACAAGTCAAAAAACACGTGACCAAAAATACATTAATTGACCATCTACATCCCCCAGGAGTCACTCTATGGAGAAAAAAATAAACACTTCCCCACACTGTTCCTTTACCATGCCATCCTTTCTTACTATATTTTTCTTATACTTTTGAGGGAAACAGAACATAAATAAACAACATTTGTAGGTTTTCTCATATATCTTATTTTGGCAGTGGTTGCAGTGTACATAACAGGGAAGAGTCTTGGAAAAAAGCTCTTGGCAGTTGGGGGATTTATTTTTTTCTGCTTGCAGAGCCACATTTCCAGGTGTATTGTACAACTTAATTGATTGTCATTGGCTCAGAATTCTAGTGCACTTGTTTACTTGTTTCCACCTCCACTTACAGATTCACTTGATTTGGGGTTACTTTCACTTTGTTAAGAAACTTTCACTGATTTCTCTTCCTATTCTGTTTGTCAGTATCCCAAACCACTCATTCGCTACCTACAGATTTTTGATTCCCTCAGTTGAAAGGAAAACCTTTCTTTATAAAAGGATTGGAAGAAAAAGCCAAGTTTCCACTAGATGAGCTCTCTTTATTATCCTCTCTATAATTCCAAATAAATTTCCAGACAGTTGCCAAGATCGTTGTTTTCCCTCAGACTGGAGACCAAAATGGTGGCTAACCTCAAGCTTGTGGACTGGTGTTACATGGCTCTTGCCACAACACTCTAAGTCATTTGTGAAAAGCCCATCAGCATAAATTAGAAAGGATCAGCTCTGCATGAACTGCATAACTAGAAATACTATATAATGTAACATTATGTTACTTGCTTTCCAAATTAAGTTATGTATTCCTAGTTACAATAATTCTGTTAATATATATGTACATATTTACTTAAATACACACACATATATATGTATGTGTGAAAGAACTGCATTATCTCACAAATCCTACACAAAACTTTAAATTACTTATGGGAGTAAATATTATAAAAGTTCAAGAGTATTGATCACAGGGCACATCACTTCCCTGTTTATAACAGTTGCCAAGATGCTAGCACAGATATTGCATTGTACAGAAACCAACAAAAAGGCACATTCACAGATACAGCTTATTGCCTTTTGTCTGACAGAATAAAGCAACACAGCATAGGAATTATTTATCATTCTGCCGGGGGGCGGGTGGAATCTAAAAATAAATACTGTGTTTTGCTGCACTTAGCTAGTTTTTAGCAACCTGATCATATCCAAGAAACTATGATTCTTATAGAAAAATATCAATGATGAAAAAACCCAGTTTATTTTAATGTAATATCCACTATAAATAATCTTATATAATAAATACCAAAGTTATTACTCCACATATGATTTACTTCAAAGTACACTGATTATAAAGGACACTTACTCAGCTACCAAATTTCACAGCACATCAAGCTTGTACAAGTCTAGATGATCTGCATGCAATAGATACTCACTCTCTTCTATATACAATCAGCTGTGCAGAAGAGATAATTATGTGGTATCCCAGCCCACTCATGTTAGAGCTCCTCTTTCTGGTGAAACATACTCCTAAAGTACAAATGGGTTCCCACTCTTACCACATCAGAAGTACACACTAAATCACATATTTTAACAGATATCTACTGGTTCAAAGGATGTACAAGTATGGGACTTCCTGCTGAAGAAATAACCCACCAAACATCTTTTGGGAATCTTAATCAGTGGTCTTGTTTAGGGAGAGGATAGCTTTAGGCAAAACTTCCTTTTCTTGGCAGATGCCAGAGGTCAATCAAAGGCATCATTCCAGGTTTTAGTAAAACAGAAGACCTTTTACCTCAAAGTGAGTGCTTAACAGAGTAACTTCAAAGAGTACAGTCACTTGAGCTCTCTTCAGCACAATACAGGAGGGAAAGGATGATTTCATTTATGTAGAATGAGGCTGGAAATATGCAAATATCCCTTAATTGGAAGGAAGAGTCAGATGTATCCCACCTCTGCCCATGAAAAGTTGCCCATAATTTCTACAGGTATGTGGACAGCACTGAATTTCTACAGCAGCAGTAGACTCTGTGGGATTATCCCACAAGCAAGAGCTATTCCCTCCTGGCTACTTTTATTTCTGGGTGCTTATAGCATCCGAGCTGCTGCAAAGTGCCACAGCAGATTAATGTGATAAAAACTCTTGATGCTTCATATGGATTGCAGCTCTATTACTTGGAATGGCAGGTATGAAGCTATTTATATCTATCCATACCTGGAGAGAAGTGAATTCCAGAGACTGGAATTCCAGCGTCATAAAAGCTTTGTACCAACAAATTTAGACTGACAATATGAAAAGGAAAAAAAAAAGCAGAAGCATTCATATAAAGTTTAAGTTGCACAGGTCTTTTGTCCAAAATTATACTCAGTCACTGTTGGGATCTGTTACCTAAGAATACTTATGATATCTAAGACATCCACTTAACTCTAACACTCACCAGGCATTTATTTCCTGTCATTCTAGCAAAAATAAAACACAGGTTTATTATAAACTTTTTTCCCCCACAGTTATTTATTAGACTTGTCACCACTTTCCCATACCATCTTCATGGACTTTGAGTCCTGTGTATGACACCACCTCCCAAGTAAGCACTCACAGAAAATGAAGTTGAAAAGAAGTTTGAAAGGTTCCTCTGTTAGTCTTCTTCCAGGATTTCTTGGGTACTTCTTCATTGTTTCCTCAACCTCTGACTGAAACACCTTCTCCAAAGTCCCAAATGATTCAGTACAACTTCCACATATGGAAACCTAAACATCCAGGTTTACTTATATGTTGTACAATGCACAGCCATTTACATTTTCCTTACCTTCACTGTAACAAAGTGAGGTTGTTAACAAATGTGGGTATTTATCTTCCTTGTATTAAACAAATCAGGGTATTATTTCATAAAACACACCTTGTTCCTAACCTAACAGGAAAGCTCTTATAGTCGTAAGTTAATGTAATTTACACTATCCTACTAGATGCATCTGTATTATTTTATTAGATTATTAGACAAAAATATTATGTCAGACTCCCTGACATAATATCCAGATGTTAAGAAATCACATTAGCAGATTTTGTAAATCTAACTGCCTCTGAGCCAGATACTAGCAACAGGAAACACAAATAAACACAGTAAAGCAACTGTTACTGTGACATTCCTTTACACTTCAGGAGTGAATGCAGAGCAAAGAGATTTTCTCATATCCAAGTGAAGATCAGTTACCGAATTTACTAAATCGCCTCCACATTTCTGTGTTTAACTGCAACAGCATTTTTTCTTCTGACTGGATGATTATGGCATATTTATTTTATTTTTGCTTATTACATAACAGTAACAACTAATTAACCTGTGCAGAATGAGATATTTATGACTCTAATATAAGGATACAGTGTAGAGAAATATAGGCCTAGTAGAACAGGAGAGACTTCGAGAAACAGAAATGCAAGAGTGGAGTTGGAATGGTAGTAGAGAGAATCTCCCCTCAACTATGTATTAGTGTCCTGCTTGTTAAAAGATACAATTAAGTTTAATTAGTCAACAAAAAGTGTAGCTAATGAAACTCTTTCTAGATAATGTCCAGTGACAGTTATACATAACCCACTCAATAGCGTATAACTATGTGTAACAGTTCCATTAATCTTCTTACCTACAGGTGTTCTGATTGTACTGTCCTTGCTCATGGCTGAGCCAATACCTTACTACCAAGAATGGCTCTGCTTAAGTCAATAAACTAAAAGATGTACAATACTCAATTGCTAAAGGATAACAAATGTAGAACCTGGATACTTTCAGATACTCTAGAATCTTAACTGGACTTGAAAATGCAGTAATTAATTTAGCTCAAGAAATACAAAGAAGTGCTAGACCACTAGGTGTGGAAAAAATTGTATTACCTAAATCCTACCAGTTTTATTGCCTATTCACTAACTGATCAAACCATCTCTGGTACGGAGTACTTTTCATATTTTCACAGAACTGCAAAATGCTTTGGGTTGGAAGGGACCTTAAAGCTCATCTCATTCCAACCCTGTGCCATGGGAATGGACACCTTCCACTCAACCAGGTTACTCAAGAGTCCCATTCAACCTGGCGTTAAACACTTCCAGGGATGGCACAGCCAGAGCTTCTCTGGGCAACCTGTTTCAGCACACAATCACACTTGGGATAAAAAATTTCTTCCTTATGTCCAACCAAAATCCTCTTTCAGTTAAAAAGCATTGCCTCTTGTCCTGCCAACAGAAATCTTGGAGGAAACAAAAAGGAAAAACAACAACAAAAAAAAAAAAGACGGGTTAAAAATATGTAATAAAATCTTTCTCCATTTTTCTCACAAATCCCCGTTTATACATATCAAAAAGCTGAACAATCTCAACTCTTCTGGC
Organism: Taeniopygia guttata; assembly: GCF_048771995.1. NCBI lineage: Eukaryota > Metazoa > Chordata > Aves > Passeriformes > Estrildidae > Taeniopygia > Taeniopygia guttata. Next base: position 112,432 of record NC_133033.1, on the reverse strand, counting down.
CTTTCCTCACAGGAGAGGCGCTCCAGCCTGTTAACCATCTTTGTGCCCCTCCTATGGACCTGCTCCAAGATCCCTGCTTTACTTGTGTTGGGAATGCTGGAGACAGATGTAGTACCTTCAGGTGGGGTCTCACTGGAGTGGAGTAGAGAGGCAGAATTACTTCCCTCATCCTGGTGTAGCACTTCTTTTCATGCAGCTTAGGACACAACTGGCTTTCTGGGTTGCAGATGCACATTGTCAGTCCACAGCCAAGTTATCATCCACCAGTATCCCAAGTCCTTCTTCTGCAGCATTGCTCTCAAATCATTCATGCCCCAGCTTGTGCTGATAATGGGGATCACCTGACCCTGGTGTAGGACCTTGCACTTGGCCTTGCTTGGCTTTAAGCAGCTTGTGGATCCTCAAGCCTGTCATGCCCCCGCCCTGAATGGCATCCCTTCCTTTTGGTGTATCAAATGAACCACTCACCTTGGTGTCATCTGCAGCTGTGCAGACCTGACCAAAATAAACTTGACCTCATTTATTTTGGTGACGTACATACTGAATAACACTGGTTTCAGTATGAACACCAATCATTACTGGTTCTCACTTGGATACTGAACTATTGACTGTAACTCTTGGGACAAGGATGCTGTGGAGGACATTACCACAGAACCAGACAAAAAATGAAGCAGCATGCTGAGAGAGAAAGTTTTCACTCTAAAAGACCTGTCTGCAGTAAAAAACAACAGGAAACATATTACAATGTGTTTAAAACTCTTAAAATTCTGCCCAGCCTCTCAAGTTTATTCCACAGTGAATCATTTTATGTAAAACTAGGATGCTGGCAAAATCAGGTATGTCTGAAGCTCTGTAACTAGGTTCAGCAGATCTACTCAAAGAGTAAATGATTAACCCACCTAAAACATGCACGGAAAAGCCTAGATGAAGTGGACCAAACTTACGCCAGAGAAGAAAGGTATAAGCCATCTGAATCTGCATTTCGCTACTTCCAACACTTCTGAGTATATTAAAATATTAATAAAGTGTTAAATTGAGTTTCGTTTTCGATATGAACCTACCCCACTGGTATAAAATTTTAACCTCAGAAGGCAAAATGAATTACATTCAAGGATTTACCAGCAGTAGCTCGGGAAGCTTTACCTGCAGTAGTGCCGCAGCCAATAGCTTCCACATAGTACAACACTGCTGTGGCTAAATAGCCCTCAGTTCGAGGATGCCCCTCCTGCATAGTACTGGAGGAAATTAAGAATAGTAAATGCAGGCCAAGTGACAAGAATGACATCTTGATAGTGTCACAGTTCCTCAAAAGCTGTCCCAAGTGAAACAGAACTTCCCCAGCTTGGAAATAGAATTCTTCTTAGGAGAAATCTAACATGATCACAGCAGTAACTAGGAAATCACAATTATAAACTCAAGTTTTGGTTGCATCCATTACTGGCAAAAAAAAAAAAAAAAAATCATGGGTAAGTAGTTCTTCCTAGAGAAGATCTAAAAAGATAGATATAAAAAAGCTAGATGAATGTGAGCTGGAAATAATAAATTGGGCCTTCTCAATGTTTCTTAAAATAGTGATAAAAATTTTTGTTAAAGATGTCATCATCCCCTTTGGTCTTCAGTGTCCATTTGTAACGTAAAACTGAACTGCAGTTCACTGCTACAGGAAATTGTTCATGGGAAAATCATTAATTCTACAATGAAGTAAAAATAATTTCAACATTCATTTCAACAGTCACAGGAGAACATTTAATATTGCAGTCACATGAAAGAAAAGTACTGCTTCCCTTAAGAAATAAAATCCCACTCCTAAACCATGCACTTGACAAATCTCTTCTAAAGAATCAGACTGATGACACAAGTTAAAAAGCTTTGAGAAGTATTTGCCTTTGTCATTTTTAAATGCTGTGAGGAATCCTTGAGATTCCAAGGAAAGAAGTTTAGGACATCTATTCCTCTGAAAAACATACCTGCAGGCTAATAAATAAGTAGCTGCAGAAACAAAGACAACAAAGTCAAGAGAATAACTGTTACAGCAACCTAATTTAAAAGGAAAACTACATTACGTGTGCTCTATTTGAAAATGCTGCACTTTCCATTTTTATAGATCCTTAATATTATGGGCTCTAACAAGGGAAAGAACTTTGCTTCCAACACAAGAGCAGAGTAAGTGCTCAAGATTTCTGCAAATGTGGTAACACAATAACATTTCCACTACTAATATCCATTCATGTAAATGAACTAAAATGAAGTAAACACACTAATGAAACAGCTCAAATAGCAAAACTTCTACAATTCTTCAGAATGCTGCCTTCTTCCCTAATGATGAATATAAAGATTCATCCTTTCTTACCCATGTAACATGCTTTCAAAATGAAGTTAAAAATATTACTGTATTATGACAGTAAAACACTAGGTATCACTCATAATGACTTTACTAGAGAGTTCTTGCTTACAAATGGCAAATGAGGAAGCATACATAGCACTTATTGAACTCTATTCAAAAGCTGTTTTTTCCTTCTTGAATACTGTGTTCCGACTCTTCTTCCAGAATAATACTTCCACTCTTTCAGTCATGAGTGCTGAATATCTATGATCCTAGGCCTACACACTCTCTGCAGTACTCTGCAAAACCATTTGAATTCCATAGAAGTAGAAAAGATTCTCTCATAAGTTAAATTATTTCAGACTCCCCAATTTTTATATCACCTTAGCTTTGTGGCTTGTCTTCCCTCCCTAAACTTTTTTTTTTCCATTTCCCTTTTTGAAGGAAGCCAAGAGGATTTTCGTTTAGTCAGATCAAGGTTCAGACCATGGCAGTGAATTAAAAACCTGATTTTTCCAAGGTGTAAACATGTCACACAGCATGCCCGTGGTACCGAGGCAAAGGCTGCTTTACCAAGCCACTTTTACGCTTTTGCATAACTCGGCTCACTGCTGGAGGCCTTCGGGGCTCCTGGTGCAGCAGACCGGTCCTAAGGGGGTTTGCTCATTCTGCGTGTTTGTTTCGCCACGGAAATATCGCGCACACTGGAAAAAGAAATCAGCTCTGTAGCAACACCTTCAAACAGGCTAAGCAGCTTTGCAAACCCCGTGTCCCCCATCGCAAATACATCGCCTTCCAAGGATCAATGAAAGCAGAGCCCAAACACCCAGATGAAGTTCTGCCCCCGGTGACCTTCCCGCGGCGCCGGTTAGCAGGACGAGCGGGAAGCTCCCGCTGTAGGCACCGCGACCCCCGGCAGCCCACAGGTGCCACCGCGCAGAGGGCTCCGCCACCGCGCACCGGGTTCCAGCACCGCACACCGCTCCGGACACCCCACGGTCCCCGGCCCCGCACAGCGCTTCAGGCATCCCGCACTCAGCCCAGCCCGGCCCGGCCCGGCGTGCGCACCTGCCGCCCGGCCCCCCTCTGCCCCAGAACGCGGACAAAGCGCCCACAACGCACCTGCTCCCGCTGCGAGGGCGGCGGCGGAAGCTCCAGGTCTGCCCGCCCCCATTTCTGCGCCCACCGGCTCTTTCCCTGAACCGACCGTCCTGCTTTGCTCCAGGCCGAGCCAGGAGGTCCGGCGTCCCGGGGTCTACCTCCGACACGGGGGACCCTGCGGCCACCGCGCCCCACATTTGCCAAGGGAAACAAACTCCGTCTGCCTCTGGCCGCCGCTGTCCGGCCGGGCGGATCCGCGCTGTGAACAGGCCGGAGGGCAGTACAGGCGCCGGCAGCCCCCGCCCCAGCACCGGCGCTCGCCCCGCCGTGCCCCGCGCTCACCGTAGAGATATGCGGAGGCTTCGCCCTTCCTCGCCATCGTCTCCCGGTGCCCTCCGCGCCGGCACTGTCGAGGCACAGCCAGGGGCCCGGCGCCTCCCCCCGCCGCTCAGCGCGCTCTTTGTTGCCGTGAAGGCATGAGAGGCGGCGGCGGCCGGGCAGCCTCCCGCTCCTCTCTGTCGCGGCCGCCCGCAGCACCGCCCGCACCCCACGCCCGCCCACCCTCCCGTCCCGCAGGCTCCGCGGCGACGCCTGCGCCGACCCGCGGGGGCGGTGCCGGTGCCCGGGTCGCGAGGGGGAGGGTGCGGGCGGAGCTGCTGTGCCGAGGGCCGGCGCCCGGTGCTGGGACGGGTCGCGCGTCGCCAACTTCGCTTGGGCCCGGTGGCAACTTCGGCATCCGGGGAGAGCGGGGCCGTACCTGGCAGGACGGTTTCCATCCTCCCGCACCGACCGCCGCTGGTCGCAGCCGGGCGCGCTGCCCGTCTGTGCCCGTGCCCTGCGCAGGGCCCGCAGGTGTTGCCGCTGGTGGGGAGCGGCCGGCCGGCCCTGAAGCCGCTCGCCGCCCGGGCGGAGCCGCTCGCTTGGCGGAGCTGTCCGTGCCGCCCGTGCTGAGCGCCGGGCCGGCCGGGCCGCCCTCGGGCAGCAGGCTCGTGCCCAGCAGACGGCACGGGCTCCCGGGGCTGGAGGAGAGAGAAGCGTTCTTACGTGCTCACCGACAGCCGTCCGTCTTGTCCCCGACGGGGGAATCGTGTTAGTCCTGGGCTGGGACATGTTCATGATGCAGTTAAAAAACACTTTCAGTACTGAGAAATACGCATTTCTGGTCATAAACTTTCCTTCAGTTGACATCCTCCTCCATGCATTTTATCTGAATGGGACAAAGGCCACTTACGAGCAATTAGTCTGATTGCTGAGATTCTTTTACAGTCATGACAGCACAAGTCATCACTACAGCAAAAGGCCACTATATATAGATGTCATGATGCTATTAGTTTGTTGTCACTAAGTCCAAGACACAGAGTATTTTATAATAGAAAATATTTTGAAATTGCAGAAGTGCACCTATCAGCCATTACTTGTATTTTCAGACGTGAGCTTTGGAGGAAAAGTTACTTTCCAAGACTTGCAAATAAAGGTACCCTTTCAAAAATTGGCTTAAGACCTCAAAAGCACATGGCTCATTTATTTATGAGTAAATTAATGGCCCTAGATCATGGAAGTTGTTGCTCTGCTTGTATGAAAATGTAAACCAATCATCTGTGCATTAGTGAGTGTATGCGCCTCTTACATACATGGTCTGTGCATCATCAGGTCTTGTAGAGGTAGCTGCCTTGGCCAGTTTCAAGAAAACTAGATCAGGCATATTTACAACCTTATCAATCCTCCTAGAGGTCTTAGTTCAGGCCAATTGCTCCAATAATTACGGAATTTCACATTTCACATATGTAGTTTTGTCTGCTAGTAGCGGAAATACTGGTGGGAGTCATTCCTCCTCCCCTCCCCCCCCATATATTAAATTGTTTAAATTTATACTTTTACATATTATATTTTCAAATGAGTTCTTGCTTCCTTCAGTCATGCCATTTTATCAGAGTATTACCTGGGCAGAGGTTTATGATTATGTGCACTGCTCATGGTCTACAAATTTAATGAGAGTTCCTTCTTAACCTTGTCTCCCTAACCTCTAGGCCACTTACCTAGCCTAGCTACCCAAGATGCCTGTCTGTGTTCCAGGAAATGGACCCCAAATAAATACCTGATGTGGAAAAGGGTTGATGTACTTTGCTGTCTAAGAAGAAATTCTGATTTCATCTCAGTGATGCTGACTAGGAAAACAACTCAGACAATCTCACCTGCAGAAAAAAGATCTTCTTGTGTCAAAGACTGAGTCAAACATGAGAAAAGTGGCGTAGGACTGCTTTGTAAGAAGGAAGGAGGTGTATTAATGTCTTCTGGCTCATTCTGATAAGGCACGGCAACCTAAAGGTAGCAGGGCATGACTGGATTTGATAGTCAGAGACTAAGTAGCAGGCTTGAGGAAGCTTCAGTTATTATTCTACAGCTCAGTGTTCTTCTGTTCCCCTTGTGCAGATGAATGTATCTATATATAGCTGTATTGGTTTGGCATGGCCTTGTGGGTGCCTGGCATTGGGTCAGTGTCTAACCACAATAGCCTACCTTCAAGAATGGATATTGGAATCTCAACAATAAGAAACATACGTAATACAGGTAGTATAGCCTGTTCTACTAATAAATATGTATGATATATAAGTATCACATATTATATACTGCATATATATATAATAGGTATAATACAGAGCATATACAATGTCTATATTGTGTCTATACTTTACAGTTTATATAATATAGTATTTATATCCTCCAGGAGAAGTAACTTTTTACTTGGTTCTGACTACCAGAACCAAGGAACAACTTAAAAATACATGAAAAGAGAAAACTTGCTAAAAAGAATACAAAAGGTTAGAATAGTGCTAAAACTACAAGACAGATATTCAGATAGATAGAAGGCTATGTAAGGAGACCTCTTTGAGACAAAGCAGATCATCTTTGTATATTCATGTTTCTCTGAAGGGCCTGACATACGGCAGAAGGAAGTCACCAGGACTAGTTGGAATGAAAAGGGCAGTAGCTACTAACAAGGAGGAATATTCCTATGTTCCTATAACCTATCAAAATAGGGAACAGTTGTGTTCAGTAAATTATAAAGGATAACAAAATTTGGCACGTTAAGTGTGAAAGAACAGTAAGGCAGGCCAAAAAAGAGTTTGACCATTAATTTGCAAAAAAGTATGGACGCCAAAAATAATCTTTTGTCTAAAGGCCAAGAGAAGGAAGAGAATATGTAGAGTTAATAGGATATTTTCCTTAAGTCTTCTATGCGCATATAGACTTGAAGGTGTTGAGAATTTTCACAATTTTTGAAAATGCTTTTGATGAAAATCCATAAAACTGCTGACCTTGTCTCTGAAAACTACAGTAATGCAGACAGATTTGGAATATGTGATATATTAGAAAGTATAATTTTTGTAAAGAGAAGTCAAGGCTCAGAGAACTACTGAAGACTTCCCAAGGAGCCAGAAGACATGAAAATGAGGGCATACAGCTAATTTTCAAGTTATTTGGATTTCTGAAAACATTCTACAAGTTTCCTCATGAAAAGCTTTTCCCATAGAGGGAAAAGTTCTTTAATGGCTAAAAATTGTTAAAGGGTGCTAGAAGACATTTGTTAAAGGGTGTTAGCTGCATTTCTTGCAGCTCCAGGACCCTTCCTGTCCTGCCCCGCCATTGGAGCCCATGCCTGGGGACACAGGGTCCCTGCCAGGCAGAGTGACGTGGCTGCTGCTGCCTTCCTGTTTGTGGTGCACAGTCCTCAACAGCACCTACATGCAGGACTCACCCTCAGCTCCAGCACAGAGCACAGGCAGCCATGTCCTCTCCTCCTCTAGGGCTGGCAGAGACAAAAGGTCACTAGTGCAGGCACACACAAGACTCCCTGGATGCCCAAGAACATTCACCCGGTACCCCTAGCCAGATCCTAGCCTCCTTACCTGCTTCAGGAGTGCTTATTTCCAGGCTGGTTCAGCTTGATGCTTGCTGCAAACATACTGCACTCACATATCCCATAGGCACTCCACACTCACAGGTTGCCATGGATCACAGGATGGATCCCTGTCTGATGACCCGATGTCTCCTACTCATCGGCAAGTCCAGCTTGAAGTTTGCCAGGAAATGAGAAACACACACCCACTATGGGGAAGATAATGGCACCCTCAGCGTCCAGCACCATGCACACAAGCTGTGACGTGGTCATGCTCCAGCTACTGGTGCTGAACCCCTCACTCACCTCACCCACGGCAGTCTCTCCCAGCAGAAGATTTTCAGGACATGCACTCACTGTACCCACCTCAGCAGCTGGCAGCTAAGACCTCCAACCACTCCAGCAGCAGATGCTGAGACCTCCCTAACACCAGCACCACCAGTGGGCATCTTACATTCCCAAATATAACCTTGGTACCCAATCTACTCACAGAGGTCCCTCAGTAGTTGCCACTTCATCCTTATAACACACATACACATGGGAGAGTGAGACTGGGCTCAGTCAGACAAGTGTACCTACTGCCCTTTTTAACATTGACTGGTCCATTTAATGGTCCATTCTTTATTTTCTGCTCTGTTCCTCCAGATGCCCTTCCCCTGCACATTCCTTCTCTAGTCTGAATAGCTCCACAGATCCATTTCCAACATTATGGACCCTCACATTTGCATCTTATCAGGTGCAAAGTCCCAGTTTGCCTGCAGTTTATTGAGAGGTCGTTTGTTTCTCATCTTTGTTACTGTTATCTTTGACTGTCAAGTGTGTGTCTCCATATTTTGTTTATGGCTTTCCACCTTTTCTTGTTATCTCACTTGACAAGACCTTTGATCAGATAATCGTACTGAAATAAACATTCTTCATCAGCTAGTATGGCTGTCTGATTTGTGTGTCATCTCTGACTCCCTTACCATTTGTCAGTCAGGTCTCTGTCTTTCATGTTCTTGTTTATGGCTTCCTCAATTTCTGCACTGAAAAAGTTCATGACCAGATATCCTTAAAGAAGCACACATTTTCCTTCCACATAAGCTTATGAAAAATATTTTATTTTTAAAATCTGAAGACTAATCAATTTTTTTTTAATTGGTGGGGTCACCCATAGTCTCTCAAAAGCTTGTATGTTGGGACTCTTGTTCCAGATACTCATCAAAGATTTAAAAAAGGAGACGAATCCTAAATTGGGAAAATTTGATGCCAATAGTTATGGGGCAGAAAGAATTTCAGATAAGTTCAGGACAAATAAAATGTAAAATGGCACATGCAAGGGGTGCAGAGAAGTAGGTACATACAAAGATGAACTTTGAGTTGACCATTACATCCCACATCCTGTTGATAGCCAGAAAGATAATACATGAAAATTTTTACTTTGGTGTTCAGAGGAATTTTTAAAAAAGGGTAACAGAAAATCATACAAAAAGACCACAGAAGTTTTACTCTTATCCTTTTGCAAGAACATGAGTGACTTTAGAATTCTGATTCTTTGACACAAAGCTACGGCATTGCAGAAAGTACTCAAAGATGATTATTCAGCTTGGAAAAGAAATTGCTCTGTAGATATCAACACCTTTTTTATCAAATCTTAGACTCAAAGAGGATGACTGCTGCAAAGATGTTATGTTTGAACGTGCCTGTTTGAATTCAAGTAGTAGGGACCACAAATGAATTTATTTGATGTCTGATTAAAAAGAAGCAACCTGAAGTGGTTCTTCATACTGTAGAAACTAAGCTGTGGTTCCCAACACATTCAAAAAGCAAACAGTCAGCGTAATGGAAGAGACATCTATGCAGCATTATTAAACACAAAGGCAATCCCTCCAGCTCAGGAAACTTATAAATTGAAAAATTCTTGGACAGTAGAAAAAATTTAGAAAAAAAATTATAAAAATAGTCACTACATTATTGGTAAGTTACCTGGAATCATTTCCTGACCATTCTTCGTTGCACTACCATAAACTGGATACTATGCCAAATGGATCTTTGGTCAGACCTAGTACAAGTCTTGTTACTTCCATGGCAAAATGAGCTTCAGCTATTCATGTTGTAAAGAGCCTCATTGTTTATCACATGAATAATTAAGGAAAAATATTTGGTGTGTTTACATACAGTAGTTAAATAAAACACTTTCAAGACTTACAGCAGCTATGGCTTTATGATTAAATAAGACTTAAAATTTGACATTAAGTACTGTTTGTCATATCCAGGAATTAAACAATCTAAAAATATACTTGAAAATATTTTAATTCAAGAATGACATTATCTTGATTTTAGATAATTTAGAGTTTTCCATGGAGATGCTTTCCTTTCTTTTTTTTTTTTTTTTTTTTCCCAATAAATTTATGGTTTTAAAAACCATGAAAAAGCTGGGAAAAAAACCCCTAACTGCCCACCCTGGGCCACCCAACTAAATCCCAAGACAAAATAAAAAAAGTCACAAGAGCTTGCAACAGAAATTTAGAAAAAAATGTTGGGTTTAAGTTACTATTGTATCAGAGATCAAAGAAAAGCAAAACAGGTCATAATTCTACTAAAAAGAAGTTGCCATGCTTGTTGCATTGCATTACATCAAAAATTATTCTGCTTTAGAGATCATGAATTCAGGACCTACACACTAAATTTTACTATGTTTGTTTAGTGCAGTAACTTCAGTAACTCTTAATACATAAATCACTGCAGAAAATTTCATTTGCTTTCCATTTCTAAAACAAAAGTTTGAAACAAATGGCAAAATCCTGTTTGTTGTTAACAATTTTAAAAACTTCAAACCTGTAAAACACTTTAAATGTAACACAAAATGCAGACTTTGAGTGCTGGTATTTTAAAGTCCCACCACAGCTTTACATTCCAAAGGTATGGTGTACTTGAAACATACAGAATCTCCAAAACTACTTAAGCAACATAGAGTTATAAATTATGTCTTTTACTCCATTGCCCTTAAAGTACAGTAAAAAAAATCTCCTGATACTAGAGTGAAAAACCAGCAGCCTATGCACTGAATCAAAGCTGCCCACATGCCTTCCCTAAGGTAATCACCTCCAACCAGAACAGTCTGAAGTTTATAAAACACTACAATCTCCTTTCAGACAGTTGATAAATATGTCTGTAAATAACTTTTATATAGCTAGTTTTCTATCAAACTGTTTCTTTGGTATTAACTACAAAATCAATACTCTCAACTGTCAGAAACAAAACAAGCAACTAAGAGCCAACATAAAAAGGCAATAATGACTCAAAAATATTTGTTGCATACTATTTTGTATTATTATACAAAATAAAATGTTTTTCAAAATCCAGCTTCCAGAAAAAATACTTTATTTTGTTAATTCTGTTGAAATTTCACACCAAATAAGGAATTAACAGAAAAATCAATGGCTGCCATTTTTCTTGAAATCCTTGTTTTAATAAACCCCTAAATAACACTGCTGTGAAACAGTGAAACAGTACTATTCAAAAGCATATATTTTACGCAGCACAGATAATTTCCAAAAGCATTGCTTTTCCTTTAAAATACAACCGGAATTAAGAGCATTTATAAGCACATTTTATGTAACTATCAACACAGTTACAACTACCGTGTGCCAGGCCCAGTCACTTTCCAGTTCCTGTCACACCTCCAAAACGAGTTTATGATTCCCTGAGGTGCAAATTACAGTAAAACTGCTTACACGTTTCAGTAAAGGCTTTTCTGCTAACAAGTGATCGGAACCAGCCTAGGACACTCAGCAAACAGGCAGCAGACCGGGGCACAGGCACTGCCCGTGTTCGGGCAGGACGAGCAGGCCGGGCCGGTCACAGGGCGCGGGCTCCTCCACAAGCGGAGGAGGAAAAGGAACTCGCGGGAGGCTCCCCGGGAGCTCGAGCTCAGGGCTGCCCCACACGAACTCGCGGGAGGCTCCCCGGGGGCTCGAGCTCAGGGCTGCCCCACACGAACTCGCGGGAGGCTCCCCGGGGGCTCGAGCCCAGGGCTGACCCGGCCGCCCTGCCAGGCGCCGCCCCGGCCGCTGAGCACCGCCCCGCCGGAGCTGCTGCGGCTGCCGCGCTCTCCCGCCGACATGGCTGCGCTGAGGGCGACGCGGGTGAGTGGCCGGGGCGGGTGAACGCTCGGGGACACAAGACCCGGGGAGAGGCACGGGACGGCATGGGACGGACTCGACCAGGCCGGAGCGGAGCGAGCCGAGGCGCTGCCGGTGCTGGCGGCCGGAGGAGCCCGGGCGGCGGGGAAGGGCCCCGGGCTCGCAGAGGGCGAAGGGCGGAAGAGGCAGGACCAGCCCGCCGTTACCGTCGGGACGGCTGCCAGCACAGGGGCTGGAATCCACCCGCTGTGCTGCTTTTCCTGCCTCGCAGTATTACCCGAGTTTATGCCCGTAATCCTCACGGCTCGAATGGCTATTGCCGTTTGATGTTCTTCAGTGGAAATATTGCACAGCCCTGGGGTTCCTCATGTGGCAAAGGCCGCGTCGTGCCAAGTGTGTCTGGCACCTCTCCATTTAAGGGTGGAGACGGCTTCAAAACACCGGGGTTAGAGTTCAGGGTATTTTATTCAATGCATTTCCTTTAGCATACATAGCTGTGATATCTATTAACTACCTACGTTAATTTTCTAAAAATATGTGTGAAATATAATAGTTGGTTTTCTAAAGTACAAACCTTCTACTGTAGTGAACCACCAATAACCTCACAGCTTCAAACTAGAAAATTAAAACTATTCAAAACACATCTAGCACGACACATGTCTTTTTCTGGATTCCCCATTTCCAGAGGTATTCATGAGTCTGAATTACTTGAATGGCCCTTCACAGCCTCCTAGCAGCAGTATTAGTTTGCCCCAAATGTATGCAGCTTGGCCGCAGGTCCTAAGTGTTCCTGTTAAGAGTGAGGGAAGTCAGTGAGGGAAGAAGTCTCCATCTGAAGTTGGTATCTTATGGATCAAAAGTAATGCTTTAGGCGAAGGAAGCCCATAGGGAGGAAATTACTATTTCAAGTTCAGCCTCCTGACATGTTACCCCAGCAACAAACTGCTCTTGATAATTATTTTCCATTTTGCCCTGAGATACGTGAGGCAGAATCAAGGTTAGCGACCCTTAGCTTGTTGTTGTCCCAGCGTTTCCTGTGACGTACATCTTTTCAAACAGGTTCTATAGTTCTTTTGCCATCAAGGTAATAAATAAATGCATCACTTTCGTGAGTAGCCTTGTCATACCCTTCTCCTGACAGCATATTCTTCCAGTGTTAGTCTTGCTACACTGATGGTCATATTTGTAATTGTAATAGAGTTTATACAGTAGTGCAAAGAAATGCAGTAGGAGTTGTATCTAAACATCACTAGCAGTAGTTTGTCACTGAATCCAACTGTTTCTCAGAGTCAAGCAACGGGAAAGTTGACAAGTAGACAGATGGTCATCCAAATTCTTACATGTAGCAAACCCTCATCCTTTGTCATCTGATCAGTGATGCAGCTTCCAGGTATGAGTCACATCTGTCCACAGTTGTTTGTGGAGGTATTGCTGAGTTTTTCCAGAGTAATCTTCAGTGTTACCTTGCATACTATACAATAGGCATAATTTAACTGGTTTAAATTTTACAGCTTCTTTCATATAGGGTATCACTTGTAGCATTAGTTTGAATCAAGTACTTTTCCAGGTGTAGGCAAAACCTTTTGGTGGTAAAGTTACGCATTAGTCTATCAAGGGCTGCTCCTTAAAAAAAGAAAAGAATAAAATTTCAATCATTCAACTTTTTTTCAGCCTCATCTTGTCTTTTTTCCAGATAAAATAAGGTGTAAATAATTCTGAAGGATCAAGATCTAAATTTTTTGTGATATTGTTTGGCTTTTAATATGAGAGGTAGCAGTAACAGAAAACTTAGCAAGGTCCTCTTTTGCAATGTCTATTGTTTTTAAAAACTTGAAATTAATAATATATTAGCTACAGCAAAATGCAATCCTGGGGCTCTAAACTTAAAAAAGCAGAGAAAGTATTTACAATTAAAAATAATAAATTTGTGGTAACTACTAGGAGGAAAAATAAACTTCAGATAGTCTGAGAGACTGCTGTCTCTCCTATTGGAGGATAATAATAATCACCAAGTGTCAGTGGCAGCAGCTTATTAAAAGAAAGCAGAGATTAGTCTAGGACATTATCAAAATATTCTGATATATTGGCTAATTGGTAGGTTGTTATTAAAATCTTGCTAGATCTGCATGTAGGTAGGCATTGAGTAATAGGATATTCACTAGAGGGCCATAAAATGAAGTTTGATGAGTGTGTGTATAAATGAAAGAAACACATATTGCTGTGTCTCTGTGACTATAAATTTTAATTCTGCTTAACAATTTTTAAATACTCAGTTGCACAATACTTAAAAGTGCATACAGCAGTTCACTCACCCTTGGTCCTGTTAAAGCCTGAGATTCCTGGTACAGGTGTCAGTTCATGTAAGTGTTGCTTGCCACAGGAGGCAAACACAATGTAGCCAGTAATTCTTTTATTGCTGTAGTAATTGTATTATACTTATGTGTCACGGTTTCTAGAGAGGGAGTCTAAAGTCGTGCTGCAGATAGGTTAGTAGCTTTAGGAGGCTTGAGCTGTAAAGATCTTACACCTCATGTTCTTTTCCTCTTTAGCAAATGCTTCAAACCATCACAGAGCATGGATGGAGGTCCTATTCTAGTAAACCTGCACAAAACTTACATGTAGGCAAACCTGGAGCTGGCTTTAGCTTTGGTAAGTAGTACAGTTTTTGAAAGAAATGTAACAATAATGGGCAAATTGCAGAATTAAAAAGAAATAATATCCTGTATTGTAGTTCACCATGATTTTAAAATTAAGGTGTTTGTTCTAAATATATTTCTAGTAAAAATAGTTTGAAAAACCAAGTAGCTTTATCCTCAGCTGAGGCAAGGCAGATATGTGTGTAGTGTTAAGCTTTTCTTTTTTTAACTCATGTCTATGATGAGGTTTTTTTTTTTTTATTGCCAAAGTGTCTTAGCTTTGAATACTTACCTCATATTGCTGTTTTCAATGTTACAGTACCTAAATGTAGTCATAGTTGAATTTGGTTATCAAGAAATGTAAAAAAATAAATTTATCTTCATCTTGGCATATTATATATAATATATATGTACAAGCAAATTTAGAGGATCAGAGCTAGATGTTTGAAGTTGAAGAGTCAAGATATTTGGGTAACCTCAGTCTTTTTATGCTTTTAATTAGCACAGCATTCTTTTTATTTCTTCTGGTAATACACTTTATGTTGCATAGTCCTCTCTGCTTCATTTTCAATATTTTGTGGATAATTTCATCAGACATAAGTAAGTGCATATAGGGGTTGATCAGAGAACAGTGGAGGTTTTCTCCCAGGAGGAAGAGGAACCTGAACTTTTTTGCTTCCTGAAGAGCCCCAAATAGTGGTTTGGGGTTTGGGTTGTCCTGGAAGGATGCTCTTGTTGTTTTTTTTTTTTTTTTATCGTAGTCTTGACAATTGGCAAAGTAAAAGACAGCAGAGGATTTATGATCTTTTTCTCTTCCTTTTTTAAAATAGAACTTACTGATGAGCAGAAAGAGTTTCAAGCTACTGCTCGTAAATTTGCTGTGGAGGAAATTATTCCTGTTGCTGCACAATATGACAAAACCGGAGAGGTAAATTCTACCACAGTGTAAGGGAAAAATTGGGATGAAACAGACTTTTATCTTAACCTGCATGAAATTTAAAGTTTTGGTTGTGATGAATCAGAAGGTGATTTTTCCATGTCTGTTTCAGTATCCTGTTCCACTTATAAAGCGAGCTTGGGAGCTTGGTCTTATGAATTCACACATACCGGAAAGCTGTGGTAAGTAAACATCCTTTTTAATCTGTAAAATGAAACAATGAAAAGACATTAGATGAGATTCTTATGTGTAATTATGGATCCTACACCATCACATAAATAGTCAGTACTTGAATAATCTAAACTTAATCAGTAGGCAGGTTGACACATAGAAGTGTGGTACTAGGTGTAGGTGTAATCAGGAGACAAATTAGGCAGATTATAGTTTAGTAATTTATGACCACATTTTTCTACTGTGATTACAGCTGCTTAATGTTCCCCTGGTGCAGTGTCAGCTGATTAGGCAGAGAAATTAGAAGGTCATGTTTTGTTCTAGTCTCTGACACAGGCTGGAGCAATTGAAGAGTTTATCCCAGAAGGACAGTTTTTCAGTTTAGATTAAGTGCAGTACAACAGAGTCCTGACTCATAAGATGTATGAGCAATACAGACAAACATGATATGCTAGGGAAGGGTTTTAGTCAAAGGAACTCATGCCTCGTAAAATCATTGAAGTTCTCTGAAGTGGCTAATAAATTTGTGAACAGGGAATAGAGAATGCCTGAACTTCCGAAATAAGTTTTAAAAATCATCAGGTTTCATACTGGCCAAATTAGCAGCACAGCCTTGCTAGGTCTTGTGCTATTTAGGATGTCTATAAATAAACTGAGAAGGGCGTAAATACAATGGTGATAGAGTTTGCTGATAATACTAAGTTATACTGATAATACTAAGTAATCTAGAAAAGATGATCTGGTTCAGAGAGCTGCAGGAAAAGGTCACAGAAAAGAGTGAGAGTTAAAAAGGCAATGTGATTCCAAAAAGAAAAAGTGATACACATGTGAAGGGAAAGAATCAATCTGAACTTCACAGAGGAAAGCTATGCTGTGCACTAGATACTGCCTCTCAGAAAAGACATCTTTGGATCCCGTGAACATAAGCATAATGCTCAGACGTGGTCACAACTGAAAAAGTTAAGGTCAAGAGGGACTCTTAAGGGAATGAATGAAAAAGCAGAAGGCATAATTATGCTGCCTCCTGCATCCAAATTGCACTTGCCTTTTTAATTCATTATAGAGTCAGATGCTTCCATCTCAAGAGAGTATTGGGGAAATGGAGAACATTTCTAAAATAATGACAAAGAATATAGAAGTTTTATCTTCTGTGTGAGATGTAAATTCTATAGGAGAAATGACTAAAATGTCAGCGTTGAGAGAGTGTGAAAAGGGATTGATGGTTCACTGTCCCTTTTAATATAACTAGAAGGCATCAAATTATGTCAGTAGATGCTAGATTCAAAACAAGTGAAAGGAGATGGTTCTGTATGCAGTGTGGAGTTAATTTGCTATTTATTGCCCCTGTAGGATATAGGTGCTAAAATTTGACATAGGTTCAAAAAGACCAGATAAATTCATGTAACAGATGTCTGTCAGGGGTTGGCATAACAAAGATACCAAAGAGAACTATTTTTTTGACCGAGGAAGTCACCTTAAAGTTCAGGAAAATATTTTTGTGGTAGTTGTTACTGTACTTCTGTGTAGTGTTGGCCAGTTTCCCATAGTGTTGGCTTCTGTCAGACACAGATTACTGCGTTGGTTGTCTACTAATATAGACACTTTTTTGTTCCCAAATGCTTTTGGTTCAGGGGCCCTTTCTCTGCTTCCTAGGAACTCTTAATTCTTGAATGTACAGTAGTAAAAAAAATGTGAGTGATAAGTTCTTTGCCACTTTGTGCAAGTTGTCCCACATTAATCAAACAATAACTCTGGAAACACGATAGATAATTTTCAAATCGCCTGTTACTCTTTTGATGAAGATTTATTTTAAAAGCTTGCGTGAGAATGCTTAACCAAACACAGTATACAGTCAAGTGTATGTGGAATAGTACATTATTATGTTATGTAAATCATTAGTATTAATACATTATAATTTAAATCCCCTTGAGTAACTTAAATACTTCAACCATAGGTGGCCTTGGCCTTGGCAGTTTTGAAGCATGCCTTATTACAGAAGAGTTAGCTTACGGATGTACAGGGGTTCAAACCGCCATTGAAGCAAACTCCCTAGGGGTGAGTCTTTTCTTACATCCCTTAAACTACAATCTCTGCCTTTGAAAGAGCCAGATTAATGGTCTAAATATTTTTTTTTCAGCAAATGCCAGTTATCATTGCGGGAAATGAGCATCAACAGAAAAAATACTTAGGAAGAATGACAGAAGAACCAATGATGTGTGTAAGTGTAACTGCTATACTGCAGAATGTTTCTGAACCACATTAATTGTATTACTCCTTTTTTTATTTTCCTCCTTTTTTTGCGTTTTTTTTTTTTTCCCTGAACATTTACATGTACTCACAACTTAGCCCTGTTTGATTTTTATGTAAACAGGGACATTTACTGAAAACTAATACCTAATGAGATACATCCAGTAAATAAAAAGAAGATATTACTTGGAAAATTATTCCCATCCTAAGTCACTTACCAAAAATTAATAGTTTTTATTTCCATTTCAAGAAGGGTTGTAGATGTTTAAGAAAAATATAAGGTTTATGTAAAGAGACCCTCACCTTGGAGGGGGATGACACTCTATTTGTGATCTCAAATATTACATAAACAGTACTTGTTACATAGAAAGGAGTAAAGATTCATGTGCAATGTATGTAAATTTACAAGTAAGCCTCCTAAACTGAAGGACTCAGTGCTCCTATTTTCAGACTTTAAAGATCCTCAGCTTTCACATCAGAATTTTTGAATCCTGAGGAAGTAGTAACCTAAAGGTTACAGAATGTTTCTGTTTGATTAAAAGCCAATTTAATGTATTATTATGGATTTATAAATAAAATTAACCCTTACTTGGCCAGGTGTTTGCAGGGAGGAGGGAGCTGTGTGTAGGGTTGTTTTGGGGTTTTATTGGGGGGTTTTGTTTATTTGGTATTTGGATGTTACTGTGCAGTTCACTTTCAACAACTAGTTTGATGCACATAATCTGCATTAATTTGTAGTTCACTAAAGATAGAACTTTTTGCATCTTAATTTCTTTTAGGCTTACTGTGTAACAGAGCCGGGAGCAGGCTCTGATGTGGCTGGTATAAAAACAAAGGCCGAGAAGAAAGGAGATGAATATGTTATTAATGGTCAGAAGATGTGGATCACAAATGGGGGGAAAGCAAACTGGTATGTTAACTGGTGTCATAGTTCTATGCTGTTCGGTAGTTTTACCCCAACCCTCCAACCTCAGTTAAATTCTTTAAAGACCTATCCTTTAAAAACCTATCCTTCAGACACAAATCTGAATGTTCTCTGTGTTTCAGCAGACTACATTCTAATCTCTGCCCAATTTATGAGGATAGCTATCAGGATAGCATTATACAAATGCAGTCTTGAGTGCTATGCAAAGCCTGAAAAGAAAAATGAGTGATGACATTATGACTCCACACTCAATAATGCCCTCTCGAATCTTTCAGCTATTAAAATTAAATGTGATTCTACTAGAAACACCTCTTACTCCTAGTGAAGCTAGAAACGCTGTTAGATTGTAGTGTTACTTTTTATTTTCTGAAAAGAAGACATTTTCTATCTGTCAAAGATCGCAGATATTGTCTGGAGCATGCTTTTATAATGTAAACCTCTTAAATCATGTCTTACATCACGCTGATTCACAACACAGAAATTCCCTGAACTCAAGTGGAAGAAACTTTATACGCTTACCCAAAACCTGAATTTTCTAGTTATTTTCTTGTTGAAGGCAGACCTACTGAAGACAATCTGTAAGATTTCTTTTGGCCTTACTGAATACCATAGAAGTGATTTACAGCTGTTTAATAAGAGAAATACTTATTTAAAACTTACACTTAGAAAAATAAAATCAAGATCTTTGAAATCAGATTATAACTTTTACATCCAAGAAAGTATGTCCTAAGCATTAACTTTTATGTACATGCAATGAATAGGTTTCTTTTGTACTTTTTGGGAAGCTGTTAATAGCATAAAGACTTACAATACATGGAAAAGGTAGGGTATATTTGCATGTTGATCTCAGTAACTTTATGAAATCTTGAATCTTTGAAACTTCTACTCTCTTGCTCCCTCTTCTTTTATTTTCAGGATGGGCAAGAAAGAAAGGTTGTTAACTCACAGAATTTATTATATGGTAGAAATGCCATAAAAATGCTAAATAAACAAAAATGTTTAAAGTGCTAGATAAATATATTTTGTGAATTGTGACGATAAACTGCATCCATCTACTCTGTTTTACACTAGGTATTTTTTGCTAGCACGTACGAATCCAGATCCAAAAGCTCCTGCAAGCAAAGCCTTTACTGGATTCATTGTGGAAGCAAATAGCCCAGGGATCCAAGTTGGAAGAAAGGTGAAGGCTGTGTTTCCTGTTTGATAAGCCAGGAATTGTTGTTCAGTTCTAAATCAATAATAAAACAAATGTATCACTAAAGAAAAAAGAGTTGCAGAACTGAGCAGTTTCATATGCTTATCTACAAACATCTTTTCATTTTCACAACACAGCGGGACAATTCGTAAAACATAATTTTAAAGCTATTAATTCAGAAAAGGAATTATTCAGAATGGTCTAAAGTAAGATGACGACTGCAGAGAGCCTTTGAGTACAACTGTATTGGCAGGTGCCAATAAATGAGAAGTAGTATGCCTTGAAAAAGTAAGAAGGAAGATGAACAATTTTGACAAAATACACACATAGTGAGTTTTAATTTTAGCTAGTGCTGGTCAAAGAAAAGGCCTTAGAGATACTGATGCTAGTTCTCTATCTACAAAAGAGTACTATTTTTAATAGTAGGTAAAACTGAATGCTGAACATGAGGCAAGAAATCCGAAAACTTGAAAAGCTTATTTATTTATTCACTTGTAGTATACCTGTACTTACTGAATATCAGATTATTTTCTTTTTCCACTTGCATCTCAAAGATAGTTGAACTAGAACACAAGACTGATTACAGTGACAGAACTCATTTCATATAAGGAGAAAGTAAGCTGCCCAGCCTAGACAAGTTAAGGGCATGCTGGTCTGCAAATAGAAAACTAGTATTTGTCTTGCATGAGGTAATTTTTAGATTAAGTGTTTTGGGGAAGAAAAACTATGCTTTGAGTCAACAAAAGATTGAAAACATAATGTACCTTTGAATAATCCAAATTAGTAGCACATGTGTAAATTTCCCACTTCAGGAAATGAATATGGGTCAACGTTGCTCAGATACAAGAGGCATTGTCTTTGAAGATGTGAGAGTCCCAAAAGAAAATGT
The DNA here is from genome assembly GCF_048771995.1 of Taeniopygia guttata. Lineage (NCBI taxonomy): Eukaryota > Metazoa > Chordata > Aves > Passeriformes > Estrildidae > Taeniopygia > Taeniopygia guttata. Next base: position 91,986 of record NC_133033.1, on the reverse strand, counting down.
ACTGATAGCAGAAGGAGCTGGCTTTAAAATCGCAATGGGAGCTTTTGATAAGACCAGACCACCTGTAAGTATAAGAAAAAAATGGGTTATAAAATATAGCAGCAATTTCTGATTTTTTATTCTGGTCTGTATGAAATTTAGGTGGCAGCTGGTGCTGTTGGATTAGCAAAAAGAGCCCTTGATGAAGCTACTAGATACGCTTTGGAGAGAAAAACCTTTGGGAAACCAATTGTTGAAGTAAGTGTGGGGGCAAACAATATCATAAGAGCTTATATTTTCACACCAGATGTACTGTGACTGATTTTTCAAGGTTATTCCTTGATATGTATATTTTCTTAGTTTTTATATTATACCTCTGCCATTTTGTGGTTTCCAAGTATATAGGTTGCACTGTAAGTAAACTTAGCTATATGGTAACTTCAAGAATTTTTGGTAATTTATCAATGATAGTAGGAAAAGCAGAAAGAAAACTCTGTCCCAAAGCTCAGAACTTACATACCAACTGGGCATACTTAAGTCTTCAGTGCTAATAAAGAGGAATTTTCAGGAAAGAAGAAAACATCTGAGGTATGTGAAACAAGATAAATAGCATTAACACCAATAGAATACATTGCCCATAGAATACATTGCTGCTTACCAGTTTTGAAAAAATATGAATAAACAACCAATAACATCATAGGGATGAAATACTGATGAAACAACTTCAACTGTTGTTTCATCAGTATTTAATCCCTATGACTAAATGGATCTGGAAATCAAAAACTTAAAGAGTATAATTCAACATGCATATATGAGAGTGTGATGCATGTTCTGCATAACTTCTCTTGTACAACTTACTGAGTTGTTTGAAAAAAATCACTGTATTAAGGAGATTTTATCTTTTCTGCATGTCATAAAATTTTAAGCAGGCAATATTAACCTAGTTCATTTCATCACAGCACCAAGCAGTGTCTTTCTTGCTTGCTGAAATGGCAATGAAAGTTGAACTTGCTAGGATGGCTTACCAGAGAGCTGCATGGGAAGTTGATGCTGGTCGCAGGAATACCTACTATGCTTCCATTGCAAAGGCATTTGCTGGTGACATTGCAAACCAAGTAGCTGCAGATGCAGTACAGATTTTTGGAGGAAATGGATTTAATACTGAATATCCTGTAGAAAAACTAATGAGAGATGCTAAAATCTACCAGGTAAGTAAAAGAGAACGTGCTAATGCATAGATTTTATATAGAATAAAGTAACGGCTACCTACTTCAAATCATGGTGTAATTATGTGATATTTAAAAATGTGATATTAAAAAAATAATTTTAGAATGAAAGCAGTAATCCTTCCATTTAAAGAAACAGTGATTCAAAACGGGAAATTTCTTCCATAATAAAGTCATTGCACTTGACAAAAACTGAAATCACATAAGAGAAATAAATTATATTGTGTGAGGTTTGGGCTTTTTTTCCCTCTAATGTGGTAACTTGTTGCAATTCTTGGATTCTCATTTTTGAAGTCTTCAAACTCTTGGGAAAAAAATCTTGATCAAAATTCCAATGCTTGCTTTGGTATTCTGTAAATACAGGTGGTTTACATATCATACTGTTCTGGAAAATCTTTGGAGATGCAAAACTTTTGACCATCTGTCTGTAACCTGGATTGATGTCTGCTTATAGTTCAGCTGTCTTCTCAGCCTGAACACTAAAGCAGTTTCTTACCCCAACACCTTATGAGGGAAGAGGTGTTTTTTGTTTGGTTGGGGTTTTTGTTTTGCTTTTCCATTAAACTTTCTGTTTGAAACTTTGGTATTATAAACTGCGTAGAACGCTGTGGCTGATGTATCAACAGTATTGAGTATCAAGGTGTTGTAGTTTAAACCTAGCTGGCAACTAAGTAGCCACACAAGGGTAGCTCACTACCTTCTCCTCCCTGCTCCTGAGGGATGGTGGAGAGAATTGGAAAAAAATTGTAAATCTCATGCATGGAGAATAATTGAAATAAATTTAATAATAACAAGTTTAATAATTGACATAAAGTAAATTAGAGTAATAAAAGAGAGAGGCAGATAGGAACAAAACCCAGGAAGAACAAGTGATGCACAATAAGGTTGTTCACCACCTGGTGAACAATGCCCACCCCATCCACCCACAGCAATCAGCACCGTCCTGGTGAACTCCCCCTAAGTTTATATACTGGGCCTGACTCTCTGTGCCATGAAATGCTCCTTTGGCCATTCCAGGTTAGCACTCCTGGCCACGCTCCCTTCCAGCTTTTTGTGCACCTCATCACTGGCAGATCACAGGAAACTGAAAGTCCTGGATTTGCAGTAAGCACTACAGAGCAAGAACGTGTTACCAACACTGTTCTCACAAAACACAGCACTGGACCAGCTACTAGAAAAACTATTAACCCTATCCTAGCTGGCACCATGACATGTAAATGTGTTGTATCAACAGAAGTGTGACACAATGTAGAGTGATTATCCATTCTTTTAACAAGACCTTTTTGTACTCATATTTATCCCATAGTTCACTGTAATCCCCAGTTTTCTTTACTGCAATGTTACTGTCAAGAAATTATTCCGTGTCATGTTGTAATTAGTATGTTAGCATATACTATGCTGCAGTTCTTCATTCAGCAAGAATATTTTACTTGCATTTGGTAAAACCAGTAATCTTTATTGATATCTAACACTAACAGTGACTAGATAAAATATACCAAAGTAGATGATACCAAGAAACGCACATAGACCATGACCTCTAATGATTGTTAACTATAACAGCTGTCAATCCAGGATTCTAGGCAGTTAATATTTGTCCTACAGCTGACTTCAAAATGCAAACTATTATTGCCACTAGCCAAGAATTAATTTTTTTCTCAATTTAAGGAAAGACAACTGCTATGCTGTAATCTAAAGGTCCCTATAACTAACTTCGCTTTTGTGAGAGAGGAAATGAATGACTAATTGAAATTTATGATTGTGATTTTTTTCCTGTCAGGTTGCATGCTTTTTTAGAGAATGATGGTTTGAGGGTTGAAACTCAAATTCATTGAGATTGATTTAACAAAATCCCATTATTACTTAGTTTTTTCATTACAGTGATCCAAATGCATGGCTAAGTAGGCTTGTTTTTCTAATTAATCAGACTTAGTATTAAATTTTCTATGACTGTCAGTTCCATTTCATCCCCAAAAAAATTCGGGAAAGGTTTTGTCTTGCAAATATTTTGTCCATATCTCTTGATTATGTCTTACACTTCACTGTGCTTTGGTGTATTATTGCTCAATTCCAGATGGTAGGTACTTTTGGCCATATGTTGCATGCAGAAAAACTTGATTTTTCAAATTATCTTTCATTTTTTTTGGTATTACACAATCCTTTTATTGTGTTTACTGATAACATTTTTACATGTCCTTACTGTGTCCTAGTTTTGTCTGGCTAAAAATCTTGGCTACTTTGATAGAAACTCTTAGGTTTGGAAACTCTTAAATTTAGAAAACTTCCTTTCTTTAATTGTCAGAGAGTCTTGAAACTATTTCCATCAGCTTATAAACCAAAACCTTTCCTGTAATTACTTAGTAAGATTGTGAGTTGTGATGTCTTTACACTTGATTTCCATGGCTGTGTTCATCCGCAAGTGCAAATTTTAGTGCAATAGGAGCAGTTTGGTAGATTGCAGGAACAGCTGCTGAGACCCTGACAGCTATGCTCTAAGCAGTTTGAGGAGTCTGAGTTCATAGCAAGCCTGTTTGGTCCCTTGGAATGTATGTCCCTAATAGGCATCCAGCTGTTAGGGTCCAGGTGCAAGCTTGTACCATTATGGCTTTCCTAGGGATTGGTGAATGTTTAGTATAGAGAGAAAGCAGAGCTTCCATTGCAGTTGGTTTCAGAAGGCACCTAGTACTCACAAAACACAGTCTTCTCGGTGGACTGGATCAACATGGGGTAAGCAGCAGCAGAGAATTCACCCTGGGAATCAACAGCTTGTTCTGAACCAGAACACTAATGTGAACACAGGTTATAGCATTCTTATTTTTAAAATGCTTTTAAGGTTCCTGGAAAGATTATTCCTATAAGTGAATTTGCATAATTTTCAGCAATTTGCCAAACCAAGTTCTGACAGAAGTGGGAGCTGAAATATTAAAACCTCTAGGCTATGTTGCCTCAGCCGTTGCATTACATTGCAGTATGCCTGTGGAGCATACGTCCTCCTTTGGTATTAGAACTTCATAGGTGCTTTTTTGTTTATTTTTGACTTTGCTGCCAGCAAACAAACAGAACAGAGGGATGATGCAGGCTGTTTCTTCAAGAAAATGCAAGAATAAAGAAAACCACAAACAAAACTGTGTGGGAGAGAGTACTAGTTAATAAGAAGCAATGGAAATAAATGGATCAAAGACAACATATGGTATGACCTTGAAAGTCTAGTTAAAGAAAACACTTAAGGACAAGTCATCTCTTCTCTTCTAACCATGATTTCAGATCCTACTTTGAAAAATCTAAATAACGTATTTTCTTCCTCAAATAAGAGGAATGTTGTAATCTGTTTTCATGACAGCCCTACTGACTTTAGGTTAGGAGCACCTGAGAGAACAAGACTTTCTCAGTATCTTGTATGAGTTACATTTAATTTAGCCCACTGTAATTACTCTGGCACACTGGAATTTTCTTTGGTTTTTTCTGTCTTCCTGCACATTGTAATCCACATTGGATTAGTGCCATGGAGGTTTAAAAATGTATACCTGCTAAAACCTTTTTAAAAATCACCCAGTAACATTATTGCAATTCTCCTTTTCAGATTTATGAGGGAACTGCTCAGATTCAGAGGATGATCATAGCTCGTGAACATGTTGGCAAATTTAAGGCTTAAAGGAATGTATAAAGTGTGTCTGGCACTGCTGTAATCTTCTGTGTTCTTATGGAAGATTTTAGTGTGTTTCTCAATAGAATTAAAAAGGGATGAAAAAAAAAACTTCAAAATATTTTTATTCCGTTCATTATTAAGCACTGATTCTGTTCTCAGTATAAAGTAAGATAGTCAGAGTGTAATTTTTGACAGTTAATGCTGCATTTAAATAAAATATTTTTAAGAGAAGTGTGGTTGGTTTGTATTAATTTTGCTTGTCATATCACTTACACTGGACAACTAACCCAAAATACAATTTCTGAAGTAGGTTAATAGCTGTATTTCAGTTTCTCTATGCTCTTGCCCCAAGCAGCTGAAGAGCTATTCCAGCTGAGCAGCAGGAAGGCCTGCATTGCTACCGTCTACGTGCATCTGTGCTGAGGATTTATATAGTAGTCAGCAGTATCAGTATCAGCTTGAGAGAGTCTGGCCTTTACACTTTGAAGCATGTACATATTAAATGAGGATCAATCACTTCAAGTGGGAATGACTTAATAATGATTTACAATATGTCTTTTATTTAAAATCCAGTATATTTAAACACAGAATCACTGTATGCCGAGCTGGGAGGGAGCCACAAGGACCATCAAGTCCAACTCCTGGCCTTGCACAAAAATCCCACTCTGTGCCCAAGAGCATGGTCCAAATGCTGCTTGAGCTCTGGCAGCCTTGGAGCTCATGACCTGGTATGCCTGTTCAGTGCCTGACCATAGTATGGGGGGGGAAACCTTCCTCTAATACCAAACCTAAACCTCCTGACTTAGCTCCAGCCATTCCTTCAGGTTCTGTCACTGAGCTCCAGAGAGATTAAATCAGTGTCTGTCCCTCTTCCCCTCACAAGGAAGTTGTAGACTGTGATTAGTCTCCCCTCTGACTCTTCTTCAGGTTGAATAGACCAAGTGACCTCTGCCACTCCTCATACAGATTCCCCACAAGGCCCTTCACCATCTTGACTGCCCTCCTTTGTATACTCTCTAATAGCTTAATGTTGTTCTTGTATATATAAACCTATTACTGCTTTCCATCATTGTATATACTTAGCTATGCTTACAGCAAAAACAGCCAAGAAGAAGGCATTAGGATTTTTTTTAACCTTGGATAGACTTTTCCTGGCAATACTGGCAGAATTGACATTCCCTGGAGTTCTTAGACAAATTACTGGATACGTCAGGCTGTACTGCATCCAGTTCTAGGCTCCCCTGTATAAGAAAGATGGGGACTTAAAGGAGGGAGTCTAGCACATGGCCACAAAAATATTAAGGGCCTGAAGCATCTGTCATGTGAGAAGAGGCTAACTTTTTAGCCTGGACAAGATAAAGCTCAGATAATTTTATCTATGTGCATTAATACCTGATGGGATGCAATGAAGGGGAGGGAGCCAGCTTCATAGTACCCATTGACAAGTGGCAATGAGGACAATTAAAATACATGACATTCCACTGGAACACAGTTTTTTTTTTTTTTTTTACTGTGAGGGATGTTGTATGTTGTCAGAGGTGATGGAGTCTCCATTTGACTCTCAAAATTCAACAAGTAGTGTCTTGAACAACCTGCTCTAGCTAAGCCTACCTGGTGTAGGTGGATTGTGCTCCATGATTTCAAGAGATACCTTCAAACCTCAATAATTCTATTAAGTAATTTCCAATTTCACTCCAAAATGTCCCTTGCCTCTGTCTGGTCTCTTTCATATCTCATCTGAATTTACTGGATGGTTCTACTGCTGTCATCAGGTATAAGCTCTGCCTGCAATCCTTACTTCTTGGGTAAGCTACCTGGAAAATCAGTTCTTTAAAGAAAGCATTTAGTCTCTATAAATTACTGATTTTCCTCCAAGAAGAGCCATAATGCAACATCTTTGGTAAGTATTTGACGTATGTAAGAAATAGACCTTATTTTTGACTGTCTTATGCAACACAGCATTATATTTAGTACTGCTTCTTTGATGTTCCTGCCTGGTATAGTTCAGGGGGAACATGTGCCATCATCAAGAGTTGGTAATCATGAATAGAGTCACCCAAGACAATTTTAATGAAGAAGCAAGAGAAACGGTTTTGAGCAAAAGGACAGCTATCTTTACCCCTTTTACCTGCGACTAACAGCTATCTTTACCCATTTTACCTGCGACTAAATTCTTGGATTTGCTTTTTCACAGACCTGAGGAAGGAAACCGAAGTTATTTCTAAACGCTGTCCTATTTGCTGTGATGCAAGAAAGTGAACAGCTGGAGTTAGTGTACTTTAAAAAGTCTGTTTCAGAGCAGACTTTACCTGCCGCACGTCAGAAGGCAACGGCCGCTGCCGGCCCCCTGAAGGACACAGGGCGGAGCGGCGGCGCCGCTCGGCCCTTCGCAGCCACCGGCGGGCGGGACCGGGCGGGCACAGCGAGACCCCGCCGGCCGCCGCCTTCCGTCTCGCCGCTTCGCCTCTTCCGGTGAGGCGCGGCGAGGCCCCGCCGGCCGCCGCCTTCCGCCTCGCCGCTTCGCCTCTTCCGGTGGGGCACAGCGAGGCCCCGCCGGCCGCCGCCTTCGGCTTCGCCGCTTCGCCGCTTCGCCTCCTCCTGTGCGTGCGGAGAACATGGTGGGTCGGGGCTCCGTGCTGTGGCTCGTCTGGCGCGCGGCTGTACCGGCCTTGGAGGGGCGCGGGCCGCGCGGGGCCCGCTCGGGGCTCGGGGCGGCGCTCGCCGCTCCAGCGGCCTCGGGAGCGCGCGGGCTGGGCCGGGCGGCGCGGAGCCGTGGGGGCGCGGGGCGGCACGGCCGGGCTCGGGGAAGGGCTCCTGCGTCCGGCACTTCAGGGTGTTCTTGGCGAGTTGGTGTTACTTCTTAGCTTTATTACAAGGTTTGGTTCGTAGCCTTTCCTGGGGAAAGGTTTAGCCAGGCTGAACAGTGATGGCGTGAGATGCGCAACCTGACCTAGGCTCAAAATAGCTAGAGAGATGTTTTTTCTCAGAGTCACAGCCACCGGTGTTGGCTGCTTTATACCAAGTTGCTAAAACGTTTTGACCTGACATTGCAACTGACTTGTTGATGCTCTTTACAGGGAACACCGCAAAAGGATGTTATAATAAAACCCGATGCCCCAAGCACATTACTTTCAGAAAAACATGCGGACTATATAGCTTCATATGGAACAAAGAAGGATGATTATGTACGTATCAGTTTGTTACAGTGCAGCTGTGGTTTTGTTAACAGCAATAACCTTTATTTATTGGCTCAGATTTAAGGGTTAGATGCATGTTAGCAAGCTAATTGTTTTTTACCCTGCAATCCAAAGTGTAAAACAAAGGTGCCCTTGTTAATGTCGCTAGGTCTGTGGTAACTTTTGGCATGTATTATCTGACTATAATTTTGAAGATTATTATTTTAGCTCTGTAATTACTCTGAGACCTGAGAAACAAGCTACTAGCTTCTTTATCCACTAGAATGCACAAGTAGAGTTGCATTTGCATGTTACTCTTTTGATGGGACAACTTATATCAATTTTACAATCATAATGGTTGGATGTAGTCCGCAACAATGGGATTCCACTTCCAGCAGGTAAAAATAGTCAATAACTGCTTACATGAAGAAAAGTTGCGGTTACGTTTACTGTTCACAAAAGCATGCCAAGCACTGTTGCTTTCAATTGTAGTGCATGTAAAAAAATAATGTTTATGTAGTGCAGGTGATGTAATCAATGTAAGAGAATTCAATGAAAAATTTCACTCCCTAGTGCAACTTTAGATTGTAAGAGTTTTGGCACTTCGAAATAGACTTGTTATTTTTTGAGACTAGTTAGGGTGGCAATTTGAGGACTTCTTTGAATGTCAAGATATTAAGTCATCTGAAATGAATTGGTGCACAACTACTTGTTTGTGGCTAATTTGACATTGAGCTTGACGGTTTGAACTAGAAAAATACAGGGAGGAAGGGAGTACGTGTTGGTATCTATATGTATATGTACATTTTCCCATATGTATGAGTATGTATATACACATGTGCGTGATGTACAGAATATCTCTGAGTGGCTGATGTGTAGTTGCTAAGTGGTTGGAAAACGATTCACTAACTAGAAGCTAAGATATTTGTGGAAGTTAATGAATGTATTTTCATTGCGCTGTATTGATGGTGTGCTCATCTGATCAAGAACTAAAATAATGCACTGTTTAGGAATACTGTATGTCGGAGTATTTGAGGATGAGTGGTGTGTACTGGGGACTGACAGCAATGGATCTCATGGGGCAGCTGCACCGAATGAACAAAGAGGAAATTCTGTCATTCATCAAATCGTGTCAACATGAGTGTGGTGGAATAAGTGCCAGCATAGGTCATGATCCTCATCTTCTGTATACCCTCAGTGCTGTCCAGGTAAAAGTAGAAGGGTAATTTTAGAAAAAAGTGTTTGTGATTAAGTTTTTATGATTGCAGATTTATGAACCAGTTACTGTTGGAGGCCCATGACAAAAACTATTTCAGTATCTTAATAAAAAAAAAAAAAATCTAATGGACCAAACTGTAGGATTTAGCTGTATCACTTGACAAAAATTGTCCTATTTGGGGAATGTTTTACCTTTAATGGTCAATTAATGGTTACAGCATTGTTGCCAGTTTTGTAAGTTATCTTGGAATACTCCTTAGCTACAGGTTTTACTGGAGCATTTTATAGATAATTTTTTATTTTATAAATTATTCTTAGTGCATGTTGAGGTGGCAGATACGTATGACCAGAACAAGAGCGTTTTTTTTAATATGAGTTTCTTTGGGGTGTATAATTGAAAAAATTTACTAGTCTGTTGAGCATTTAATTTATTTGGTGCATATGCTCCCCCTGATAAGAAGTAACTCTCAATCTTATTTTTTCACTGCAGCTGTTTCCATTATAGACTTATTTTCTCACTATTGCTCATGCCTTTATTTTGTTCTGTTTTTTTGTTCTGCTGATGCAAACCATTGTGTGAAAAAGTACCAAAAAGGCTCAAACACCTCTGAACAATTAGCTTGATTGCTTGCAGTGTGTGTCTCTCATTCAATCTTATGGATGAAGTATTTTAAGGACATTACAAAAAATAATAAAGCATTCTTTTCTAGGCAGAAACATTGCTGGATTTAAGATGATGGGTTTGAACCCCTTAGGGAGGACAGGATGCTCTAAGGTTGATCATTATTGCCACTTTAGCTCTAGAATTACTCTGAATACTGTGAGAACCAGGACATCAAAGTTTTTCCAGGCTGTGATGTCTGAATATTTCCAAATTGTCCAATCCAGCTCCTTTCACAGATTCCAATTCAGTATAAGGGGACTATAATTTGAGGTTGTTACCTTACAAATTAGATATGTTAGTTCTTAAATATGTACTTGATATTACTAGGAGATATTTTCATGTTAATTAAATTGAGCTATAGCTGTCCAAACTGAAAAAGTGTTCAGAAATGCTGATGTAAAATTTTTTGTGGTAAACTTAACCAGCATATCTTAATGAGTATGCATGGTCTTAGTGAACAAACACCATTTGGTCCTGTCTACGTATCTGGGATGTTTAAAGGGTCATACCATATGTTCTTATGATCACAGTTAATAGTAATTTGTTCAGATTTGCATTTAGGGTGCATATTTTGATTATATATTTTCTGTTGGAGTTGTATGTTCTTTTTTTTTTTTTTAATTTTCCATAAGACTTATATTTTATTTGACTTAAATTTTATTTAACAATTTAAAGATTCCAGCCAGCTAGATTTAAAGTCATAGTGTCCAGCGTTTTTCAGGATTGTTAATGTAACATTGCTTAGTTTCAGCTGGTTTTTTTTTTCCATTTTGTGATATATAATAAATTCTTATTTACTCTCTCTACTGATTATGCAAGGTGTGAGTAAAAACATTAAGTCAGACAGGGCTCTGAAACAGTACTGTTGTTTTCACACGACATTGTGTCATACAAATTTGCTGGTTTAAATCAGTGATGGTTTGGAAATTTGTATTCCCTACTATGATCTGTATTTTTCTTCCAGAATATATTGACTGTACAGTAGGTGTATAATCATATTGTTCAAAATTTTTTATTAAATAATTGCATTTTGGTTCTATTCATTATGTTTAAAATTTTAATGTATATAAAAATCTAATAATTTGAAATGAGTAATTGTTGACAAGTTTGCACTGTAAGTAGAATTAGTAACTAGCAGGTTAACATACACATATCCAAGTAGTTGCAGTGCAAAACCACAAATTGGTACATCTAAGGTGTCATTGTCCCATTACAATATTAACCGTAATCAAATCTCTGTTCTACATATTGCTAACATAAAATAAATAAACCTTGTTATGCTTTTGAAAGAAGACCTCAACACTTTGAAAGTAACAAAGCATGAAAGAGTTCAGTTTGAATTGTTTGTATCTCCGTTTGAGAATGTCCTAAAGGTTTTAGACAAAAATAATCTACAGTGCAGAGATTAACTACTAAAGTGAAAAAAACCTTTACTTTAATAAGCCTTATCAAATAGCATTCAGAGTTAATTAAATCAAGTCTTTTATAAATCCATTATTTCTTTTTGTTAAGAAATAAATTTTTAAAATTTTTGCTCCACTTTGATTGTTACTGTGTCCTTTTTTCCCCCCCCAGATTCTTATCTTGTATGATAGTCTCCATGTAGTTGATGTAAATAAAATTGTTGAATATATTCAGAGCTTGCAGAAAGAAGATGGATCGTTTGCTGGAGACGAATGGGGTAATTTTTAGATCTCTTAAATATAGTGTCTAGGTTGACTTGTATAAGTCTGTAGACCTAAGTTCCCTTGGATGGTCTTTTTGCATATGTATTATATGTGAACACTTTTCTGAGTCATGAAAAAGAAGGGTTTGTGAAGGACAGAATTATATTTCATTCCTTTCATAAATATTCTCAACTTCAGTTCCATTCTTATATTAAAAATAAAGTATCTTGAAAACTTTTGGGCATTTTTAACTTAACAGTACTTTGAAATACTAGATACACTGTTTAATAAGGAGCATTTTATACTTGCTATTTGATGGTAGTTAGTAATGACCTATATCCATGTCAAATGTGAAAGGATTTTTCACTATGTGGGAGTGAGAAAGACTGAGTTTGTACTCATTAACTTCTCTTAATACTGATTTTGTTTCTGCATATATATTCTTTATGAACAAATACAACATTTTTAAGCTGTGGCATAAATATTTAGTCACTCTAAAAGTATTTATCACCATGGGAGACCTAAATTTTAAGAAAATCTATTGCATATCACTCTTGTTCAGGTAAAATTCAGCAACTGAGATCTTAGCAGTATATGTATGCTACTGTAAAGGTAGATGATGTGCTGTGTGCTATATTGGTTTATAGTTTGCTGCGCCCTTTTTGTTGAAGTATTTCGAGAGGTGCAGCTGAGGGAGTGTGATCCCTGATGTAGGACAGAGCAGCAGATGTTTGGTTTATATGTTTCAGCTTGTGAATTTCTTATGAACAGAAGTCTTGCAAAAGTTCAACCAAGAAACACAATGTTTGCGGCTCAGTTAAATTGTAAATTGTGACTTCAAGTATTAATTGCCTGGAATTGGTGCTACTAGAGTTATATTGGACTTGACAAGCAATCATTCTGTTATAGACGTAGGCGCTTTGGTTTTTCTTCCAGTACAAATATGCAATAGAAGCCTTGTAACTTTAATTAGATTTCCCCTAAAACAAGAAATGGCTTCTACTTCTGGCTGGATTTAAGGCAGAGCAAGAGTTGTCTGATTATTTTTGCATTATTTCCGTTGCTCTGCAACTATCTGTAGAGCACTACAGATAAACCCTAAAATTAAACAGTTGTTTGTGAATTACCACTTGCTGAATTGATTTGGATATATAGCTGTCCAGCTCTAAATGAGTTGTTGACTTTTATGAACAGTAGAACATACAGAGCACTTAAATAGTAATGTATATTTTCTAAATTACATGGGGAATAATTGGTAAGCTGGAAAATTAAACTGTATGGGAGGATTTTTTTTTAGCTGATTTTTGGTTTTTTTGATGTAGAACCTAGGATTTTAACATTTTGTTCCATATTTTCAGTAGTGATTTAAATGTATGTTTGTTGAAAAAATAATCTGCTTTTATTCCTTATCCCCCACATTATAGGAGAAATAGATACAAGGTTCTCTTTCTGTGCTGCAGCAACTCTTGCACTTCTGGTAAGTCCTAAACTATCACTTGCACAAGTAGAGAATCAATTGGTACTGCTCTTTGGTACTGCTGAGGTGTCTGCAGAAGATCAGCTTGGTAGAATGTCAAGTGCATTAGTTATTTTCTGACTTGCAGGGAAGGCTGGATGCTATTGATGTGGAAAAAGCAGTAGAATTCGTTTTGTCCTGTATGAACTTTGATGGAGGATTTGGTTGTAGACCAGGTTCCGAATCACATGCAGGACAGGTGAGTTTATCTTTATATGGAAATACTTTAAATTAGCAAGCATCACATACTGCCTATAAATGTTTCTTAACAACCTTTATCAGTGATGACAGTGGATGTATCTCTTGTTTCCCAAATGCCTGATTCTACTATCCTAGTTAAAATAAATTAACGGATACATAACCTAATCTGGGAAGGCAAGTCGAGACTTGAAAGTTTAGGTAGGAAGAAGGACTGTAACAGAACAGCTTTTAGGACTACATTTGGGTCTTCACATGGTGATTTTGTAATTGCTAGCATGAGGATTTTTAGAGAAATTGAAATGGATATCAATGGAGACGGTGAACAAGATTTATCAATGTTTCTGACACAGGTCATAATGAGGCATAAAGGTCAATTGTATAGTCCGAGATTTATCGGCCAATGAACCCAAATAAAAACAAGACATGAATCCTGTCAAGAATTACTTAATTTTTTGAGGAAAGTCAGTTTTTAGATGACATACCTAAGCTAGTAATGGGAATATTTATCAGCTAGAATCACTAGTCTTACACACTGTTATTACTGACAGTGAATTCTGGAAAAAGCTCAGTAAAATGTACTTGAGAAGAAAATGCAGTAGTATAAATAGAAGAAAATAAGGGATCTCCTGAGGAATACAATCTAAATAACTTCTTTCATCAGGAAATTTACATAATGGAAATAATTTAAAATTTAAATTTACCTTTCAAATTCTTTTTCTTTTAATGGAAAAGTTTAGTGCATTTAACCTGAATGTGTGAAAGAAATCAACTTTTAATGCTGTTGCAGTTACCTGTTTATTTTGCATAATTATGGTGAGTAATGCCATAGCTAGGATTCACCTCATCACATGAAAATAGTAGAGGCATTTTGTTGAAAAGTGTTGGGTTTCCTGCCCCTTCTTTGTTTAAAATCAAGGAAAAAAGTTAAGTCTGTTACATGTACTTACCTTATAGTTTTAATGTACAGTAGCATTGCCCATATAGTCTAAATGGCTGGACCATGATCTAGTGTTCAAGGAAGTTAGTTCAGTAGCTGAACCCACTCTGTTTGCAGCTGGCATTTCCTGTGAGGATTCAATCTGTTGTGCTTATTCACATACTTCTTAAAAAGCTCTCTCTTTCACCTCCATGGAAGTTCAGTAGTTTTCTGGGAATATTGGCAAACCTGACCTCCTAGGTCACCGGGTGACCTGCCTAGTAGATGAGAGAAAGGCAGTGGATATGTCTACCCAGACTTGAGTAAAGCTTTTGACATGCTTTCTCACAGAATTCTCCTGGAGAGGCGGCAGCCCATGTCTTGGACAAGTGCAGTCTTGGCTGCATGGCCGGACCCAGAGAGTAGTGGGGAATGATGTTAAATCCAGTTGGTGAAGGGTCACAATTGGGAATCTCCAGGGCTCAGTTTTGGGGTCAGTCCTATTTGATATCCTCATCAGTGGTCTGGACAAAGGAATCTTGTGCATGCTCAGTAAGGTCACAGGAAGGACCAGTTTGTGTGGGAGTTTTGATTCTTGGCAGAAGGCTCTGCAAAGCCTGAATCCACAGGCCAAGGCCAGCTGTGTGATGTCCAACAAGGCCAAGTGCCGGCTCCTGCACTTGTGTCACAACAACCCTGTGGAATGCTCCAGATTCGGGGAAGAGTGGCTGAAAAGCTGCCCAGCAGGAAAGGACCTAGGGGTGCTGACCAGCAGGAGCTGAATATCAGCCCAGGTGGGCAAGAAGGCCATTGGCACCTGTACCAGCCACAGGGTGGTCACTGGACCAGGGCAATTGCTGTCCCTTGTGCTGGCACTGCTGGGGTACCTCCAATCCTGAGGGCAGTTTTGGGCTCATCACTTCCAAAAGGACATTATGGTGCTGGAGTATGTCTAGAGAAGGGTGATAGAGCTGGGGAAGGCTATGGAATATAACACAACAGCTGTGCCTGTGAGGAGCAGCTGAGGGTACTGGAGTGTTTAGTCCTGAGAAAAGAAGGTTCAGGAGAGACTACCTGAAAGGAGGCTGTGGCAAGCTGGGGGTCTGTCTCTTCTCCCAGTCAGTTAGTGACAGGACAAGTGAAAATGACCTTTAAGTTGCACTGCAGGAGATTTGGATTGCATGTTAGGAAGAATTTCTTCACTGCAGGAGTGGTTAAGCACTGGAATAGACTCCCTAGGAAAGTAGTGGAGTCTCCATCTCTGGAAGTGTTCAAAAAACAAGTAGATGTGTCACTTCCTGATAATAGTATGGTGTTATTTGGTGGTATCAAGTTAAAGGTTGGACTTGATGATTTTAGAGGTCTTTTCCAGCCTTAATGATTCCATGATTCTTGGCTTTTTGTGCTTCACTGCTTTCTTAATAACTGCATGAAATGTGACCAAAGTATGCTGTTGCACTGTCAATGTTATCGCCCAGGCAAAAACTATTAATTTTAAAATTAATATTAAAAGGGGATTAAATTAAAATTAGTAAAATTAATTGTATTAATTCGTTTAATTAATTAAATCATTTAGGGGATTAATAAAATTAAAAGGCAATTAATCAATGCAGATATATTACATGGCACTTCGAAAGTAAGTGTGACATAACTGAACACATAGAGAATTGCCAAGATAGTTAATGATCCAAGTTAGCCTGTTTTTTTAGTTAGGGAATTCATTTTTTGTTTACTGTTTGCAAGTGTTAGGGTAAAAGGCAGGTACAGGAACAAACCATACACTGTATGCAAAATTTTCTGCAGGCTGGATATGGCCTTTATAAAGTCAGTTTGACTACTCTGTCTTGAGAGTCTGTGTTTTTAAAATAAAATTGTATGGCTCTCTCAGATCTCCTAGGATCACTTTCCAAACCTCGCAGTAGTGTCTTATATTAGTGAAATATTACAAATTGTACTACTGGTACTTTTTTACAAAAGGAACTATAACAATAACATGGTTTTATAAAGGAAAAGTCTTTGAAACTAAAAGTTGAAATGTGTGTGAGCTTATTTTGCATTGTTTACATGACTGTATTTCTGCTTTGAGATCTTCCTGCATTTAGTCTGCTAAACTATATTTAGTTATTAAATACACAAACAATTTATGTCTGTAATTTTAGATCTATTGTTGCACAGGATTTCTGGCTATAACAGACCAGTTGCATCAAATAAATGTTGACTTGCTGGGTTGGTGGCTTTGTGAACGTCAGTTACCTTCTGGAGGTCTCAATGGACGACCAGAGAAGGTATCGTGTTGCTTCTTTTCTTTGTTCAAAATCTCCATTGAGATGGAGATTGCTTTTTCTGAAGCTGAACTACTGCAAAATGTCATGACTGCTATAAAACATTTAGTAAACCTTTCAGAGAAGTCAGGCCTTATCCTGATTCTTTCTTTTGTTACTAACACCTGTCATGCAGTCCTTAGCTTGACTTTGTTTGAGTCCTCAGTATAGCAAAGTACACATACTGAAGGATGTCTTGCTGATTAATTGAGCCATTATCCTGTTAAACTGGGTCTTTAATATTTTCTTACTTGGGGAATGATCTTTTCTATACGATTTGTATAAAAATTACTGTTCTGCTGGATGTAAATCCTGTGTGTCACAGTGTTTCACATCACACTAGAGATTTGTGTAACCTAGAAAAATCTCTGGCAAATAGATAATCAACCAACAGATTCCCCTGCTTCCCCTCTTGCCCCCAAAATACAAATAGTTGATATTAACTTCTTTGTATTTCCTCTTGAAAGAAGTGCTGTGGTTTTTCAGCCTCTCTCACAGAAGGTGAAGTCTTTAAAAATCACATTCTTGTGGTCTTGTTTCTTGAAGACATTTGAAAAAGATACTTTCCCTTCCTGAAAACAGAAGTCCACTGTAGAGAGACACTATCAAGAAATTCTTTTACTCCAAAGACACTCTTAAGTGTTGTGTCTCCACAAGAGTATTATGATAGCGCACCTGATAATGTGCAGAATTGCCAGTAAAATTTGCAACATTATGTTTGAAACCCAAGCAAATAATTAATCTTCCTCTCTGCTTGCCAGTTACCTGATGTATGTTATTCGTGGTGGGTGCTAGCTTCTTTGAAGATGATTGGTAGGATACAGTGGATTGACAGAGAGAAACTGCGCTGCTTTATTTTGGCATGCCAGGATGAGGAGACTGGAGGATTTGCTGACAGACCGGGAGATATGGTAAGTGAGATTTTTTTCTAAATAAAATACACATGAAAATTTCAACTCGAGATTCCAACTTTTGTTTGAGAGTAACTCAATTCATGGTCCTGGTGGGTTCTGCAGAGGCTGCAGTTTACTCTGAAGGAAGAATAGGGAAGAATTGCCATTGAAGGCGTACTTGGGGAGCGCATTCTTTACAATGCACATGTATCTCCCAGTGAAGTCTGTTGCCATTCCTTACAAAATCTGTTTTGGTCCCCCAAAACACAAACCATTTCTCACAAGACCATTTGGAAGATCTGTGTAAAAACACACTATTTGGTGGTGGGTTTTCCAGTGCATGTATGGGTTCTTTGGGTTTATTATTTTGTTTGTGAAATTATCTGCAAGCTAAAGTCTGGTTGTAGGTTAAATGGTCTTCAGCTCTCTTGTTTTGTCTGATCTAATTAAATAATGAGTTTTTATTAAGAATCCCTATACACTAACTTTCAGTCTTTGCTAGCCCAGCCACTGAATGAGTCTTGTAGTTGACATTTGTCTAGCTGAGGGAGGAAGAAGCTTTTGAGATAACATCGTCAAGAGGCTGGTGCTATGAATTTTTTACTTGTTGAGAGAGAAGTTACGATTTAGCTGGTCTGTTCTCTTTGATTTCAAGTGGAACTAATTAATATTGTCCCAGTGAAATGGCAGATAAAGTTTTTATCTTTCAAGAGTGCTGCACAGATAAAATAGAAGGTATTGTGAGACTTCATTCCTGTTGAACACTTGGCATATTTTTAATGGTCTGGAAAGGTATTAGCTGTTTTTATTGCAGCTGCCCATGTCTGCTTCCTTCTCCACAAATGCATTCAAAAATAAAGTAACTTTTTTTTTTTTTTTTTTTTTGCAAGCAGCTACTTTATTCCCAGTTGGGGGAGAAAGCTGTTAACGCCGATCTGTCATTTAGAAAGTGTTTTTGTGTTCTTAAATTAGGAAGAGTTCTGAATTTCTAAGGAGCTTATAGGAAGACCTTTTCCCTTTTCAGAATTCTTGAAGAAAAGCCTGGAACTTGAAGTCTAAATGCTTTTCTAGCTTTGAGTAATGAAATATATGCATCTTTTTGGAAGAGCAGCTCTGAAGAGCCTTTTCTCTATATCTAAGGAGAGCACCTTTGGGACAGCTTTTCTATGTTACATTAGCTGTAATTTAATATTATTCTTACCTGTCTTTGAATGCTGAAGTGTAGAAAATTCTACTTCTGTAGAAATGTTGACTTCCTGGTTTTTGCTTTATTCCTGTAGAAACTCAGTCCTAACAGACCTTGTTTTGGGGTATTTTGTGTTTGGGTTGTTTTTTCATTTGTTTGTTTTGTGGGGAGGAGAGAGGGGTCGTGGTCTTAGGAGTAGAGGTTTGGGGGGTTTTGTTTTTATTTGTAGTTCTGGGAGGTTTTCTGGCATAATAGGTTGCTGCCTCTCTCTCAAGGTTTTACAGCACAGCTCTGTATTTGGAAACCAGTAAAGAGCATTATGATATTTCTGATGAACAAATGGGGAATTTATGGAAGTGGTACCTGTAGATGATCCAGTTTACCTTTAAAATGTTAATTATCTTTGCTTCTACCACCCTGTGATATTGCATGCTAATAGACAAGTGTGAGTGCTTTCTATCTCAGAGTTGAAAATTGTCTTAGCAGCAGATAATAGACAAGCATGCCTGAGAAAATACAGCATTGTAAATACCTCCTATGGAAATTTCTTGCCTGTCAGGTCATGCTAGCACAAATGAAAGTGTATTTAGTTGTATTGTCTTTCCCGGAGAAGCTGTGGAGATTTTCATTTCTCTTGCTGGCAAATGAAAATTTCAATCCATACAAGTGAAAAACAAATTGACTTTTGGAAACAGACACAAGCTTTCTTTTTTCTTCCAGGTGGATCCATTTCACACCTTATTTGGTATTGCTGGACTATCTTTATTAGGAGAAGAACAAATTAAGGCCGTCAATCCTGTCTTTTGTATGCCAGAAGATGTCCTTCGAAGAATAAATGTACAGCCTGAGCTTGTAAGCTAAGTCTCATAAGAGACAAAAGCTTTTTATGACCAATTGCTTTGGTTTTACTGATTTATAATCTCATCTGTGAAGCTGTCAGCATATGCTTCATTCAGATGTGTTTACATTATGGAAGTAAAGCAGTAGCTTTGCTGTGGACTTTGTCACTTCATAAATTGTTTCAGAACAGGCTGGTTCTCATAACCGGAGTGTAACATGTTATTTGGTTGTATTCTAAGATGTGTAGAAACATTTCAATTCTGTATCTAAATGTATGAGCCTTGGCGCTTTTTTTTTTTAAATATAAGATTCAAATTAGAGCTTGACAGTGTGAATGCTTAACTTTTCTATTCCTGTAATATCAACCATGCTAGTACTGGTCTTCATACAGGCCTCTTTTGATGGTGGATCATGCAGAGCACTTTAAAAAATACCAAACCAAACAAACCAATAAAATCCTACCTAAGCCACACACTTAATACCACACACGTATTTAATTATTCCTGTTCACATTTGCCATCACTTTTCTCTACTGAGAAACAACTGCTTCTTCTCACAGTAATTGATACCAGTAATACCATAATTATGGTTCTTCTAAATATGCAGATGTCTTCATTTATTGATGAGTCCCTTAGACAAAATTCTACTGATACTTGAGATACAGCATACCTTGAGTATGTATAGTGAAACTTGCTAACATTGACCATTCTAGGGAAGCTCTCTGTTGGATGGTAAATTGTAATTGAACATAGAGTTGATTCTAAATCTGTTGCTGGGTTGAAATCCTGCTTTTGTAGCTTTTAAGACACTAATTGTCAACACTTGATTGTGGTGTAATTGAAAATAAAACTAGCTGTGGAAAATACTTGTTCTCTGAAGGGTGAAATCATCTTTGTCTTCATAGAAGTGCTAAAATTGCCTCTTAATTTACACTCCACACATCCTAGCTGGGACTGAATGATATTCCACTTGTGACATATAGTAAAAGGTAATTGGGAAGGGGAGGAAGTCTTTAATAATCTCTGTACTTACATTTATGTAAGGCCTAAAGTTGTTTCACCTGTACTTCACTCAGCAGAGATAGCCACCCAAGATTTGGCCTGCATAGTTTTCATACTAGCAGAACTATATATTGATGTGGAGTCATTTAAAATAAAAACCCAAACTCACTGAGTAGAATATATTGGCTTAGGCTACAATATTGGGAATTAATTTGATAATAGTAAATACTACTCTAGCCATGACCAGCTTTTGAACCAATTTCAGTCACAGTAAAAAAGTGTCTTTTTGCACTTTTTAGTGCCTTTTTTAGCACTTCAGAAGTAAAGGCTTTACCTTGAGTACAGCAAAGCAGCCCAAAGTCCAGTTTGGCTGGAGAGAGTGTCTTAGTCACGACAGTCAAGTGAACGGTTGAGCTTTTTCTATTCTTAAGGGTGTGTTATTATATTATTCTTGTAGTTCTGCAGTAAAAGAGTGCCTCAAGCAGGAGAGGGCTATAAAGCTATACATTTCCTAACACCTCAAAGGCTTAAGAACCAGCCTTAAAATGGTATATTCCATCTCCCAAGTTTCATATCCCCCTTCACACCTCCACCACAATCCTGAAAAGTATAGTATCTTCCTGCTTCTGGCAACTCTGAAATCCCACATCACTGTTGCACCACAACTACAGACCTTGAATCAAGTTTCTCTTACCAAAGCATTGACCCTTAAGTTATTAGAAATCTGACAGATCTCAAATCTGACAGGCTACGCTCTGTCTGAAGTACCCTTGCCAGCATCTCATGATTATAAATTCCAGGTCAAGAAAGGCCTCTTTCATTGTCCCAAAACATGTACCCATACTCCGTTCACTGCATTGCATGCAGAACTTTCAAGGACAAAAATCAAACCCGCAGTATAGCCTCCAACTTTTGGGCAAACCTTCCTTCACAATAACTAGAGTGATCTGGGTCCCTTGCAGTGATAACATTTGAGTGGAAGTGAGAGGAATGGCACAGCAGGCCATGTGGAGTAGGTGAATGCTTATGGGCATATACTTATGCTCACGGACATCTTGTTTCTTTGTATTTTTGGGTGCCGCAGGAGATGCTGTGCAACGGGTGAGTGGAGTATAGCCCGCTACTGAGGACAGTATTTTTGTGGAAGAGGTCCATGTTGGCTGGCATGACCTCCAGCCTGTGTTTTTGCAAATAATGAAGAGGCACCTACTGCTGATGGCAGCAGCATCCCAGTTAAATAGGTGTTCTTCTTGAGGATGAATTCTGACTCACAGCCCTCTGAAAGCGAAGTTGAAGGGCCAGTGGTCTGAGAGGGCAAGGTGGAAAGACTGCAGGGTGGGACGAGCGAGGTGCTTAAATCAGTGTAGTGGTGAGGGGTGTTCAGGATCAGTGATGTTTTGGTGCTGAGAGCAGCTGTGGGATTCATTCCACATGAGGCGAGCATGTGCTGGGCACGGCAGTTCCAGTGTGTGCCCGATCTCGTCCGGTAGCATCTTTCCGGGTACAGAGCTGTTTTTTCTGCGTACGGTAGTCTCGCATACTGCGGATACGTCGCGTTACGTGTAGCCTGTGAGTGCTCGGGGTGGAGCTGCACAAGCTCACAGCACTCCTGCTCCTGCGGCCGCGCTGGACCCTGCGCCACCGCGCCCCACTGCAGGCCGGCTCGGCCGTGTCCCCCAGGCAGCCCCGCCCCTTCTCGGCCCAGCGCGCTGCGGCTGGCTCAGGCGCGGCCGGGCCGGGGCGGTTCAGCGGGCGGGGCAGGGCTGCGTAGGGGCGGGGGCGCTGTCTGCCGCCTTTCCGCGGCGAGAGCGGCTCCTGGGCGCGCGAGCGTTTCCGGGGCACTCGTCACCGTCGCGCTCAGCGCCAGCGTCGTGATCGCCATCATCATGACAACGCTCCGCGCCTTCACCTGCGACGACCTCTTCCGATTCAACAACATGTGAGCGCCGGCTGTCCCCTCTTCCTGCCCCCGAGCCCTGCGCGCTTCCCCACCCCGCGGGGTGCTCGCGGCGCCCCGCCGGCCGGCCGGGCCTGGGCCCATGCTGAGCGCCGCACTCTCTTCCCCCACAGCAATCTGGACCCGCTGACCGAGACCGTATCCTTCCCACCGGGGCAGGGGCGCGGGACCGGGCGCGGGCGGCGCAGCCGTGGCGGCCGCAGTTGCTCCTTAACTGAGCGGCCAGTACGGGATTCCCTTCTACTTGCAGTACCTCGCCCATTGGCCCGAGTACTTCATCGTCGCCGAGGCGCCCGGCGGGGAGCTGATGGGTTACAGTGAGTGCCGAGTGTTCCGGCGGTAACGTCTCCCTTCGTTGCCTATTTCGGGGATTATAACGCGGGAGCTTTTCTTCGCGTTTGCCAAATGTCCAACATGGAAGAGGAGCCTTGCGTTGCGTCTTCCCGTTTCTTAAATGTCTTAGGGTATTACGCAGGACTCATGGCCGTAGCTTCCAGTTTGATGTTCCTAGCGCAGCGAGGAGCCTTTGCTGTGGTATCATCCACCCGTATTTGGTGAAGGGGTATTTCTGTAATCTGAAATTAAGTCCCTACCCACAGTCACTAAAAGTGCTGGGCTTGGATTTGGCATTGCCCTGTAAGGGAAAGCTCTGAGCCTGGATGTCATTTGCTAATTTGCTGTGGAATATTTGTGTTTTCCGGAAATCATGCCAAAGAGAACTGCCAGGAGATGGGGTGGTACAGAAGTAATGGTTTTTGTAGGGACCCAGGAACTAAAAATATTTGACATACTAAAGCTGAAAGTATGTGTGCTGTGTAGAGCATTTCTCTGTACCCACCACACTTGTTGATTACTAGCAGTGACTGTGATATCTATAAAAGCACAGGACGGAAGTGTGAATGTTCATTAATAAACTAACACTGGACTGGCCCAGTGTAGAAAGGAGAGAAACTAAAAAAAAGCCCCCCAAAACACCATCCCCACCTCCACTTTTTTTTTTTTTTTGTTTGGTTTTTTTGGGTTGGGTTTTTTTTGTTTGTTTGGTTTGGGTTTTTTTTGTGGTTTGTTTTTTGCTCTTTTTTTTTGTTTTCTTTAAACACATCGTGTTTGTGGGTCTTATCTTTCTATTGCCAGACTAGCAAAGCTTCCCAAGCTGTATTCCCCCATAATCTCCAAAAGTCTCAAATAGTTGCTGGGATGATAGTTTCAGGTTTCCAGCCCTCCTTCATTTCAGTCAGATCTTAATTTTGGTTCGGTGAGACTTGTGAGAATTACTTAAAATTTGCATTTAGAAGTCACCTCAAGGAAGGAATTTGCAAACTTGTTTGGTGTTTTTTTACACTAGTCAAAAAACTGCTGTAATATTTGAGCAAAATGACATTTTTAGTGGCTGCTGAATCATAGAGTGAAAAGGTAGACATCTCTGTTTTAGCCTTTATCACAACCATTGTAATGTGTGTTTTTCCATGGCTTATTCCTCTTGTGAAGCTGTCTGGCTGCGGGCAGTGCATTACTCCAAAGGTGCTGCTGTGCTGATGCTCTCTGTGTTCACAGTCATGGGCAAAGCCGAAGGCTCTGTGGCTAGGGAAGAATGGCATGGACACGTTACTGCTCTCTCTGTTGCACCAGAATTTCGACGGCTGGGTTTGGCTGCTAAGCTGATGGAGCTCCTTGAAGAAATTTCAGAAAAGTGAGTAGTATGTCTATCTTAAATTCGTCTTTTAAAATAACATTTAAAAGTAGTATTTCTACAGAAACCTGTCCCTGGTTTACGTGGCAGAATTTTGCTTTACAGGGTGTTCTGATTTTCTGAAATTCCTCATAGTTGGAGAAAAAGAGTTATGAAAGTTGCTTAGGAGTTTAAAATCTCAGGGTCAGCTAACTTGCCAGAGTGAGGAGGGCATAGCCTGAATTCCAGTAGAGATACCATATAAAAGAACATTTCTTTTGACAGGAAAAGAGCTTTGTGAAATATCAGCACTGTTTCCTGTAGGGCCTCCAACATTCTTGTTCAGTAACTGTGGGCTTTGTGCCTGAACAAATTTTGTACTGCAAAGAGTATCTTAGTTTACTTGCCATCCTGTGATTGGTTACTTGTACCTGAGAAAATTTAATGTAGTGTCAGATGAATCCACTGGGAAATGTCCTTAACTGATTTTGGTAGGGCAACCCCACTATGGTTAGTTCCATACTACTGGAAAGTAGCATGATGTTTTGAAAAATTTGCCTTGTGAAATTAAAGGTCTGTCATCTCCTGTTAGGCAACTGAATTTTGTGACTGATTCCACTCCTCCTAATCCAAGCCATCTAAAATGTGGACACTTTCTAAATTGTATTTAGGCCTGTGAGGGCATTTAACTTGTCTTGTTCTTTCTGATCAAATTTCTGAACTCACCGCCTGATGTAGAATGGCCATGTGACAAAAATAAAATTATATCCTTGTCTATGATTGATTTTTCCCTTGGTAAATGAGCATATCTGTTATTACATTGGCAAAGGTGTTTAATTAGTATACTACGTTGGACTTGCTTTGGTTTCATTACAATTTATGGGTTGTTACTTAGAAATGCATTTACCTGCCATTTCTTAATGTGGTTTTGTTTGTTTCTTTTCCTCCCCTGCTAAAGAAAGGGTGGATTTTTTGTCGATCTCTTTGTGAGAGTATCAAATCAGGTTGCTGTAAATATGTATAAACAACTAGGCTACAGTGTGTACCGAACAGTCTTAGAGTACTACTCAGCTAGCAGTGGGGAGCCAGATGAAGATGCTTATGGTAAGTTCTTGTTTGGTCTCAAATTGAATGGAACTATTCTTATGTTGAGTGTTCCTGGGCTTGTTTGTAAGACTATTACTATGTTTTATATGAAGCATATAAAAAAACCATGAAACAATTTCAGATAGTTGCTGAATAATGGGATTTTTGTATATTTTTTATTTTTGTAACTTTTCCTACTTAAGATTACATCAGTTACAAAACTTAGTCTTGCCATTTACACATTTTGTAGCATCTCTGGCAAAATCAGCTGCAGAACAAGAATACACGAGAAGGAATTTCAGTGCTTTCTTCCTTTCATCCCATAATAGGGACTTGAAACTTTGTTTTTCTCAGATATCTACTATAAATTAACAATTGTCAGCATTCAGCAATGGCAAAGAATTGGGTAACATTGTCAATTTAAAAGGAAGGAACATGGAAATTCAAGTATGTTAATGTTAATTATGTTAACAAAAGTGAACTACCAGGTGCTTCTTCTTTCCAGGTCCTTTTAAAAATTATCTTCCCAAAGGATTACATGGCCAGGCTATGTATCGTTTCTGTTCTTCCACTGTTTATTTGATGTGTAGGAGCACTGTGAAATACAAAGGCTCAAATAAACACCTACCATTGCTGCATGTTACTTAAGTCATATATTTGTCTCTTTAGCTTGTCATTTCCTTTCCATTTGGCTGAGTTTCATGCAGTGCTTTATATCAGTTGCTGTCATTGCCATTGAGCAACATTAAGGACAGCAGTGTGTCCTGAGGAGAGCAACCAAGATGGTGTGATGTCTCAAGAGCAAGATTTAGGAGGAGCAGCTGATGTCAATGAGTTTGTGCCACTTGCAGGAAAGAATGCTGATGCATGTCCTTGTCACAGTCTGTAACTTCCAAGGACAGCAGAGGGGGGGAGGTTGATCTCCTCCCTCTGGCGACCAGTGGCAGGACCTGAGGAGATGGACCAAAGCTGTGTCAGGGAGTGTTCAGACTGGATGTTAGAAGGCTCTTCACTGAGATGGTGGTTGGTAACTGCAATAGTCTCTCCAGGGAAAAGGTCATGACACCAAGCCCATCAGAGTTCAAGGAATATCTGCACAATGCTCCTAATCATACAGTATAATTTTAGGTAGTACTGTGTGGAGCAGGGAGTTGCATCCTTATGGGTCTCTTCCAATTTGAGGTAGTCTTACGATTCTAGGAAATTTTCTTCATTAAAAATTATCTTATTTTAATGGAGAATTCACTTATTATGGCTTTGTACAATGACTGCATTACTATAATAACATTTTTTCCTGTTGCTATAGATATGAGAAAAGCTCTTTCCAGAGATACAGAGAAGAAATCAGTTATACCTCTGCCTCATCCTGTGAGACCAGAAGACATCGAGTAACTTTAAGCTGTGGTTCTCATGCAATTTACTAAGGGTCAGGTTCCATCTCCTGTAACCCCCAACAACTTACGGATAAGAAGTTTTAGGCCAAATGTTTTTCCCATAAAATGCTAAAAAGCAATGTTGAGAAGCTGACTAATACTGCTTATATTGGTAATGGCTGTATACTGCCACACTTACTCTATTATTTTTACTTTCACATGTTGGAGATTTGGAGACTATTAAAATGGAATTACCTCCTGTATGGTCTTTTCTTGGTTTTCTTGCTGCAGCTGGAATTTATTTCTGTTTCAGGAAATATCTCATTGTATAGTCTGTACTTTAACAGTTGCCATGCCAGGTTATTTGTGGTGGAAAAAGGCAAATGAAGCCAGGACACTCAACTAGGATGCCCCAAATCCCTGCCAATCACAGGTTGCGAAATAAAAAAATTAAAAAAAAAAAAAAAAAAAAAAACACAAAAAAACCCCCAGAAAAACCAGTTAAAAAAATGCTAGAAGCTCAGGTACAAAAATACCAAATACCCAGCCTACAAGAATACCAAAAGCTCCCCCTACAAGAAACTAGGTTCTAAAATAGAACCCTAGTTGTATTTTTGTTCAAAACCCTAGTTTCAAAATAATAGACAACAAAATGCCAAAATACCAAAGAAAATCAGGTTTCAAAATCACAGATTTTAAAAAACAGAATTTTAACCTAACCCAAGTGCCACCCCTGCCTTGGGCAGGGACACAATCCACTATTCCAGGTTGCTCCAAGCCCTGTCCAGCTTGTCCTTGGGCACTGCCAGGGATCCAGGGGCAGCCACAGCTGCTCTGGGCACCCTATGCCAGGCCTGCCCAGCCTCACAGTCAGGAATTCCTTCCTAATGCCTAATCTAAATCTGCCCACCTTCAGTTTAAGGCCATTTTTCTTGTGTCCTATCACTACACTCTTGTCCATGATACCCCTCCAGCCTTTTTCTAAGCCCCCTTGAAGTACTGGAAGGGGCACCAAAGTCTCCCTGGAACCTTCTCTTCTCCAGGCTGACCAGCCATAATTCTCTCAACCTCTCAACCCTTCTTCCCACCCTGAATGAACATTTTAAATGTGGTGATCCTTACTGTAAAACAGCAGTGCTCTGCTAAGTCACCTGCGATCACCTTTTACATATGTTTATTCACGTCCATTTCAGAAAGGCATATAACTTTGATTAAATACCTTAATAATTGAAAGGTTTTTTTTTTGTTTTGCTTTGTTATGTGTTGAGGAATTATTGTTATTCAGAATCTTTAACTTAGATATATGTTTTATTTGTAGTTTGTTTTTAATAGCTTCAAATTTTAATCAGATTTAAATCTAGGGCTGATGAACTTCTACTAACTGGCATTTTTCTTGCAGAAAAAACAAGAGCTTTTTGACTTCCTTTGTAGAGTCAAGAAATGAAATATTAAAAACCTAAATACTGAACATTTTTTCAGTGATCAAATCACGCTTTATGTATTTTACAAAATATTCCCAGTCACATGATTTTCCCCAGAATGGAGAAGAGATCTATGGCTTAGTGGAATAGCACAGTTTCCCTCAAAGACAGAGCAGACTAGTACAGAAAACCTGCAGCCCATGGGATGGGCTCAGTGTTCTCTCCCAGCAGGCCAAAGGCAGTCATTTTTGGTGTACAGAGGTGTCTTTGTTCATGCTGACAACGAGGAGTGACAGGTTCTCTCACTGCAGGTGGTGAGCAGAGGGGAGCCTCTCTCTACTAGATCATGACTTTAGGAACCCAGGTATTTAGTGGCTACAGAAAATGTGTCTGAAAAATCTAAAGATTTTTCCTAAGTCAAAATCCTGTGCCACTTGTTGGCCTTTCTCTTTCAGCTGTGAATCTGAAGAGCAATAAGGTGAAACAACTCCAGTGCATTAACTCCCTTATCTTACTCCTGTCACAATTTTGGGTTTCTGACAGGATGGGTATATTGATTTCATGGAATCATGAAATCAATGAAATGAATCAATGAAACGTGGCTGCCCTCGGCCTCGTTCTCCGAGGGAAGATGGAGCAGAAATTGCGGTGGTATTTCAAGCTCTGTGATGTAGATGGCAATGGCTGCATTGATCAACATGAACTGCTCAACATCATCAAGGTGAATCTGCAGGGGTCTGTGTTATTGCCTCTTTCTTTAAAGACAAATCTTACAAATAAGACCTTTGCTGTTTCCCATATGGATGATCATGGTTGAGACCTTTAAAAGCATTCCTTCTCTAAGCAGAATTCCCCACCACTGTATAATGCAATACGCAGACTTGACAGACTCTTTATTAGCACAGTTTATGTTACAGCATAGCTTAACAATAAAATTATTTTAGCTGCCTGTGACCTACATTGCCCTTTCCCAAGTTGCAGACCTAATTTCACTTTCGAAGTTTCAGACCATGTGACTGTCAGTTGTTATTTCTGCAATGTGTCCTTCATATGGCCTTTTCCCCATGAGAAGTTGGCTTTTTTGAATCAGCTCCTAAATATCAACATAATAAAACATTTCTGACTCTGGTGAATAGCTTTGGGTGTCCCAAGGAGGGCTGGGTTCCTCAGCAGGGGACTTAGGAGTTGGTGCTGATTCTGCTTTTTCAGAAGGTGTATCAAAGTGTGCTACCAAAAGGACTATTTTCTCCAGGGGAAAGCTTTCTCTCAATGACCATCAATGCATGTATGTGTTTTAATCGTGTAACCAGATGGATTAAGAAAAGCCAATACCCGTAGCAGATTTCTGTTGGATCTGTGTCTGTGAGAAGTGGGCTGTGTGCTGGAGAAAGACACTGTTGAAGAGTGGCAACAGCAGCAGGTGTGAGCTGTGAGGATGAGGAGGGCTCAGAGCAGCCCCAGGTGTGAGCTGTGAAGATGACGAGGAGGGGGGCTGCTCCTGCCGGGGGGAGGTTATTTTAGGGCGAGGGTTTGCCTTATTTGGCTTTTGCATGGAGCTGGTGGAGAAGAGGAGTTTATGGGGGGCTCCCGGGGCTGTCTCATGGAAGGACGGTGAGCGCTTCGGACAGGGTCTGGGGGATCACCTGGATACGCACTTGGATACGTGGAGCATTGCTCAAAGGAGGAGCCGAGGGACAAACCTTTGTGCCGAGAAGCAGCAGCCAAACAGGTGAGCCAGTGCGCCGGTGCTCCCAGGGGAAAAAAAAAAAAAAAAAAAAAAAAGATTCTGAAGACAAGAGAAATTCAGATTGAGGGCACCGGCTTCTCTTCCATTATTAGCCGTTTCTGAACTAGTGGGGGATCTTCTTTCACTTGTGGTTTTGAGGATATTTGTTGAAGGAAAACCTGCTTTTTCCAGGGTGTTAGGGATGTCACAGGGGAGACAGGGAAACCCTGTGTTCTCTGTTAAATGGAAGGGGAAAAATATTGTTGTCAAATGATGGGCTTGACTTGAGGTAGCCCCCCCCGACCCTTTTCATCATCCTGAGGTTGATTGAAATGGAGGGGGCAGTCCTCTTGTCCCTCCTTTTACAGGGTTTGGATTGAGGTACAAATCCCCCTTTTGCCATAATTTGAGGAAAACCCCATCTTTTCTGGTCCTCTAGGGGATGAAATTGAAGGGGAGGCAACATTTCTTTGCCCTTGTTGAAGTGAGGTGAGCTCCTGAGCGAGGCGTCAGTTTCGGGGCTTCAAAGGAAGGAAGGCGCAGCTGTGGCAGCGCTGGCAGGGTGGGCATGGGGCTGCGCCGCTGCATTTGGGGCGCTTCTTCTGCCCCTGGCCCGGCAGCGAAGGGTCCGGCGCGGGAGCCCCGCTGGCAGTGGCTGGGGATGGCCGAGGCGGGAGGGGAGTTTGGCGCGGCGGGGCTGCCGCGGGACTGCCGGAGCCGCGCCGGTGCGAGCCGTGCGGAGCCGAGGGGAGCTTTGGCCGGGCCGGCGGGCGGGGCAGGCGGCGTGGGCGCTGCGCCGGTGCCGGCCGGTGCCGGCCGCTCCGTCCGCTCCGGGCGCGGGGCTCGGGCGCCGCCGGGGCCCCCCGGGCCCGGTGCCGGCCCCGCCGGGCCGGGGGGAGCGGGCGGGGATCTCCCGGCGCGGCGCCGCCTGTGCCTGCCGGAGGAGCCGCTTTCCGCCCGCTGCCGGGAGCCGCGCTCCGCCCGCTGCCGGGAGCGCTGGTTTTCATTTTCCAGAGTTCCTTGCTGTGGTGGTTTTGAGGAACTTAGTGGATCGTTTTCTTTTGTTCGTAGTTGGTGTATGAGAAAGGTCATGGTGTACTTGTTGTTGTTACGGTTCTTGGTTCATGTGCTGATGACAAGGGTTTTTTTGGATTGAGTTTGTTGTTGGATTTTTTTTTTTTTTGGTGGGATATGTTGGGTTTTTTATTTGTTTTTATATTATAAAAATACAGTTGTAGTTATCTTCTTAAAGGATTTTTTTTTTAAGGTTTACTGTGGTTTTTATGGGTCGTAGCATGAAGTACAGGGTTGTTTTTTAATTAGGCTGTGGTGGCTTTTATTAGCGTGCGTATGTAGTGGATTTTTTGGTGGGTTTGGGGTAGTGTCCTGTAGTCAATTAGTAAGTTTTTTTTTTTGTTTTTTTTTTTTAATATTGATAATTGCATTCTTGTTAATTCTCTTATAGAGGTTTTATTCATTTGGTTTGTTTAATTGTCGTGAATGTTTTATTGTTACCGGTAATTTGGGAGTTATTGTTTATGGTTACATTTATTTTTTGGTGATGTGTTTATTTCTAGGTGGTATTTGTATTTTGATGGTTTGAGGCATTATGGCTTTATTGAGTTAGGAATAATTTCTGGTGTTGTTAATTTAAGTTTATTTATTTGGGTTTTTGTTTTAGTTTGATGTATTTGTTGGTTGCTTTTTATTAGTGGGTTTTTTTTTAGGAACGTGTGTATTTATATGGTGGGTTTTTTTAGGTAGTTTTTTATTTGGGTACTTATCTTTTTCTTGTCTAGTGATTTAGAATATTTTAATATTGTTTATTACTTTAGTTTTTAAAGTTAAATTAGACTACTGGTTACTCTTCGAGTTAGTGTAGAGGTGTGGTTTTCATTTTTAGTAGCTTTCAGGGTCTGTTGTACGGTTTGAAGTTTAGTAAGCTGGTTGGACTTCTTTTTCTAGTGGGTTTTGTAATTCATTTTCTATGTATGTTTTGGTTTCTATGGGTTGTTTTTTATTTTTGTTTCATTTTTGTGATGTGTCTCACGAAGAACTGTTAGTGAAGAGTGTAGCGTGGGTTTATTTTTTGCTGGTAGTTGGTTCTACGGTGGTGTATTTTTAGTTTGTGTTGTTTGGTTTTGGGTTTCTTTTGTTAGAGATTAAAGTTTTTATTCTGGGGTTAATTTGTTATTATTTTTAAGGATTTAGGGCGATTGAGATTTTTGATATGGATGTCCTGTATGATAAGAGTTAATTTATTTGCTTTATGTGGAATTGATGGCGGGGTAGGAGACATTTCTGTATAGAATGTGTATTTTAATCATAGTATTAAAATAATACTGTGGTAAGAGGGGCTGTGTTTTATTGTTTGTTTTCGAGGTGGTTTGGCATTTTCTTATAGGTTGGCGGGTTTTTTTGTTGGCTCGTGGAGCCATTCTGACTTTTTTGGATGAAATTGGTGGGAATTTGATGTTTCTTTTGTTATTTTATTTTTAGGAATTGGATCTTTTCAGTAGGCTTTTTCATTTTGCTTTTTTTTTTTTTGTTTTGTGGTGTAATAGTATTTTAGAAGAATTTGGATGATTTTAAAAAATATTTTTGTTATACTTTTCATCTAATATTGTTGGATTATTACAGATGTTTTGGAGTTTTCTTTTTAAGTTTCATTTGGATGAATTTATGCTAGATGGTAGGACTGTGTTTTTATTTTTGGGGTAGTTGGTTGTAGGTATATGTTTTTCAAGTGAAGGTAAATCAAGGTTTGTATTCGGTTGTTAGAGGAATGGAGAAAAATGTATTGGTAATGTTAACAGTGGTGTGTTATTTTGTGGTTTTTCATTTTAGTTTGTATTGGAGATTTAATAAGTTTGGTACAGTAGTGTTTAATGGTGGAGTTATTTAAGGTATGATAGTTTATAGTTAATTCTTATTTGTTTTAGATTTGTGTGTAGGTTAGAGGAGGTTGTTGAAGGGTGAGTGGGTTTTGTAGATGAATTTTAATGTTTCAGTTTATAGAGCATTTTTTGGATGGGAGTTACAGTATTTTGAGTTGTTTGGTGTCGCTGGTGATGTATTGTTGAGGTGGTAAGGAGTATTTGTTGGGTTTTTTTAAAGAAGGTTTATTGTTGATAGTTTTAGATAGTTGTGGTGGGTTGCTTAATTGTTTTATGTTTTTTGGCTTTTTAGTAGTTATTTTAAATATGTTTGAGTTTTTGGGGTTTATTGAAATACTTGATTTTGAGGAAGATCCTGTTTAGAATGTATGATTTTTTTTTGGCTTAAAAGTTTTTTTTTTTTTTTTTTTGTGAGGTTTATTTTTTTTTCCTTACTGCTATATTTTGTGATATTTGTGTTAGGTTAGTAATAGGAATAGCTTTACTTTTATATGTTGAAATGAGGGTAGTGTGTACTGCGTTCTGGTGTTCATAAAGGTTTAATATTTCTGTGGTTCTGATGTGTTAGGTTAATGAATTTATAAAGTTTACAAGAATTTTTTTGTTTTTATTTTGATACAGGCAGGGTTTTCTTAGTTTTAAGGATTTGTTTGGCATAATTAAGAGGCCTTATTGAGGGGATAGAACAGGGTGTCTCTGTTAATCTATTTGGCAATTTGAATATTGGGTAAATAAAGTTAATATTTTGGTAGAATTTTTAGGTTTTGTTTATTTATTTATGAATTTGTGTGCCTACAGCTGTAGTGTCTCTGCTGCAACTCCAAGTATCCATTCATGTTTGTGTGCATTAGGCGGTCCAGTCGTGTAACACCGAGACCCCCTCTGCAACCAGCCCGCAGACCCGCTCCTTCAACCTCGTGGGAATTCGGGAAGCGGCACACGGCTCTGCGAGGAAGCCTTGATCTTTGTCACTGGAAGGTGTCACACAGGGAGCCTTCAGGAGCGGCCGAGGAGTTGCTGTAAGTCAGGCAACCATTAATGAGGGGGAGCCAGGGTCCACTCGAGTTTTGGGAACGCCACATCACCTTGTCTCCTCTTCAGCCAGGCAGACCCTGCCAGGAGGGCGAGGGCAAAGCGTGCGGCCCGAGGAGCCCGGCGTTCTTAGGAGAATGGCGAGTAGCAGAATTGCTGGTTTGTGGCTGCTGAGCAGCTGAGATCATGCAGTGATGTTTGCTGTTCTTGATTGTAGCTGAGCAAGGGACCACAGCCTGCTGACCATAAGACATTCCCAGCTGTCGAGGCAGCCTCCATTTGCACAGGATGTGGATTCTCATCCCCGGATGCCGGAGAGATAAGTCGAGGGCTAAGGCCCACAGAGGGGACAAAGGCAACGTGCTGGGAGGGCCTATTGAATCAGCTCTGGGGGCGGGCATGTGCAAGAAGGGTCCCCTTAGGCCACCTAAAGGGAAAATGTCTATTTGGATCTCGGTGCTGAAGCGTGCAGGGCAGACCAGTTCCAGTGCGTGTCCTGTCACTGGTCTCTGGTGCACTCTGTGTTGTTTGGGTCTCTCAGTCCTTGCACACATTCTTCTCATTGAAAGCTCTCTCTCCCTGTCCTGTCCCCTCGTTTGTCACGTCCTGTCCTGTGTCACCAGTGTCTGCACTCATTTGTCCAGGAACTGCTCTGCCCTGCTGCATAGCCTGTAATAGCACAAGCCCCGGGACTTGAAATTTGTAATTCAAGGGTGTAGTTGGGATCTAGATTCTATTGGGAGATTGACATAACATTTTTGGTGCTGTTAAGTTGTCCTGCAGCTGTTTGACACTAGTTCTAACTTCCTTTCAGATGCAGACAGTTCAAATCTGTGGTAGAGAGCGCCAGTCCTGGGTAAAGGTGTTGGCATAAGCAGGTCAGTCATTGTTTGCATTTGCAGAAGCCTAAATCGTGACTGCGTTACAGCAGTGTTCTTTGCCTTTATTTTTAGGAGGTCCAGGCAGATAGCAGCAGTCAAGGCCCATTGTGCTAGGTGAGCAGTGGAGAGAAGCTGTTGTTTTTGCTCAGGTTTCGGTTTTTGGTGCAACTGTAAGCATGCATTCTTGTTTGTGTACTTTAGGGAATCCCTTCGGAGTACGCATAGCACCTGTCACCAGCTGGCCAATGGACTGGGTTTCCTGTGCTTTATGAGACCTCTGGAAGTATAGCGGGACTCTGTGATGAAGCCTAAAAATTTTGTATTTCAGGGTCCCAACCTGGTAGCCCAGAGGAGTGGACAAGGAATTGCGGTGAGTCTGGGATGTAGGGAGGAGGAGCGTGGGTACACTCAAGTTTCAGCAATGCCACGTCACCCCCTCTCCACTTAACCGTGCTGTACCCATAGGTGATGCTGTTGGCCTCCAAGCACGCCTGAAGTGTGTGGCCTGGGCACTCTGAGGAGGATGGTGAGTAGCAGAATTACCAGGTTTTGGCCGATGTGCTGTTAAGATTGTGCACTGATGTTTGGTTTTCTTTCTGTGGGCAGACCAAGAGGTGACAGCTGGAACTTAGCAGGCAGGCAGACGGCCTTCTTCTGCAGCCAACAGGGATTTACATCCCCAGATATGTGCAAGATAAGTGGAGTGTTACGACCTACAGAGTGGATGGAAGCGCGGTGCTGGCTTGGGCCTTTCTAGAAGGGGTTTTTTTGTCTGTTTTGGGGATGGGGATGTCCAAGAAGCATTTCCCTAGTCCTCCTAAAGGGAAAATGTCTGTTTTGGTCTCAGTGCTGAGGTTCACAGGGCAGAGCAGTTCCGGTGTGTGTCCTGTCACTTGTCTCTGGTGCACTCTGTGTTGTTTGGGTCTCTCAGTCCTTTCTTCTCCTCGAGAGCTCTCCCTCCCTGTCACGTCCCCTCGTTTGTCACGTCCCGTCCTGTGTCACGGGTGTCTGCACATATTTGTCCCGGCCATGCTCTGCCCTGCTGCATAGCCTGGCCAGTCCATAAGGTGATGTTCGTCACTAAGGTTTGGCCACAGACCATCCCCAGGCCAGGGTTTTTTTCTGTATCTGTACTTGCATTTGTATCTGTTGTTTCCATGTGTTTTGCTGAAGTGTAAATAAAAAAATTCATTCAGTGAAGTTGAATCAACCCTAGTAATGATGCCCCTGCTCCCTCACCTTCCAGCTTTGGCTCCTGTCTTTCTTTGGTGTGGTTTAGTAATTTTTTTTTTCACTGTATTTCTTCCTTTGCTTCTCATCTTACTTTTCTATTTCTGACTTCATTTCTGTCTGTCCCTAACTCTGTGTTTCTATTTCTCACTGTTTCTAACTCTGTCTCTCTGCTTCTCTATTTCCCGCTATTTCTTTTTTTTCTTTCTTTCTCTGTTTCCAACTATTTCTTTTTCTCTCTATAGTTTATACTTTACTCTTTCTTTTTCTCTCTAGCTTTAACTCTTTTTTCCTCTTTTTTACTCTCACTCTTTCTTTTTCACCCTAACCCTGCTCATTTTTCACTCTTTTTGTTTTCACTGTTTGCCACTGTTTTCATAGTTCTTTTTTTTCTGTCTCTCTTTTTCTCTCCAACTTCAACTTTCTTTAACCCTTTGTTTCTCTCTATTTCTACCTTTATTTCTAACTCTGCTTTCCTTTCTAGCTTTAAAAAAGAACAGCAGTAAAAACTTTCAGGCTCCCTGGGAGTAAAAAAAAAAAACCAAACAAACCTTTAAATAATTATTTAAAGAAAATTATTTAATCCCTGGGAGCCTGAAATTTTCTACTGCTGCACCAGACATACAGTTTTTCTTCTTTTTCCTAATAGATATAGGGCTCCTAATTAGCGATCCAGCTGGCAGGTAGCAGTAGCAATATGCAGAAACCAGTATTCCCATCAAGCCCACCAGATGAATAATGATACGACCAAGAGTTCATCATGTTGAAACATAAATTTTAAGGGATTTAGAGATTTTAGAGCAGCCAAGATTTTAGTTAAAGACAAGCCTTACTAGAGTTAATTAAAATAAATGAGTAGGCCTTGATAAAGTTAAGAGTGAGTAGTTAACTAGTAATTGATTGCCTGTCAGCACAATGTTTAGTTAGCTGGGTTAATAATGAAGAATATAGAAACTGATAAATAGCTTTTAAGAGCATAAGACAATTGTGGGCCTCCTCTGTTCTGAAATCAAATTAAGACAAGGAATGGAAGTTCTACCAAGAGTTCATTTGTCATATTTGCATTGAAACGGTAGAAAGGCCAGAGCAAGGAAGACTTCATTTAATTCCACATTTTGGGACTCATCCCCATGAAAGGGACCACTGACCCATTTCAGGGAACAAACGTCATGCTTAATAGCTTTTGAAATGATTAGCATATGAAGCAAGGAATGGGATGTACCAAAATGAATAGGTATTTGTATTTTCGGTATTCAGTACTTGTATGGACAAAACGGCTCTTTAATCACTTGGAAAGTGCGGTGTGTATTTGGGAACTATCCCACACGCTGCTGGGTGTCGAATAAACATACACTTTCTAACTTCAAACTGTTAGAGAGTTTTTGTCTGTCACAGTTGGATATCGGTACTAGATCAATATCCATATTTTTATTTTAATAAATGCACACACAAGGATAGAATTGCACAAACAGGCGCTCTGCCCCCACAGCCGGCAGCGCGCCAACCCCTCGGTCTCGCAGCGCCACCTGCCGGTGCAATTTGCGCACTGCACCCACGCCTCCCTCTGGCCCGCCCCTGCGTCGCGTCACCGCGTGACGTCACTGCATCGGTGCCCCGACCCCTCCCCTTGCACCGCCCCCAGCGCCTCAGAAAAGACCCCAAGCATTAGTCGCCCCGACAGCCGCCTGCCCGAAATTCCGACACCAATCCCGCACTCCAAAAACAATCCCGCGCGGCGTCCTCTGGTGCGGGTGCACCGGAACAACACCACGGCACGCAGGGCTTGCGGAGGGCACACAAAAAACCGCCAAAAACCGCAAAAATCGACCCCGTCCCGAAAATCGCCATCTTTGCCCCATCACGTGATTTTCTGGGCGCGGCCATTTTCGAATCAGTCACGTGACGTATTGGGCGCCGCCATTTAACACCTCATTACATGACTACACAGGCGCCGCCATCTTTGTCTCATCACGTGATGTAGTACGCGCCGCCATATTTGCTTCCATCACGTGATGCACTGGCGCCGCCATATTTTCCTCCATCACGTGATGCCGTAAGCGCCGCCACCATCGCCCCGTCACGTGACGCCGTGGGCGCCGCCATTTTCTAGGGTTACTGTTGTTTTTAAGTTTAATTTTAGAGGTATTATTAATATTAGATTTATTTGAGGTTAGGGT
The DNA here is from genome assembly GCF_048771995.1 of Taeniopygia guttata. NCBI lineage: Eukaryota > Metazoa > Chordata > Aves > Passeriformes > Estrildidae > Taeniopygia > Taeniopygia guttata. The sequence continues at coordinate 54,090 of NC_133033.1, read as the reverse complement.
TAGGTTAGGATTAGGGTAAGGGTTTGTTTTTCAGTAAGGATTTAGGGTTCAGTTTAGGGTAAGGCTTTGAGGCAGGGGCAGCTTGGGTCTGAGACACATCCTTTGCCATTCGGATTTTTTGCAGGCAGCTGCCACCTCAGGGTCACAGGCCCCTGAGCACAAACAGCGGCCCTTTTCCCTGGGTTCCTTATGTCTGTTTGCAGCAGGTATTTGGCATTGCCTCAGCAAGCAGAATTTTATTCTGCTGCAGCTTTTGTCTGTCAGATATGTGGTGCCCCCCCTACCCTCACCTTCTCCCCTCACCCCATTCTTCTCTGTCCCTGTCTCCCCCCCTCACCCCTATCTGTACTTCCAGCCCCCCCATCCTACTCTCTCTTCACCCTTCACCCCTCCCCATCCTGCCCCTGCCCCATCCCACACTGCCCCCACCGCCCACCTGTGATTCCCAGCAGCACCACATGGGAGCCCAAACTTGTGGCGATAGTGCAGCCCTCACAGTAGGACAACACCAAAATAAAACATGCAGGGATGACATCTGTGGGCTGCACGGTGTCACAAAGGGACCTGGGGCTGAGGGCAGGGGGCTGGAGGGTGGCACAGAGGGTGGGGGCAGCTGAGAGGCAGAAGGTGTCTGTAGGAGTAAAAAGGGGGGCACAGAGATGCTGAGAGGCTGCGGTGGGGGGCTGGAGGGTGGCACAGAGGGTGGGGGCAGCTGAGAGGCAGAAGGTGTCCATAGGAGTAAAAAGGGGGGCACAGAGATGCTGAGAGGCTGCGGTGGGGATCTGGAGGGTGACACAAGGAGGCTGAGGGGCAGAAGGGGTCTGTAGGAGTAAAAAGGGGGGCTCCAGGGTGGCACAGAGACACTGAGAGGTTGCAGTGGGGGAATGGAGGGTGACACAAGGAGGTTGAGAGGCAGGGGGTGCCTTGAGGACAAAGTGGGGGGTACCTGAGGGTGACAGGTGAACCAGCCCTCACACCACCCTTAACCTCACCCTAAAAACCACCCCTCCCTGGGTGGGGAGTGCACGGTGGAGGTTAGGGGGCCAAGGGACAGTGTTGGGGGCTTGGGGTGGCACACAGACATTGCGGGCTGAGGGGCAAATAAGGGGGACTTGACAAGTGGAGAGCTGACACTGAGGGTTAGGGGTACAAAGGACAAGACATAGGGTACCAGGAAGGCTTAGGGTACAGCAGCAGCCCTCACCCCAGCCCTAAGCTCACCCCAATCAGCATCCCTAGAACACCAGTTTTCTCCAACAGCTGCTACAGGCAGTGACCCTAATGCTGGGACAGCCCCGGAACCCCCCCAGCAGATGCAGGCAGTGACTTTAATTAAAAGGTAGGGATGATGTTTGCTGGCTAGAGAGCGACTGGTAGAGCCTGGGGACTGAGCACTTTTTTTAGGGTTTTTTTTTTGGGTTTTTTTTTTTTTTTTTAGTGTGTTTAAAGGATATTTGAGGGTTTTCTCACAGGAGCTTTTTAGGAACTTTCTGGGAACATTTAGGATACCTTTAGGACTTTTTCAGGGCTTTAAAAAGATTTTTTTAAGGTATTTTAAGGGCTTTCTTAGAACTAATTAGAATTTTAAGTGGGTTTTTTGGGGGGGGGCTGTTCTTGGGTTTTTTTTAGGACTATTTAAAATTGTTTAGGGCTTTTTTAGGACTATTGGGGGTATGTGGAGGGCTCCTACGACTCGGGTCTTTTTAGGTTTCTTGAGGGAAGTTTAATGGATTTTAAGGTCTTATCAGTGTGTTTTAAGGATTTTGGGGCTGTTTTTAGAGCTCTTTTAAGAATATTTAGCCTTTTTTTAAAGGTTCTTTGGGGATTTTTAGGGGTGTTTTAGGGGTTTTTTCAAGTAGGGTATTTTTATTGTATTTTAAGGGTATTCTGAGGCTATTTTTATGTTTTTGTGGGGGTTTTAAGAAATTTTGAAGATGAGGGGTTTTTTGGGTGTTTTTATGGGTTTTTAGGGTCTTTTCATGGCATAGAGGCTGAAGGGCAGCTTGAGGGGCACTGTGTGCGCTTGAGGGTGACAGAGGCTGGGAGCTGAGGGAGGAACAGGGGGAGGGGACAGTGGGTGACACAGAGAGATGCTGAGGGGGGCAGCGGCAGCTGGAGGGTGACACAGAAGCTGGGGGATGAGGGGCAAAGGAGAGGGATTCAGGGTGGCACACAGGAGCTGAGGGGCAGCTGAGAGGGGCCTTGAGGGGCAAAGGGGGGCTTGAGGGTGACACACAGAGCCTGAGGGCTGGGGGGCAGAGGGAGGGGTTGAGGAGTAAAGGGAGAGAGTTTGAGGGCTGGACAGTCTAGTGGAGATCAGGGCTACAGGGTACAGCTTAGGAGGCAAGTTAGGGTACAGGTGCATCACCCCTCACCCTAGCCCTAACCTCACCCTAAGCAGCCTTTTCCCTTTTCACCCCTAACAACAGCAGCGCAACACAGCAAGCCTCGCAGCGAGACCACACCGGAACACGGCAGCAACCCTCGCACCAGGACAACGCCAGAACCCTCAGAGGACAACAGGACCCGCTGCAAAAAGGTAGGGATGACAACTGTGGGCCAGAGAGCAACAGGAAGGGGCTTGGAGGCTGAGCAGGCTTCCTTGAGTAGTTTTTTTGCAGGACTATTAGGAATATTTAGGGGATATTTGAAGGCTTTTTAGGACTTGTCTGGTGTCTTTTAGAGTATTGTTACACCTTCCTAATGGCTATTTTAGAATTCCTTGGTGCATTTTTAGGGTCAGGATGTGGGTCAGACGGGATGCCCGCTGAAAATGCCGAGTACTACTGGAATGCAGTGGAATGCTTTGGGAAGGTGCCGGTGGAGGGCCAGCGGGTCAGGTGTCATGCTGCTGGTCTGAAGGTTGTGAATTCTGAGCAAAGCAAGGTGGTTGTGGTTAGGGTTATATGGTGGCAGATTTCTCCAGGAGAAATCCAGACAGAAAAAATCAAGCCCCAAGCTTTGTACCGTCAGTTTGCAACAGGTATTCAGCATGAAAAAAACCCCCGAGTACTTGGGGGTGGGAGATTTGGACTGGGAGTAATCCTGCACCGTTTTGACATTGAGGAGGCAAAAGGAAACTTGGGACCTGACAACCCAGGGGGGTCACAGGGCCCTGGGAATGAATGAGGGATATCTACATTGCGAAAGCAAATTCAGCAGCCCAGGTTCCTGGTGTCAGTTTGCAGGGCTCCCTTGGGATTGTCAGGGCAGCACAAGTTTGAGGCGGTGGCAGCTCGGGTCCGGGACACATCCTTCGATGTTCGGATTTTCTATATTCAGCCGCCCGCTCGGGGCCACAGGGCCCTGAGCACAAACTCCGGCCCTTTTCCCTGGGAAACAAAACTCACCAGTCCAGGTTCCTGATGTCATTTTGCGAGTTGTGCTTGGGATTTTCAAGGCAACCCCTGGTCAACGTGTTAGCGTTCAGGAACACACATAGTTATGGGATATGATTATATGCAGGTGCTTTTATTGAGAGCTCTGAGAACCAGGGGTACAGACCCACATCTGACTCCAACATGGCTTTTGAGCTGAACGTATTTCATATTCTATCATTATATAACTTACATATTAATTATTAAACTTATATTGTTCTATTGTATACATTGACATGAGTTTCTCATGATCTTTCTTAGGTCCCTGACCACAGTTTCTCATGATTATTCTTACGACTAAACAATAATTATATTTAATTACTAAACAATCATCACATCTAACAACTATATCATTTATCATGTACTAGCTACACAGGTGAAGTTCTAGTAAGGTACGAAATCTTCCTGTACTTAGGGTGTTTATTTTCTTTTCAGGGCCTACTAAGCTTAATTTGCCTTTTAACCCTAAATCCCCATGATTTTAAACCCTTTTACTATCAGACATGGGGGCAGCTTGGGTCCAGAACAAATCCTTCTCCATTCAGATTTTCATGGGGCGGCCCTTCTTTCATGGCCCCTGGCTCGTGGACTCTATCACAGGCCCTTTTCTCTGTGAAACATAGCTCACCCTCCCCGGTTCCTGATGTCAGTTTAGAGGAGGTGCTTCTTCTTCCAGGGCAGGCAGAATTCTTGCTGGCAGCAGTTTTGCTCCAGGATAAATCCCGTGCCATTCAGAACGAGACATAGGAAATCACTCAAAGCCACAGGCCTCGTGACCCGACCTCTGCCATTTTTCCCTGTAAAACCAACCTCACCCTCCCCGCGCGACGATGTCTGTTCACTGGAGGCGTGCTGCTCTCCAAAGGCAGCAAGAGTTCCTGGTGTTGGCAGATGCGGTGTCTGAGAAAACGTTCACCGTTTGCAATTTCGGAAGCACATGAAATGAAAGTCTGGCACCCTATTGTTTAAGGGTTAGACAAAGGGCTGCGTAGGGGAGGGAACACCCTACAGGACCTTTCTTCACCTCATCCCCCACTCTTAGGTGTAGTAGCTCCCCACTTGACGAGCTGCTTTCAGTGCAGTTACCTGGGCACACCTGGGAGCTGCTAATCCAGAGGGGCTAACAGGGATATCCCAAGTGTCCCTACAGGAACTACGATCGGAACATCCAGCAGGGACCGGGGAGCAGCCGGACCCACCTGAGCACGGAGCATCCCTTTGAGAAAATGCCGAGGGAAGAGACCTCTTGCCAAGGGGCAGCACCCGAGCAGGCCGGGCAACATGTGGGGTTCCACGGGAGAGCTTTCAACTTTCCCCTTTTATTGCGTCAGTCCCTCCCTAGAACCCCCAGACCTTCCACAGCACTCCCAGAAAAGACAGGGATTATGAAGAGAGAAAGGGTTTAAATTATGGGAAAAAGCTTCCTTTTCCATTATTTCTTGTGTTCAAAGCGTGAGGGAATGCACTTCCCCTCCAATTTTAATGGTCTCAGTTGAAAGAATCCCTGCCTTTTCTATGTTGTTAGGGGAGTTAATTGATAAGGAATTCCCATTTTCCATTATTTTCCAGTTTAAAAAGAAGGGGAAAATCTTGAAAACGTTTTTTATGGGTTTGAATTAAGGGTAACACTTTTTGTTGTCCTAAGGCTTAAATTGAGGGGGAAGCCCAGCTAGCCCTCTTTCTTAAAGGTTTGAATTGAGGGTAACATCCCTCAGTCTTTGTTACTGGAGAGATTTAAAGCGAGGAAAACTTCTGTTTTCCCAATATTCTAGGGGATTAAATAAAAGGGCAGAAGCCATTTATTTGCCATTGTATCCATTTCAGTGGAGGTAACTTCCCCATTTCCTCATTTTAAAGGATTCACTTGAAGGAGCCTCTTCTAAAATGCTTTTTCAGCATTTTAAGGGTTTAAAACTACCTTTCAGGGCACTTCTTTCTGTGCCCTAGGACTAAATATCTCAGGGAAAGGCAAGCCTAGCATGTACTTAACCTTTATACTGCCCAGGAGCCTATTTTTTTTTTTTCTTATTTTTATTTATAATGTAGTTAGCCCTAATTAGTAGCCCCAAGGAGGCTTAGACTGTTCATATAATTAGTATTCTTCTCTACTGTTGTTATCGCGCTGCTGCGGTAGTGCGGAGGAAGGGATTTAGAAAGGCCTTGGGAATTGGAAACTGAGGAAAAGATACATTTAGGTATGAGGAAAAGATACATTTATGTATGCCCCATTGTTTCGGGAAAGTTTCGCTTCAGCACCTTTCTGTAAACCCCCTTCTCCCCACCCCTGAGAAGTTCCCATTGGACCTGACCCATGGGGTGGTTCTGATGAGCCCATGCTGGACACTGTCTCTATTGTTTAGACCTTATCTCCTCATTTTGCTGTTTAAAACTGTATCTGGGCAGTAGCCCAGGGTCTTTTGTCCCTGCAACCGTTCAGGCAATACAATCTCTCTTGACCGCAAACAATTGACCTCTCTTTGTCTCTTTATCTCGACTCCTTGCGGTGATCGAGGCGCCACAGCCGCTCGGACCATGCTAACCCAGCCGCTGCCCGGTAAGCCCAGCGGAGCGGGACCGCGGCAAACCCCGGTCCCCAAAGGGGACAGCTAGCCTGAGAGGTCCCGGGGGGTGGGGGAGGGACGGGGGACAGCCACAAGTGACCCCCGAAAGCCGCACTCTACCCTTAGTCTCATGTTGAGTACCACTTAGTAGTCACTGAGGAATAATTAAAGAAGTTGATAGCAAATTACCCCACTTATCTAGATATGCTGCCAAAATACAAAGTTTTATTTCTTACCAGTTTTCTTGCTCTTTTGCTCCAAGTAGATGTAGCAAAAAAGAAAGCGCTGTCATTTCCCTGAAGAGTTTTATTCTATATCCAGCCCTTTATTCCCCTTGAATTCAAATCAGAGGAGCCAAACAGCTGTAGCTGCTCTGAAGGCCTTTATACCCGGTGGGGTTTGCCCCCTCCCTTTTCCTGGGTGTCATGGGAATGAGAGGCGGGCCCAATCAGGGGTATATTAACCCCAGGCTTTGCCAAGAGGCTTCATTCCCTCTCTGGGATCAGCTGGGGTAAGAGCTCTCCTCTCATTTTGGTGAAGAGTCTCTTTCTGATTAGCTTGTTCTCTTCAGGTGCTTTTGGGCTTCTAATGCAACAGAGGCTTTGAAGATACTGTGAAGAAAATGATGCTGAACACAGGGAGTATTTAATTTCACAATTTGGGGTTGTGTATTTGGGGGTGGTGAAGTGCTTTTGTGATCTCTGATTTGTTTTTTGTTGCTTTTTTGGTTTTTTTTAGGAGGAGTGCAACTTCCTGTAATTCCAGGTTGTGTTGAGTACAACATTTTTACAGCAGGTTCATCATGTCACAGAAGGGATCTGCCCTGTGTCAAAGATGCTGTCTAAAATTGAGGTTTCAGATGAGTTGAGGATTGTGGCTAGGAGTGGGAGAGTGAGCAGGGTACCCAGTTAAGAGTTATCATGGTGGGGGTTTGCAGGCAGTAGGGTGAGAAATGGTGTCTATTTGCAAGGCTTTTCACAAGCTTAGCTGAGGCATTCATGTGTCATACAGCACACAAGCTTATCCGCTGAACTCACAGAAATGCCATGTAACTTTGCCTCTCTAACCCAGGTGCCACACGTAATAACAGCCAAACCTTAGACTAGGGATGGAGCTGGAGACTTGAGCACCCAGGCACACTCAGGAGAGGATAAGTATCTGACTTGCTGGGATTTGGCCCACATAACACTAAACTCAACCATTGATTTTCCCGTTCTTTATTCTAGCTGACTAAGAGGCTAACAGGCAATCCCCTCCGAGGCAGACTCATTTCAGGTCCAACGTGGATTTGCATTTCCAGTCATCCAAAAGATAAGTCAGGGCCACGGCCTGGGGATGGGAGCAGTGGCCTCCTTCTGCAACAATGGGGATTTGCATCCCCAGATATGTGCAAGATGAGTCAAGGGCTACAACCCACAGAGGGAAAGGAAGAAAGGTACCAGGTTGGGATTCCCCCGGAGGGGATTTTGAGTCAGGTTTGGAAATGGGGATGTCCAAGAAGCGTCCCCTTAGGCCACCTAAAGGGAAAGTGTCTGTTTTGATCTCAGTGCTGAGGTGAGCAGGGCAGAGCAGTTCTGGTGTGTGTCTTGTCAGTTGTCTCTGGTGCACTCTGTGTTCTTTGGGTCTCTCGGTCCTTTTTTCTCATTGAAAGCTCTCTCTCCCTGTCCTGTCCCCTCGTTTGTCACATCCTGTCCTGTGTCACGGGTGTCTGCACATATTTGTCCTGGAGCTGCTCTGCCCTGCTGCATAGCCTGTAATAGCACAAGTCCTGGGGACTTGAAATTTGTAATGCAGGGCATAGTTGAGCTCTAGATTGTATTAGGAGATTGACGTAAGACATTTGGTGCTGTTAAGTTGTCCTGTAGCCGTTCAACACTAGTCCTAACTTCCTTTCAGATGCAGACAATTCAAATCAGTGCCAGAGGGCCCCAGCCTGGGGGAGGTTGTTGCTATGAGCAGGTCTGTCATTGTTTGTATTTGCAGGGGAAGCTTAAATGGTGACTGTGTTACAGAGGTGTTTTTTGCCTTTATTTCTAGGAGGTCCAGGCAGATAGCAGCAGTCAAGGCCAAGTGTCCAAGGTGAGCAGTGGACAGAAGCAGTTGTTTTTGCTCAACTTTCAGTTTTTGGTGCATCTGTAAGCATCCATTCTTATTTTTGTTCTTTAGGGAATCGGCTCGGAGTACACATACCTCTGTCACCACCAGGCTGATGGACTAGGTTTCACGCACTTGTGATCTCGCTGAAAGTATTACAGGGCCCTGTGACGGAGTCTTCGAATTTTGCATTTCAAGGTCCCATCTGGGTAACCCAGAGGAGTGGCCGAGGAGTAGCGGTAATGCAGGGAGGTAGGGAGGAGCAAAGATGGTCCACTCATGTTTCAGCATAGCCACATCACCTTGTCTCCACTTAATCTAGGTGTACCCTGAGATGATGGCGTCGGCCTCCAAGCTCACCTGAACTCTGTGGCCCAAGCATTCTGAGGAGATGGTGAGTAGCAGAATTATCAGGTTATGGCCGATGTGCTGTTACAGTTGTGCAGTGATGTTTGGTTTTCTTTGTCTTGGCAGACCAAGAGAGAGCAGCCTGTTGACCACTGGAATTTTCCAGGCAGGCAGGAGGCCTCCTTCTGCACCTGATGGGGATTTGCATCCCCAGATATGTGCAAGTTAACTCAAGGGCTACAACCCACAGAGGGGATGGGAGAGAGGTACCGGGTTGGGACTCCCCAGGGGGTTTTTGAGTCAGTTTTGGAGATGGGGATGTTTAAGAAGCGTCCCCTTAGGCTACCTAAAGGGAAAATGTCTGTTTTGATCTCAGTGCTGAGGTGCACAGGGCAGAGAAGTTCTGGTGTGTGTCCTGTCACTTGTCTCTGGTGCACTCTGTGTTCTTTGGGTCTCTCGGTCCTTTCTTCTCATCAAAAGCTCTCTCTCCCTCTCCTGTCCCCTAGTTTTTTTTTTCAGTTATTTTTGCTCAGGTTTCAGTTTTTGGTGCGACTCTAAGCATCCTTTCTCATTTTTTGTGATTTAGGCAATACAGTTGGAATACGCCAAGCCCCCATCACCAACCAGCTGATGCACTCTGTTTCCTGTGCTTGTGAGTCCTCTGGAAGTATTTTAGGACTCTGAGATGAAGCTTTAAATTTTGTATTGCAAGATGGCATCTGGGTAACCTTTGGCAATGGCCGAGGAGTTGCAGTGAGTCACCGAGGTAGGGAAGGGGAGCCAAGGTCCTCTTAGGTTTCAGAAATGCCAAGTCACTTTGTCTCTTCTTAACCCAGGCAGGACCTGCGATGATGGTGTCAGCCTCTGTACGTGGCCAAAGTGTGCGGCCCGAGCAACCGGGCACTCTGAGGAGAATGGTGAGTAGCAGAATTGCTGGGTTTTTTCCATGGTGCAGCTAAGATCATGCAGTGATGTTTGGTGTTCTTGATTGTAGCTGAGCAAGGGACCGCAGCCCGGTGACCACAGGACCTTCCCAGCAGGCGAGGCAGCCTTCTCAACCCCAGATGCTGGAGAGATAAGTCGAGGGCTAAGGCCCACAGAGGGGAATCAGCTTTGTGGGTGGGGATGTGCAAGAAGTGCCCCTCTAGGCCACTTAAGGGGAAAGTGTCTGTTTAGACCACAGTGCTGAGGTGCACAGGGCAGAGCAGTTCCGGTGTGTGTCCTGTCACTTGTCTCTGGTGCGTTCTGTGTTCTTTGGGTCTCTCGGTCCTTGCAGACATTGTTCTCATTGAAAGCTCTCTCTCCCTGTCCTGTCCCCTGGTTTGTCACATCCTGTCTGTTGTCACGGGTGTCTGCCCACATTTGTCCCACAACTGCTCTGCCCTGCTGCATAGCTTGTAACAGCACAAGTTCTGGGGACTTGAAATTTGTATTGGGAGATTGCCATAACAATTTTGGTGCTGTTAGGTTTTCCTGCAGCCTTTTGACACTAGTTCTAACTTCCTTTCAGATGCAGACAGTTCAAATCTGTGGCAGAGGGCACCAGTCCTGGGTGAAGAACTTCCAATGAGCAGGTCGGTCATTGTTTGCATTTGCAGGGGAAGCGTAAATGGGTGACTGTGTTACAGCGGTGTTCTTTGCCTTTATTTTTAGGAGGTCCAGACAGATAGCAGCAGTCAAGGCCCAGGGTGCCAGGTGAGCAGTGGACAGAAGCAGTTGTTTTTGCTTGGGTTTCAGTTTTTGGTGCAACTGTAAGCATCCATTCTTGTTTGTGTACTTTGGGGAATCCCCTCAGAGTATGCATAGCATCTGTCACCAACTGGCCGATGGACTGAGTTTCCTGTGCTTTATGAGACCTCTGGAAGTATAGCAGGACTCTGTGATGAAGCCTAAAAATTTTGTATTTCAGGGTCCCACCCTGGTAGCCCAGAGGAATGGACAAGGAATTGCGGTCAGTCGGGGAGGTAGGGACGAGGAGCGTGGGTACACTCAAGTTTCAGCAATGCCACGTCACCCCCTCTCCACTTAACCTCTCTGTACCCGGAGATGATGCTGTCAGCCTCCAAGCACACCTGAGGGGTATGACCTGGGCATTCTGAGGAGGATGGTGAGTAGCAGAATTATCAGGTTTTGGCCGATGTGTTGCTAAGACTGTGCACTGATGTTTGGTTTTCTTTCTCTGGGCAGACCAAGAGGTGACAGCTGGAACTTACCGGACAGGCAGACAGCCTTCTTCTGCAGCCAACAGGGATTTGCATCCCAGATGCATGCAAGATAAGTGGAGGGTTATGACCCACAGAGAGTTTGGAGGTGGGGTGCCAGGTTGGGACTTTCTAGAAGAGGTTTTTGTGTCTGTTTTAGAGATGGGGATGTCCAAGAAGCATCCCCTTAGGTCACCTGAAGGAAAGTGTCTGTTTTGATCTCTGTGCTGAAGTGCACAGGGCAGAGCAGTTCCGGTGTGTGTCCTGTCACTTGTCTCTGGTGCACTCTGTGTTCTTTGGGTCTCTCGGTCCTTTCTTCTCATCAAAAGCTCTCTCTCCCTCTCCTGTCCCCTAGTTTGTCACGTCCTGTCCCGTGTCACGGGTATCTGCACATATTCATCCCGGAGCTGCTCTGCCCTGCTGCATAGCCTGTAATAGCACAAGTCCTGTGGACTTGAAATTTGTAATGCAGGGTGTAGTTGGGCTCTAGACTGGATTAAGAGATTGCCATAACATGTTTGGTACTGTTAAGTTTTTCTGCAGCTGTTTGACACTAGTCCTATCTTCCTTTCAGATGCAGACAGTTCAAATCTGTGGCAGTGGGTTCCAGTCCTGGGTGAGGAACATCCAATGAGCAGGTCAGTCATTGTTTGCATTTGCAGGGGAAGCCTTAATGGTGACTGTGTTACAGCGGTGTTCTTTGCCTTTATTTTTAGGAAGTCCAGGCAGATAGCAGCAGTCAAGGCCCAGTGTGCCAGGTGAGCAGTGGAGAGAAGCAGTTGTTCTTGCTCAGGTTTCAGTTTTTGGTGCAACTGTAAGCATGCTTTTTTGTTTGTGTGCTTTAGGGAATCCACTGCGAGTATGCCAAGCCCTTGTCACCAGCTGGCCGATGGACCGGGTTTCCTGCACTTATGAGCCCTCTGGAAGTATTACAGGTCCCTGTGATGAAGCCTACTGGTTTTGTATTTCAAGGTCCCCTCCTGGTAGCCCAGAGGACTGGCCGAGGAGTTGCAGTGAGTCGGTGAGGTAGGGAGGAGTGAGAGTCCACTCGAGTTTCAGCAATGCCATGTAACGTTGTCTCCACTTAACCTAGCTGTACCCTGCAATGACGGCGTCAGAATCCAAGCAGACCTGAAGCATCCAGGCCAAGTACATGTCCATTTTGAGGAGAATGGTGAGTAGCAAAATTATCAGGTTTTGGCAGATGTGCTGTTAAGACTGTGTACTGATGTTTGGTTTTCTTTCTCTTGGCAGACCAAGAGGTGACAGCTGGAACTTACCAGACAGGCAGACGGCCTTTTTCTGCAGCCAACAGGGATTTGCATCCCCAGATGAATGCAAGATAAGTGGAGGGTTATAACCCACAGTGAGGATGGAGGTGGGGTGCCAGGTTGGGACTTTCTAGAAGAGATTTTTGTGTCTGTTTTAGAGATGGGGATGTCCAAGAAGCATCGCCTTAGGTCACCTAAAGGGAAAGTGTCTGTTTTGATCTCTGTGCTGAGGTGCACAGGGCAGAGCATTTCCGGTGTGTGTCCTGTCACTTGTCTCTGGTGCACGCTGTGTTCTTTGGGTCTCTCGGTCCTTTCTTCTCATCAAAAGCTCTCTCTCCCTCTCCTGTCCCCTAGTTTGTCACGTCCTGTCACGGGTGTCTGCACATATTCATCCTGGAGCTGCTCTGCCCTGCTGCATAGCCTGTAATAGCACAAGTCCTGTGGACTTGAAATTTGTAATGCAGGGTGTAGTTGGGCTCTAGACTGGATTAAGAGATTGCCATAACATGTTTGGTACTGTTAAGTTTTTCTGCAGCTGTTTGACACTAGTCCTATCTTCCTTTCAGATGCAGACAGTTCAAATCTGTGGCAGTGGGTTCCAGTCCTGGGTGAGGAACTTCCAATGTGCAGGTCAGTCATTGTTTGCATTTGCAGGGGAAGCCTTAATGGTGACTCTATTACAGTGGTGTTCTTTGCCTTTATTTTTAGGAAGTCCAGGCAGATAGCAGCAGTCAAGGCCCATTGTGCCAGGTGAGCAGTGGAGAGAAGCAGTTGTTCTTGCTCAGGTTTCAGTTTTTGGTGCAACTGTAAGCATGCTTTTTTGTTTGTGTGCTTTAGGGAATCCACTGCGAGTATGCCAAGCCCTTGTCACCAGCTGGCCGATGGACCGGGTTTCCTGCACTTATGAGCCCTCTGGAAGTATTACAGGTCCCTGTGATGAAGCCTACTGGTTTTGTATTTCAAGGTCCCCTCCTGGTAGCCCTGAGGAATGGCTGAGGAATTGTGGTGAGTTGGGGAGGTTGGGAGGAGGAGCGAGGGTTCTTGTAAGTTTCAGCAATGCCGTGTCACCTTGTCTCCACTTAACCTAGGTGTACCCTGTGATGAAGGCGTCGGCCTCCTCCAAGCACGCCTGAGGTGCGTGGCCCGAGGTTTCTTAGGACACGGTGAGTAGCAGAATTGTCAGGTTTTGGCCGATGTGCTGTTAAGGTTGTGCAGTGATGTTTGTTTTTCTTTGTCTTGTCAGACCAAGAGAGAAGAGCCTGGTGACAACTGGAATTTCCCAGACCGGCAGGAGGCCTCCTTCTGCACCTGATGAGGATTTGCATCCCCAGATATGTGCAAGATAAGTCGAGGGTTACGACCCACAGAGGGGATGGAAGAGAGGTGCCAGGTTGGGACTCCGCAGGAGGGGTTTTTGTGTCTGTTTTAGAGATGGGGATGTCCAAGAAGCATCCCCTTAGGTCACCTAAAGCGCGAGTGTCTTTTTTGATCTCTGCTGAGGTGCACAGGGCAGAGCAGTTCCGGTGTGTGTCCTGTCACTTGTCTCTGGTGCACTCTGTGTTCTTTGGGTCTCTCGGTCCTTTCTTCTCATCAAAAGCTCTCTCTCCCTCTCCTGTCCCCTAGTTTGTCACGTCCTGTCTCGTGTCACGGGTGTCTGCACATATTCATCCCGGAGCTGCTCTGCCCTGCTGCATAGCCTGTAATAGCACAAGTCCTGTGGACTTGAAATTTGTAATGCAGGGTGTAGTTGGGCTCTAGACTGGATTAAGAGATTGCCATAATATGTTTGGTACTGTTAAGTTTTTCTGCAGCTGTTTGACACTAGTCCTATCTTCCTTTCAGATGCAGACAGTTCAAATCTGTGGCAGTGGGTTCCAGTCCTGGGTGAGGAACATCCAATGAGCAGGTCAGTCATTGTTTGCGTTTGCAGGGGAAGCCTTAATGGTGACTGTGTTACAGTGGTGTTCTTTGCCTTTATTTTTAGGAAGTCCAGGCAGATAGCAGCAGTCAAGGCCCATTGTGCCAGGTGAGCAGTGGAGAGAAGCAGTTGTTCTTGCTCAGGTTTCAGTTTTTGGTGCAACTGTAAGCATGCTTTTTTGTTTGTGTGCTTTAGGGAATCCACTGCGAGTATGCCAAGCCCTTGTCACCAGCTGGCCGATGGACCGGGTTTCCTGCACTTATGAGCCCTCTGGAAGTATTACAGGACCCTGTGATGAAGCCTACCGGTTTTGTATTTCAAGGTCCCCTCCGGGTAGCTCAGAGAAATGGCTGAGGAATTGTGGTGAGTTGGGGAGGTTGGGAGGAGGAGGGAGGGTTCTCGTAAGTTTCAGCAATGCCGTGTCACCTTGTCTCCACTTAACCTAGGTGTACCCTGTGATGAAGGCGTCGGCCTCCTCCAAGCACGCCTGAGGTGCGTGGCCCGAGGTTTCTTAGGACACGGTGAGTAGCAGAATTGTCAGGTTTTGGCCGATGTGCTGTTAAGGTTGTGCAGTGATGTTTGTTTTTCTTTGTCTTGTCAGACCAAGAGAGAAGAGCCTGGTGACAACTGGAATTTCCCAGACCGGCAGGAGGCCTCCTTCTGCACCTGATGAGGATTTGCATCCCCAGATATGTGCAAGATAAGTCGAGGGTTACGACCCACAGAGGGGATGGAAGAGAGGTGCCAGGTTGGGACTCCGCAGGAGGGGTTTTTGTGTCTGTTTTAGAGATGGGGATGTCCAAGAAGCATCCCCTTAGGCCACCTAAAGCGCGAGTGTCTTTTTTGATCTCTGCTGAGGTGCACAGGGCAGAGCAGTTCCGGTGTGTGTCCTGTCACTTGTCTCTGGTGCACTCTGTGTTCTTTGGGTCTCTCGGTCCTTTCTTCTCATCAAAAGCTCTCTCTCCCTCTCCTGTCCCCTAGTTTGTCACGTCCTGTCTCGTGTCACGGGTGTCTGCACATATTCATCCCGGAGCTGCTCTGCCCTGCTGCATAGCCTGTATTAGCACAAGTCCTGTGGACTTGAAATTTGTAATGCAGGGTGTAGTTGGGCTCTAGACTGGATTAAGAGATTGCCATAATATGTTTGGTACTGTTAAGTTTTTCTGCAGCTGTTTGACACTAGTCCTATCTTCCTTTCAGATGCAGACAGTTCAAATCTGTGGCAGTGGGTTCCAGTCCTGGGTGAGGAACATCCAATGAGCAGGTCAGTCATTGTTTGCGTTTGCAGGGGAAGCCTTAATGGTGACTGTGTTACAGTGGTGTTCTTTGCCTTTATTTTTAGGAAGTCCAGGCAGATAGCAGCAGTCAAGGCCCATTGTGCCAGGTGAGCAGTGGAGAGAAGCAGTTGTTCTTGCTCAGGTTTCAGTTTTTGGTGCAACTGTAAGCATGCTTTTTTGTTTGTGTGCTTTAGGGAATCCACTGCGAGTATGCCAAGCCCTTGTCACCAGCTGGCCGATTGACCGGGTTTCCTGCACTTATGAGCCCTCTGGAAGTATTACAGGACCCTGTGATGAAGCCTACCGGTTTTGTATTTCAAGGTCCCCTCCGGGTAGCTCAGAGAAATGGCTGAGGAATTGTGGTGAGTTGGGGAGGTTGGGAGGAGGAGGGAGGGTTCTCGTAAGTTTCAGCAATGCCGTGTCACCTTGTCTCCACTTAACCTAGGTGGACCCTGTGATGAAGGTGTCGGCCTCCTCCAAGCACGCCTGAGGTGCGTGGCCCGAGGTTTCTTAGGACACGGTGAGTAGCAGAATTGTCAGGTTTTGGCCGATGTGCTGTTAAGGTTGTGCAGTGATGTTTGTTTTTCTTTGTCTTGTCAGACCAAGAGAGAAGAGCCTGGTGACAACTGGAATTTCCCAGACCGGCAGGAGGCCTCCTTCTGCACCTGATGAGGATTTGCATCCCCAGATATGTGCAAGATAAGTCGAGGGTTACGACCCACAGAGGGGATGGAAGAGAGGTGCCAGGTTGGGACTCCGCAGGAGGGGTTTTTGTGTCTGTTTTAGAGATGGGGATGTCCAAGAAGCATCCCCTTAGGCCACCTAAAGCGCGAGTGTCTTTTTTGATCTCTGCTGAGGTGCACAGGGCAGAGCAGTTCCGGTGTGTGTCCTGTCACTTGTCTCTGGTGCACTCTGTGTTCTTTCGGTCTCTCGGTCCTTTCTTCTCATCAAAAGCTCTCTCTCCCTCTCCTGTCCCCTAGTTTGTCACGTCCTGTCACGGGTGTCTGCACATATTCATCCCGGAGCTGCTCTGCCCTGCTGCATAGCCTGTAATAGCACAAGTCCTGTGGACTTGAAATTTGTAATGCAGGGTGTAGTTGGGCTCTAGACTGGATTAAGAGATTGCCATAACATGTTTGGTACTGTTAAGTTTTTCTGCAGCTGTTTGACACTAGTCCTATCTTCCTTTCAGATGCAGACAGTTCAATTCTGTGGCAGTGGGTTCCAGTCCTGGGTGAGGAACATCCAATGAGCAGGTCAGTCATTGTTTGCGTTTGCAGGGGAAGCCTTAATGGTGACTGTGTTACAGTGGTGTTCTTTGCCTTTATTTTTAGGAAGTCCAGGCAGATAGCAGCAGTCAAGGCCCATTGTGCCAGGTGAGCAGTGGAGAGAAGCAGTTGTTCTTGCTCAGGTTTCAGTTTTTGGTGCAACTGTAAGCATGCTTTTTTGTTTGTGTGCTTTAGGGAATCCACTGCGAGTATGCCAAGCCCTTGTCACCAGCTGGCCGATGGACCGGGTTTCCTGCACTTATGAGCCCTCTGGAAGTATTACAGGTCCCTGTGATGAAGCCTACTGGTTTTGTATTTCAAGGTCCCCTCCTGGTAGCCCAGAGGACTGGCCGAGGAGTTGCAGTGAGTCGGTGAGGTAGGGAGGAGTGAGAGTCCACTCGAGTTTCAGCAATGCCATGTAACGTTGTCTCCACTTAACCTAGCTGTACCCTGCAATGACGGCGTCAGAATCCAAGCAGACCTGACGCATCCAGGCCACGTACATGTCCATTTTGAGGAGAATGGTGAGTAGCAAAATTATCAGGTTTTGGCAGATGTGCTGTTAAGACTGTGTACTGATGTTTGGTTTTCTTTCTCTTGGCAGACCAAGAGGTGACAGCTGGAACTTACCAGACAGGCAGACGGCCTTTTTCTGCAGCCAACAGGGATTTGCATCCCCAGATGAATGCAAGATAAGTGGAGGGTTATAACCCACAGTGAGGATGGAGGTGGGGTGCCAGGTTGGGACTTTCTAGAAGAGATTTTTGTGTCTGTTTTAGAGATGGGGATGTCCAAGAAGCATCGCCTTAGGTCACCTAAAGGGAAAGTGTCTGTTTTGATCTCTGTGCTGAGGTGCACAGGGCAGAGCATTTCCGGTGTGTGTCCTGTCACTTGTCTCTGGTGCACGCTGTGTTCTTTGGGTCTCTCGGTCCTTTCTTCTCATCAAAAGCTCTCTCTCCCTCTCCTGTCCCCTAGTTTGTCACGTCCTGTGCCGTGTCACGGGTGTCTGTACATATTCATCCCGGAGCTGCTCTGCCCTGCTGCATAGCCTGTAATAGCACAAGTCCTGTGGACTTGAAATTTGTAATGCAGGGTGTCTTTGGGCTCTAGACTGGATTAAGAGATTGCCATAACATGTTTGGTACTGTTAAGTTTTTCTGCAGCTGTTTGACACTAGTCCTATCTTCCTTTCAGATGCAGACAGTTCAAATCTGTGGCAGTGGGTTCCAGTCCTGGGTGAGGAACATCCAATGAGCAGGTCAGTCATTGTTTGCGTTTGCAGGGGAAGCCTTAATGGTGACTGTGTTACAGTGGTGTTCTTTGCCTTTATTTTTAGGAAGTCCAGGCAGATAGCAGCAGTCAAGGCCCATTGTGCCAGGTGAGCAGTGGAGAGAAGCAGTTGTTCTTGCTCAGGTTTCAGTTTTTGGTGCAACTGTAAGCATGCTTTTTTGTTTGTGTGCTTTAGGGAATCCACTGCGAGTATGCCAAGCCCTTGTCACCAGCTGGCCGATGGACCGGGTTTCCTGCACTTATGAGCCCTCTGGAAGTATTACAGGACCCTGTGATGAAGCCTACCGGTTTTGTATTTCAAGGTCCCCTCCGGGTAGCCCAGAGGAATGGCTGAGGAATTGTGGTGAGTTGGGGAGGTTGGGAGGAGGAGGGAGGGTTCTCGTAAGTTTCAGCAATGCCGTGTCACCTTGTCTCCACTTAACCTAGGTGTACCCTGTGATGAAGGCGTCGGCCTCCTCCAAGCACGCCTGAGGTGCGTGGCCCGAGGTTTCTTAGGACACGGTGAGTAGCAGAATTGTCAGGTTTTGGCCGATGTGCTGTTAAGGTTGTGCAGTGATGTTTGTTTTTCTTTGTCTTGTCAGACCAAGAGAGAAGAGCCTGGTGACAACTGGAATTTCCCAGACCGGCAGGAGGCCTCCTTCTGCACCTGATGAGGATTTGCATCCCCAGATATGTGCAAGATAAGTCGAGGGTTACGACCCACAGAGGGGATGGAAGAGAGGTGCCAGGTTGGGACTCCGCAGGAGGGGTTTTTGTGTCTGTTTTAGAGATGGGGATGTCCAAGAAGCATCCCCTTAGGCCACCTAAAGCGCGAGTGTCTTTTTTGATCTCTGCTGAGGTGCACAGGGCAGAGCAGTTCCGGTGTGTGTCCTATCACTTGTCTCTGGTGCACTCTGTGTTCTTTGGGTCTCTCGGTCCTTTCTTCTCATCAAAAGCTCTCTCTCCCTCTCCTGTCCCCTAGTTTGTCACGTCCTGTGCCGTGTCACGGGTGTCTGCACATATTCATCCCGGAGCTGCTCTGCCCTGCTGCATAGCCTGTAATAGCACAAGTCCTGTGGACTTGAAATTTGTAATGCAGGGTGTCTTTGGGCTCTAGACTGGATTAAGAGATTGCCATAACATGTTTGGTACTGTTAAGTTTTTCTGCAGCTGTTTGACACTAGTCCTATCTTCCTTTCAGATGCAGACAGTTCAAATCTGTGGCAGTGGGTTCCAGTCCTGGGTGAGGAACATCCAATGAGCAGGTCAGTCATTGTTTGCGTTTGCAGGGGAAGCCTTAATGGTGACTGTGTTACAGTGGTGTTCTTTGCCTTTATTTTTAGGAAGTCCAGGCAGATAGCAGCAGTCAAGGCCCATTGTGCCAGGTGAGCAGTGGAGAGAAGCAGTTGTTCTTGCTCAGGTTTCAGTTTTTGGTGCAACTGTAAGCATGCTTTTTTGTTTGTGTGCTTTAGGGAATCCACTGCGAGTATGCCAAGCCCTTGTCACCAGCTGGCCGATGGACCGGGTTTCCTGCACTTATGAGCCCTCTGGAAGTATTACAGGTCCCTGTGATGAAGCCTACTGGTTTTGTATTTCAAGGTCCCCTCCTGGTAGCCCAGAGGAATGGCTGAGGAATTGTGGTGAGTTGGGGAGGTTGGGAGGAGGAGCGAGGGTTCTTGTAAGTTTCAGCAATGCCGTGTCACCTTGTCTCCACTTAACCTAGGTGTACCCTGTGATGAAGGCGTCGGCCTCCTCCAAGCACGCCTGAGGTGCGTGGCCCGAGGTTTCTTAGGACACGGTGAGTAGCAGAATTGTCAGGTTTTGGCCGATGTGCTGTTAAGGTTGTGCAGTGATGTTTGTTTTTCTTTGTCTTGTCAGACCAAGAGAGAAGAGCCTGGTGACAACTGGAATTTCCCAGACCGGCAGGAGGCCTCCTTCTGCACCTGATGAGGATTTGCATCCCCAGATATGTGCAAGATAAGTCGAGGGTTACGACCCACAGAGGGGATGGAAGAGAGGTGCCAGGTTGGGACTCCGCAGGAGGGGTTTTTGTGTCTGTTTTAGAGATGGGGATGTCCAAGAAGCATCCCCTTAGGTCACCTAAAGCGCGAGTGTCTTTTTTGATCTCTGCTGAGGTGCACAGGGCAGAGCAGTTCCGGTGTGTGTCCTGTCACTTGTCTCTGGTGCACTCTGTGTTCTTTGGGTCTCTCGGTCCTTTCTTCTCATCAAAAGCTCTCTCTCCCTCTCCTGTCCCCTAGTTTGTCACGTCCTGTCTCGTGTCACGGGTGTCTGCACATATTCATCCCGGAGCTGCTCTGCCCTGCTGCATAGCCTGTAATAGCACAAGTCCTTTGGACTTGAAATTTGTAAT
Source organism: Taeniopygia guttata (assembly GCF_048771995.1). Classification (NCBI taxonomy): domain Eukaryota; kingdom Metazoa; phylum Chordata; class Aves; order Passeriformes; family Estrildidae; genus Taeniopygia; species Taeniopygia guttata. The sequence goes on along the minus strand of NC_133033.1, from coordinate 34,135 downwards.
GCAGGGTGTAGTTGGGCTCTAGACTGGATTAAGAGATTGCCATAATATGTTTGGTACTGTTAAGTTTTTCTGCAGCTGTTTGACACTAGTCCTATCTTCCTTTCAGATGCAGACAGTTCAAATCTGTGGCAGTGGGTTCCAGTCCTGGGTGAGGAACATCCAATGAGCAGGTCAGTCATTGTTTGCGTTTGCAGGGGAAGCCTTAATGGTGACTGTGTTACAGTGGTGTTCTTTGCCTTTATTTTTAGGAAGTCCAGGCAGATAGCAGCAGTCAAGGCCCATTGTGCCAGGTGAGCAGTGGAGAGAAGCAGTTGTTCTTGCTCAGGTTTCAGTTTTTGGTGCAACTGTAAGCATGCTTTTTTGTTTGTGTGCTTTAGGGAATCCACTGCGAGTATGCCAAGCCCTTGTCACCAGCTGGCCGATGGACCGGGTTTCCTGCACTTATGAGCCCTCTGGAAGTATTACAGGTCCCTGTGATGAAGCCTACTGGTTTTGTATTTCAAGGTCCCCTCCTGGTAGCCCAGAGGACTGGCCGAGGAGTTGCAGTGAGTCGGTGAGGTAGGGAGGAGTGAGAGTCCACTCGAGTTTCAGCAATGCCATGTAACGTTGTCTCCACTTAACCTAGCTGTACCCTGCAATGACGGCGTCAGAATCCAAGCAGACCTGAAGCATCCAGGCCAAGTACATGTCCATTTTGAGGAGAATGGTGAGTAGCAAAATTATCAGGTTTTGGCAGATGTGCTGTTAAGACTGTGTACTGATGTTTGGTTTTCTTTCTCTTGGCAGACCAAGAGGTGACAGCTGGAACTTACCAGACAGGCAGACGGCCTTTTTCTGCAGCCAACAGGGATTTGCATCCCCAGATGAATGCAAGATAAGTGGAGGGTTACGACCCACAGTGAGGATGGAGGTGGGGTGCCAGGTTGGGACTTTCTAGAAGAGATTTTTGTGTCTGTTTTAGAGATGGGGATGTCCAAGAAGCATCGCCTTAGGTCACCTAAAGGGAAAGTGTCTGTTTTGATCTCTGTGCTGAGGTGCACAGGGCAGAGCATTTCCGGTGTGTGTCCTGTCACTTGTCTCTGGTGCACGCTGTGTTCTTTGGGTCTCTCGGTCCTTTCTTCTCATCAAAAGCTCTGTCTCCCTCTCCTGTCCCCTAGTTTGTCACGTCCTGTGCCGGGTCACGGGTGTCTGCACATATTCATCCTGGAGCTGCTCTGCCCTGCTGCATAGCCTGTAATAGCACAAGTCCTGTGGACTTGAAATTTGTAATGCAGGGTGTCTTTGGGCTCTAGACTGGATTAAGAGATTGCCATAACATGTTTGGTACTGTTAAGTTTTTCTGCAGCTGTTTGACACTAGTCCTATCTTCCTTTCAGATGCAGACAGTTCAAATCTGTGGCAGTGGGTTCCAGTCCTGGGTGAGGAACTTCCAATGTGCAGGTCAGTCATTGTTTGCATTTGCAGGGGAAGCCTTAATGGTGACTCTATTACAGTGGTGTTCTTTGCCTTTATTTTTAGGAAGTCCAGGCAGATAGCAGCAGTCAAGGCCCATTGTGCCAGGTGAGTAGTGGAGAGAAGCAGTTGTTCTTGCTCAGGTTTCAGTTTTTGGTGCAACTGTAAGCATGCTTTTTTGTTTGTGTGCTTTAGGGAATCCACTGCGAGTATGCCAAGCCCTTGTCACCAGCTGGCCGATGGACCGGGTTTCCTGCACTTATGAGCCCTCTGGAAGTATTACAGGTCCCTGTGATGAAGCCTACTGGTTTTGTATTTCAAGGTCCCCTCCTGGTAGCCCAGAGGAATGGCTGAGGAATTGTGGTGAGTTGGGGAGGTTGGGAGGAGGAGCGAGGGTCCTCTGAAGTTTCAGCAATGCCGCGTCACCTTGTCTCCACTTAACCTAGGTGTACCCTGTGTTGAAGGTGTCGGCCTCCAAGCACGCCTGAGGTGCGTGGCCCGAGGTTTCTTAGGAAACGGTGAGTAGCAGAATTGTCAGGTTTTGGCCGATATGCTGTTAAGGTTGTGCAGTGATGTTTGTTTTTCTTTGTCTTGTCAGACCAAGAGAGAAGAGCCTGGTGACAACTGGAATTTCCCAGACCGGCAGGAGGCCTCCTTCTGCACCTGATGAGGATTTGCATCCCCAGATATGTGCAAGATAAGTCGAGGGTTACGACCCACAGAGGGGATGGAAGAGAGGTGCCAGGTTGGGACTCCGCAGGAGGGGGTTTTGAGTCAGTTTTGGAGATGGGGATGTCCAAGAAGCATCCCCTTAGGCCACCTAAAGCGCAAGCGTCTGTTTTGATCTCTGTGCTGAGGTGCACAGGGCAGAGCAGTTCCGGTGTGTGTCCTGTCACTTGTCTCCGGTGCACTGTTTTCTTTGGGTGTCTTGGTCTTTGCAGACATTCCTCTCGTCAAATGTTCTCTCTCCCTGTCCTGTCCTTTTGTTTTTCTTGTCCTGTCCTGTGTCACGGGTGTCTGCGCATATTTGTCCCGCAGCTGCTCTGTCCTGCTGCATAGCCTTGTGTAATTGCACCAATCCCAGAGATTTGCAGTTTTGCATGGGGCATGTAGTTGCATTCAATATAGTATTCCTAATTTCACACTAGATGTTTTGACCTGTTAAGTTATCCTACAGCTGTTTGAATTTTCTCCCAACTTTCTTTCAGATGCAGATGGATTAACTCTGTGGCAGTGAGCCCTGCTGTGCTCAGGGGGTTTCCCTAAGAAGGTCAGTCATTGTTTGTGTTTGTAGGGGAAGCCTACATGATGACTGTGTTACAGCGCTTGTCTTTGTCTTTAATTTTAGGAAGTCCAGGCAGCTAGGAGCAGTCAAGGCCCAGTGTGCCAGGTGAGCAGTGGACAGAAGCTGTTGTTCTGGCTCCTGTCTCAATTTCTGGTGCAATTCTAAGCATCCACTCTGGGTTACTTTGTTTTATTGTAGGCAGTCCTCTTGCAAGATGTCTCTGGTCTGGATGTCTGAAGCCAGGTGGGTGCAAGCTTAAGGTCTGGGTGGGTGTACTTTTCGAGTCAGGGGGGTGGTGTTTTCGCAGTATCTCAGTGTGGGTTTGGTGTTTTTGCTTTGTTTTTTTTTGCAGGTGCTGTCATTGCTCTAGGTGTGTGAAGGAACAGAGGCGAGCGGGTGAGTTGGCATTTAGGCACGGTCACTCATAGGTGACCGTTATGCAGCAGCATGCCAAGCGTGTACCTTTTCATTTTGCAGGTGTCCTCCAAGCAGCCTGTGGAGTCAAATCGAGTTTTCTGGTGAGCCGGGGCAGCGGTGTGTCTGAGTTCCGGGGATTCCTCCTTTGGTGGGCACTAATTGCATTTTCTGTTTTGTCTTAGGTACCCCGAGGAGGTGCGTAGCTGAAGTTTGGAACTGGCAGCACTGAAGGAGATGTAGAGAACATCTCCCCGTCCGCATCCAACTGACATTGGATTCTGTCCTGTCGTCTTGCAAAAGCTAAGTGCTGGGACCAGTTGGTGGGAGATGGGGGAAAAACCTTTACTATCACAGGAGGCAATTTGATGTTAACTTAGAGGAGAGGCCCATAGTGGAACGGGCCCCTGGGGAGCAAAGGGAGAGGGTTTCTCCTCAGCCTCACCAGAGTCTTTGCCGGCCAGGGCAGTTCCGATCCGTCTCCACATTCTCGTGAGGTTCGCATCAGCGGCCTTCTACGACTCTTGATGTCATCGTGGATATTTTCACTCGAGGAGCCCGCCTGCATGTCTGGAACTATAGCCATGGTTACCCTGTAGTCATTGCTTCCTTCTCTGGACTTACTGAGCTTCTTAGGCTTCCTCTTAAGTGCTTTGGCACTAACATCTTGAGAGGAGTTACCTTTCCTCATCATGTGGTATTGCCCTAGTTCTTTCTTTCCTTTGGCATCATCAGCCCATGGCTCATCTTGGGCTAGGAATCTTGGGGTCTATAAGGTGGAACTGCCAGGCAGTTTCCACTTGTGTCCGTGTCATGTTGTCTGTGTCCGGTGTCATGTTTTCTGTGTCCACTGATTTATGTGTCGTAGGCCTTTGTTACATCTCCATGCTTTAGCAGCATCATTCTGTGCTGTATCGGCCATATTTTACTCGCGTACCTTCCTGGATATCACTTATTCTGGCATCTTTACGTTTTTACCTTTTGGGACAGGAGGATGTACATGAGATGTTCTCATCCATCTTTCTTCTCACCTTTGGTAGCGCCTTCTCTTCCCATGCCATTCTCTTGGACTTCTATATGGAGCATATTAGACCCTCATCACGTGACCGCAGTAATTCTGTTGATTCCGCCTTCTCAAAGGGTATAGGGTCAAGAATTACTCTTCTGGAGAGTTATGTCAAGTCCTCACTTCTATTGTATCTCTGTTGGCTTATATTATATGTGCTTATGTTGTGCTTACCTATGTTGGCTTATAATGTATGTATAAGCCAATATACTTATATTGTATGTACTTATGTTGTATGTACCTCTCTTAGTTTATACTGTATGTACCTATGTTGGCTTATATTGTGTGCACTCATATTGTATGTACCTACCTTGGCTTATGTTGTATGAGCCTCTGTTGTGCCAACTACGATCGGAGCTGCCCTGCCCCGGCATGTAGTGACGCTTAGGTAGAGCAGTTGTAAAACTTTGCAGTTCATCTGTCTTCTATGGGGTTTTGGGTACAACACTGATGGGCCCAGAGTGGGAATAGCTCCTAGCTCTCAGATAGTCAGTCATTGACTGCCTCCCATTGTCTTGTAGGTCCCCGGGTCCCTACAGAATTTCCTGGAATCTACCATTTGACGTCGAGGAGCGGCAGTCAGAAGATGTGTCGAAGCATATTCTTCAGCGTAATGTTTCACATAAGGGTGGCATTCAGCATGTCAGCAGAAGCATGTGTGACTGTGATTGTCTGTATCTGTTTGTGAGAAGTTTGTGTGTGCTCCTGTCTGCAGGTCTGAGCGTATGCTGACCGGTGTTAACCCTGTGTGTATGGCCTTTGCCTTTCAGGTTTTTCAACTCATTGTTGAATTTAGAATAAAAAATCCCCAGCTGGGGTTTTTCCCCCCCCCCCCCACCCCCTGGCTGGGTTTTTTTCCTCTGTCCTGGCCAGTCCACGAGGTGACGTTCGTCACTAAGATTTGGCCACAGGCCATCCCCAGACCAGGGTTTTTGTCAAGGAGGATTTTTTGGAAGCTCCCGGGAACCACATTCCCGAGGAACAATGATTTCTGGGGTGTAACGGAGCAGTTGAGATGAGAGCGATGGTGAGTTTGTGTGTAACATGAAGGAGGTGCTCGTGGTGGATGAGTGTTGTTTTGTGTGTGTAATCTTTGTTTTGTGTTTCCTCTAACAATAAAACAAAATGTAATTAAAATAGAAAAAAGGATCATATTGTGTTGATATGTGTTTGGTTTCTATTGCCCTGTGTTGTTCTGTATTTGCCATTGCTGCTGCATTTCCATGTATTGCTATGTATCTATGCATGTCTATGGATTGTATCTGTACTTGTATTTGTATCCATTGTTTCCATGTGTTTTGCTGAAGTGTAAATAAAAAAATTCATTCAGTAAAGTTGAATCAACCCTAGTAATGATGCCCCTGCTCCCTCACCTTCCAGCTTTGGCTCCTGTCTTTCTTTGGTGTGGTTCAGTAATTTTTTTTCCCTGTATTTCTTCCTTTGCTTCTCATCTTTCTTCTGTATTTCTGACTTAATTTCTGTCTGTCCCTAACTGTGTTTCTATTTCTCACTGTTTCTAACTCTGTCTCTCTGCTTCTCTATTTCCCGCTTTTTTTTTCTTTCTTCCTCTGTTTCCAACTATTTATTTTTCTCTCTATAGTTTATACTTTACTCTCTTTTTCTCTCTAGCTTTAACTCTTTTTTCCTCTTTTTTACTCTCACTCTTTTTCACCCTAACCCTGCTCATTTTTCACTCTTTTTGTTTTCACTGTTTGCCTCTGTTTTTATAGTTCTTTTTTTTCCGTCTCTTTTTCTCTTCAACTTCAACTTTTTTTAACCCTTTGTTTCTCTCTATTTCTACCTTTATTTCTAACTCTGCTTTCCAGCTTTAAAAAAAAACAGCAGCAAAAACTTTCAGGCTCCCTGGGAGTAAAAAAAAAACCAAACAAACCTTTAAATAATTATCTAAAGAAAATTATTTAATTGCTGGGAGCCTGAAATTTTCTACTGCTGCACCAGACATACAGTTTTTCTTCTTTTTCCTAATAGATATAGGACCCCTAATTAGCAATCCAGCTGGCAGGTAGCAGTAGCAATACACAGCAACCAGTACTCTCATCAATCCCACCAGACGACTAATGATACGACCGAGAGTTCATCATGTTGAAACATAAATTTTAAGGGATTTAGAGATTTTAGAGGAGCTAAGATTTTAGTTAAAGACAAGCCTTACTAGAGTTAATTAAAATAAATGAGTAGGCCTTGATAAAGTTAAGAGTGAGTAGTTAACTAGTAATTGATTGCCTGTCAGCACAATGTTTAGTTAGCTGTGTTTATGATGAAGAATATAGAAACTGATAAATAGATTTTAGGAACATAAGACAATTGTGGGCTTCCTCTGTTCTGAAATCAACTGAAGACAAGGAATGGGAGTTCTACTAAGAGTTCATTTGTCATATTTGCATTGAAACGGTAGAAAGGCCAGAATGAGGAAGACTTCATTACTTCCACATTTTGGGACTGATCCCCATGAAAGAGACCACCGACCCATTTCAGGGAACAAACGTCATGCTTAATAGCTTTTGAAATGATTAGCATATGAAGCAAGGAACGGGATGTACCAAAATGAATAGGTATTTGTATTTTCGGTATTCAGTACTTGTATGGATAAAAGGGCTATTTAATCACTTGGAAAGTGCGGTGTGTATTTGGGAACTATCCCACATGCTGCTGGGTGTCGAATAAACATACACTTTCTAACTTCAAACTGTTAGAGAGTTTTTGTCTGTCACAGTTGGATATCGGTACTAGATCAATATCCATATTTTTATTTTAATAAATCAACATCACAAGGATAGAATTGCACAAACAGGCGCTCTGCCCCCACAGCCGCCGGCCGGCAGCGCGCCCAGCCCTCGGTCTCGCAACGCCGCCTGCCGTTGCAATTAGTGCACTGCACCCACGCCTCCCTCTGGCCCGCCCCTGCGTCGCGTCACCGCGTGATGTCACCGCGTCGGTGCCCCGACCCCTCCCCTCGCACCGCCCCCAGCGCCTCAGAAAAGACCCCAAGCATTAGTCGCCCCGACAGCCGCCTGCCCGAAATTCCGACACCAATCCCGCACTCCAAAAACAATCCCGCGCGGCGTCCTCTGGTGCGGGTGCACCGGAACAGCACCACGGCACGCAGGGCTTGCGGAGGGCACACAAAAAACCGCCAAAAACCGCAAAAATCGACCCCGTCCCGAAAATCGCCATCTTTGCCCCATCACGTGATTTTCTGGGCGTGGCCATCTTTGACTTAATCACGTGATACAGTGGGCGCCGCCATAATTGACCTTGTCACATGACTACACAGGCGCCGCCATCTTTGTCTCATCACGTGATGTAGTACGCGCCGCCATATTTGCTTCCATCACGTGATGCACTGGCGCCGCCATATTTTCCTCCATCACGTGATGCAGTGGGCGCCGCCATCTTGGTCTCATCACGTGATGTAGTATGCGCCGCCATATTTGCTTCCATCACGTGATGCACTGGCGCCGCCATATTTTCCTCCATCACGTGATGCCGTAAGCGCCGCCATCATCGCCCCGTCACGTGATGCCGTGGGCGCCGCCATTTTCTAGGGTTACTGTTGTTTTTAAGTTTAATTTTAGAGGTATTATTAATATTAGATTTATTTGAGGTTAGGGTTAGGTTAGGATTAGGGTTAGGGTTTGTTTTTCAGTAAGGATTTAGGGTTCAGTTTAGGGTAAGGCTTTGAGGCAGGGGCAGCTTGGGTCTGGGACACATCCTTTGCCATTCAGATTTTTTGCAGGCAGCTGCCACCTCAGGGTCACAGGCCCCTGAGCACAAACAGCGGCCCTTTTCCCTGGGTTCCTTATGTCTGTTTGCAGCAGGTATTTGGCATTGCCTCAGCAAGCAGAATTTTATTCTGCTGCAGCTTTTGTCTGTCAGATATGTGGTGCCCCCACTACCCTCACCTTCTCCCCTCACCCCTATTCTTCTCTGTCCCTGTCTCCCCCCCTCACCCCTATCTGTACTTCCAGCCCCCCCATCCTACTCTCTCTTCACCCTTCACCCCTCCCCATCCTGCCCCTGCCCCATCCCGCACTCCCCCCACCGCCCACCTGTGATTCCCAGCAGCACCACATGGGAGCCCAAACTTGTGGCGATAGTGCAGCCCTCACAGCAGGACAACACCAAAATAAAACAGGCAGGGATGACATCTGTGGGCTGCACGGTGTCACAAAGGGACCTCGGGCTGAGGGCAGGGGGCTGGAGGGTGGCACAGAGGGTGGGGGCAGCTGAGAGGCAGAAGGTGTCCATAGGAGTAAAAAGGGGGGCACAGAGATGCTGAGAGGCTGCGGTGGGGATCTGGAGGGTGACACAAGGAGGCTGAGGGGCAGAAGGGGTCTGTAGGACTAAAAAGGGGGGCTCCAGGGTGGCACAGAGACACTGAGAGGTTGCAGTGGGGGAATGGAGGGTGACACAAGGAGGTTGAGAGGCAGGGGGTGCCTTGAGGACAAAGTGGGGGGTACCTGAGTGTGACAGGTGAACCAGCCCTCACACCACCCTTAACCTCACCCTAAAAACCACCCCTCCCTGGGTGGGGAGTGCACGGTGGAGGTTAGGGGGCCAAGGGACAGTGTTGGGGGCTTGGGGTGGCACACAGACATTGCGGGCTGAGGGGCAAATAAGGGGGACTTGACAAGTGGAGAGCTGACACTGAGGGTTAGGGGTACAAAGGACAAGACATAGGGTACCAGGAAGGCTTAGGGTACAACAGCAGCCCTCACCCCAGCCCTAAGCTCACCCCAATCAGCATCCCTAGAACACCAGTTTTCTCCAACAGCTGCTACAGGCAGTGACCCTAATGCTGGGACAGCCCCGGAACCCCCCCAGCAGATGCAGGCAGTGACTTTAATTAAAAGGTAGGGATGATGTTTGCTGGCTAGAGAGCGACTGGTAGAGCCTGGGGACTGAGCACTTTTTTTAGGTTTTTTTTTTTTTGTTTGTTTTTTTAGTGTGTTTAAAGGATATTTGAGGGTTTTCTCACAGGAGCTTTTTAGGAACTTTCTGGGAACATTTAGGATACCTTTAGGACTCTTTCAGGGCTTTAAAAAGATTTTTTTAAGGTATTTTAAGGGCTTTCTTAGTACTAATTAGAATTTTAAGTGTTTTTTTTGGGGGGGGGGGCTGTTCTTGGGGTTTTTTTAGGACTATTTAAAATTGTTTAGGGCTTTTTTAGGACTATTGGGGGTATGTGGAGGGCTCCTACGACTCGGGTCTTTTTAGGTTTCTTGAGGGAAGTTTAATGGATTTTAAGGTCTTATCAGTGTGTTTTAAGGATTTTGGGGCTGTTTTTAGAGCTCTTTTAAGAATATTTAGCCTTTTTTTAAAGGTTCTTTGGGGATTTTTAGGGGTGTTTTAGGGGTTTTTTCAAGTAGGGTATTTTTATTGTATTTTAAGGGTATTCTGAGGCTATTTTTATGTTTTTGTGGGGGTTTTAAGAAATTTTGAAGATGAGGGGTTTTTTGGGTGTTTTTATGGGTTTTTAGGGTCTTTTCATGGCATAGAGGCTGAAGGGCAGCTTGAGGGGCACTGTGTGCGCTTGAGGGTGACAGAGGCTGGGAGCTGAGGGAGGAACAGGGGGAGGGGACAGTGGGTGACACAGAGAGATGCTGAGGGGGGCAGCGGCAGCTGGAGGGTGACACAGAAGCTGGGGGATGAGGGGCAAAGGAGAGGGATTCAGGGTGGCACACAGGAGCTGAGGGGCAGCTGAGAGGGGCCTTGAGGGGCAAAGGGGGGCTTGAGGGTGACACACAGAGCCTGAGGGCTGGGGGGCAGAGGGAGGGGTTGAGGAGTAAAGGGAGAGAGTTTGAGGGCTGGACAGTCTAGTGGAGATCAGGGCTACAGGGTACAGCTTAGGAGGCAAGTTAGGGTACAGGTGCATCACCCCTCACCCTAGCCCTAACCTCACCCTAAGCAGCCTTTTCCCTTTTCACCCCTAACAACAGCAGCGCAACACAGCAAGCCTCGCAGCGAGACCACACCGGAACACGGCAGCAACCCTCGCACCAGGACAACGCCAGAACCCTCAGAGGACAACAGGACCCGCTGCAAAAAGGTAGGGATGACAACTGTGGGCCAGAGAGCAACAGGAAGGGGCTTGGAGGCTGAGCAGGCTTCCTTGAGTAGTTTTTTTGCAGGACTATTAGGAATATTTAGGGGATATTTGAAGGCTTTTTAGGACTTGTCTGGTGTCTTTTAGAGTATTGTTACACCTTCCTAATGGCTATTTTAGAATTCCTTGGTGCATTTTTAGGGTCAGGATGTGGGTCAGACGGGATGCCCGCTGAAAATGCCGAGTACTACTGGAATGCAGTGGAATGCTTTGGGAAGGTGCCGGTGGAGGGCCAGCGGGTCAGGTGTCATGCTGCTGGTCTGAAGGTTGTGAATTCTGAGCAAAGCAAGGTGGTTGTGGTTAGGGTTATATGGTGGCAGATTTCTCCAGGAGAAATCCAGACAGAAAAAATCAAGCCCCAAGCTTTGTACCGTCAGTTTGCAACAGGTATTCAGCATGAAAAAAACCCCCGAGTACTTGGGGGTGGGAGATTTGGACTGGGAGTAATCCTGCACCGTTTTGACATTGAGGAGGCAAAAGGAAACTTGGGACCTGACAACCCAGGGGGGTCACAGGGCCCTGGGAATGAATGAGGGATATCTACATTGCGAAAGCAAATTCAGCAGCCCAGGTTCCTGGTGTCAGTTTGCAGGGCTCCCTTGGGATTGTCAGGGCAGCACAAGTTTGAGGCGGTGGCAGCTCGGGTCCGGGACACATCCTTCGATGTTCGGATTTTCTATATTCAGCCGCCCGCTCGGGGCCACAGGGCCCTGAGCACAAACTCCGGCCCTTTTCCCTGGGAAACAAAACTCACCAGTCCAGGTTCCTGATGTCATTTTGCGAGTTGTGCTTGGGATTTTCAAGGCAACCCCTGGTCAACGTGTTAGCGTTCAGGAACACACATAGTTATGGGATATGATTATATGCAGGTGCTTTTATTGAGAGCTCTGAGAACCAGGGGTACAGACCCACATCTGACTCCAACATGGCTTTTGAGCTGAACGTATTTCATATTCTATCATTATATAACTTACATATTAATTATTAAACTTATATTGTTCTATTGTATACATTGACATGAGTTTCTCATGATCTTTCTTAGGTCCCTGACCACAGTTTCTCATGATTATTCTTACGACTAAACAATAATTATATTTAATTACTAAACAATCATCACATCTAACAACTATATCATTTATCATGTACTAGCTACACAGGTGAAGTTCTAGTAAGGTACGAAATCTTCCTGTACTTAGGGTGTTTATTTTCTTTTCAGGGCCTACTAAGCTTAATTTGCCTTTTAACCCTAAATCCCCATGATTTTAAACCCTTTTACTATCAGACATGGGGGCAGCTTGGGTCCAGAACAAATCCTTCTCCATTCAGATTTTCATGGGGCGGCCCTTCTTTCATGGCCCCTGGCTCGTGGACTCTATCACAGGCCCTTTTCTCTGTGAAACATAGCTCACCCTCCCCGGTTCCTGATGTCAGTTTAGAGGAGGTGCTTCTTCTTCCAGGGCAGGCAGAATTCTTGCTGGCAGCAGTTTTGCTCCAGGATAAATCCCGTGCCATTCAGAACGAGACATAGGAAATCACTCAAAGCCACAGGCCTCGTGACCCGACCTCTGCCATTTTTCCCTGTAAAACCAACCTCACCCTCCCCGCGCGACGATGTCTGTTCACTGGAGGCGTGCTGCTCTCCAAAGGCAGCAAGAGTTCCTGGTGTTGGCAGATGCGGTGTCTGAGAAAACGTTCACCGTTTGCAATTTCGGAAGCACATGAAATGAAAGTCTGGCACCCTATTGTTTAAGGGTTAGACAAAGGGCTGCGTAGGGGAGGGAACACCCTACAGGACCTTTCTTCACCTCATCCTCCACTCTTAGGTGTAGCAGCTCCCCACTTGACGAGCTGCTTTCAGTGCAGCTACCTGGGCACACCTGGGAGCTGCTAATCCAGAGGGGCTAACAGGGATATCCCAAGTGTCCCTACAGGAACTACGATCGGAACATCCAGCAGGGACCGGGGAGCAGCCGGACCCACCTGAGCACGGAGCATCCCTTTGAGAATATGCGGAGGGAAGAGACCTCTTGCCAAGGGGCAGCACCCGAGCAGGCCGGGCAACATGTGGGGTTCCACGGGAGAGCTTTCAACTTTCCCCTTTTATTGCGTCAGTCCCTCCCTAGAACCCCCAGACCTTCCACAGCACTCCCAGAAAAGACAGGGATTATGAAGAGAGAAAGGGTTTAAATTATGGGAAAAAGCTTCCTTTTCCATTATTTCTTGTGTTCAAAGCGTGCGGGAATGCACTTCCCCTCCAATTTTAATGGTCTCAGTTGAAAGAATCCCTGCCTTTTCTATGTTGTTAGAGGAGTTAATTGATAAGGAATTCCCATTTTCCATTATTTTCCAGTTTAAAAAGAAGGGGAAAATCTTGAAAACGTTTTTTATGGGTTTGAATTAAGGGTAACACTTTTTGTTGTCCTAAGGCTTAAATTGAGGGGGAAGCCCAGCTAGCCCTCTTTCTTAAAGGTTTGAATTGAGGGTAACATCCCTCAGTCTTTGTTACTGGAGAGATTTAAAGCAAGGAAAACTTCTGTTTTCCCAATATTCTAGGGGATTAAATAAAAGGGCAGAAGCCATTTATTTGCCATTGTATCCATTTCAGTGGAGGTAACTTCCCCATTTCCTCATTTTAAAGGATTCACTTGAAGGAGCCTCTTCTAAAATGCTTTTTCAGCATTTTAAGGGTTTAAAACTACCTTTCAGGGCACTTCTTTCTGTGCCCTAGGACTAAATATCTCAGGGAAAGGCAAGCCTAGCATGTACTTAACCTTTATACTGCCCAGGAGCCTATTTTTTTTTTTCTTATTTTTATTTATAATGTAGTTAGCCCTAATTAGTAGCCCCAAGGAGGCTTAGACTGTTCATATAATTAGTATTCTTCTCTACTGTTGTTATCGCGCTGCTGCGGTAGTGCGGAGGAAGGGATTTAGAAAGGCCTTGGGAATTGGAAACTGAGGAAAAGATACATTTAGGTATGAGGAAAAGATACATTTATGTATGCCCCATTGTTTCGGGAAAGTTTCGCTTCAGCACCTTTCTGTAAACCCCCTTCTCCTCACCCCTGAGCAGTTCCCATTGGACCTGACCCATGGGGTGGTTCTGATGAGCCCATGCTGGACACTGTCTCTATTGTTTAGACCTTATCTATTAATGTTGCTGTATAAAACTGTATCTGGGCAGTATCCCAGCGTCTTTTTTCCCTGCAACCGTTCAGGCAATACAATCTCTCTGGACCGCAAACAATTGACCTCTCTTCATCTCTTTATCTCGACTCCTTGCGGCGACTGAGGCGCCGCAGCTGCTCGGACCGTGCTAACCCAGCCGCTGCCTGGTAAGCCCAGTGCAGTGGGACCATGCCAAACCCCGGTCCCCAAAGGGGACAGCTAGCTGGAGGGGTCTCAGGGGGTGGGGGAGGGACAGGGGACAGCCGCAAGTGACCCCTGAAAGCTGCACTCTACCCTTAGTCTCATGTTGAGTACTACTTAGTAGTCACTGAGGAATAATTATAGAAGTTAACAGCAAATTACCCAACTTACCTAGATATGCTGCCTAAAAACAAAGTTTTATTTCTTACCAGATTTCTTGCCCTTTTGCTCCAAGTAGATGTAGCAAAAAAGAAAGCGCTGTCATTTCCCTGAAGAGTTTTCTTCTATATCCAGCCCTTTATTCTCCTTGAATTCAAATCAGAGGAACCAAACAGGTGGAGCTGCTCTGAAGGCTTTTATACCCGGTGGGGTTTGCCCCCCTCCCTTTTCCTGGGTGTCATGGGAATGAGAGGCGGGCCCAATCAGGGGTATATTAACCCCAGGCTTTGCCAAGGGGCTTCATTCCCTCTCTGGGGATCAGCTGGGGTAAGAGCTCTCCTCTCATTTTGGTGAAGGGGCTCTTTCAGCTTAGCTTGTTCTCTTCAGGTGCTTTTGGGTTTCTAATGCAACAGAGGCTTTGAAAATACTGTGAAGAAAACTGCGCTGAACACAGGGAGTATTTAATTTCATGATTTGGGGTTGTGTATTCGGGGGTGGTGAAGTGCTTTTGTGATCTCTGATTTGTTTTTTGTTGCTTTTTTGGTTTTTTTAGGAGGAGTGCAACTTCCTGTAATTCCAGGTTGTGTCGAGTACAACATTTTTACAGCAGATTCATCATGTCACAGAAGGGATCTGCCCTGTGTCAAAGATGATGTCTGAGATTGAGGCTTCAGGTGAGTTGAGGATTGTGACTAGGAGTGAGAGAGTGAGCAGGGTACCCAGTTAAGAGTTATCATGGTGGGGGTTTGCAGGCAGTAGGGTGAGACATGGTGTCTGTTTGCAAGGCTTTTCACAAGCATAGGGGAGGCATCCATGTGTCATACAGTGCACAAGCTCATCCACTGAACTCACAGAAATGCCCTGTAACTTTGCCTCTCTAAACCAGGTGCCACTCATAATAACAGCCAAACCTTAGACTAGGGATGGAGCTGGAGACTTGAGCACCCAAGCACACTCAGGAAAGGATAAGTATCTGACTTGCTGGGATTTGGCCCACATAACACTAAACTCAACCACTGATTTTCCTGTTCTTTATTCTAGCTGACTAAGAGGCTAACAGGCGATCCCCTCCGAGGCAGACTCATTTCAGGTCCAACGTGGATTTGCATTTCCAGTCATCCAAAAGATAAGTCAGGGCCATGGCCTGAGGATGGGAGCAGTGGCCTCCTTCTGCAACAATGGGGATTTGCATCCCCAGATATGTGCAAGATGAGTCAAGGGCTACAACCCACAGAGGGGAAGGAAGAGAGGTACCAGGTTGGGGCTCCCCCGGAGGGGATTTTGAGTCAGGTTTGGAGATGGGGATGTCCAAGAAGCGTCCCCTTAGGCCACCTAAAGGGAAAGTGTCTGTTTTGATCTCAGTGCTGAGGTGTGCAGGGAAGAGCAGTTCTGGTGTGTGTCCTGTCGCTTGTCTCTGGTGCACTCCTTGGTGTTTGGGTCTCTCGGTCCTTTCTTCTTGTAGAAAGCTCTCTCTCCCTGTCCTGTCCTCTCCTTTGTCACGTCCTGTTCTGTGTCACGGGTGTCTGCACGTATTTCTCCCAGAGCTGCTCTGCCCTGCTGCATAGCCTGTAATAGCACAAGTCCCGGGGACTTGATATTTGTAATGCAGGGTGTAGTTGGGCTCTAGATTGTTTTAGGAGCTTGACATAACATGTTTGGTGCTGTTAAGTTGTCATGCAGCCCTTTGACACTAGTCCTAACTTCTTTTCAGATGCAGACAGTTCAAATCAGTGGCAGAGGGCTGCAATCCTGGGGGAGGTTGTTGCCATGAGCAGGGTATTGTTTGTATTTGCAGGCAGAGTTGAAATGGTGACTGTGTTACAGCAGTGTTCTTTGCCTTTAATTTTTGCAGGTCCAGGCAGATAGCAGTAGTCAAGGCCAAGTGTCCAAGGTGAGCAGTGGACAGAAGCAGTTGTTTTTACTCGGCTTTCAGTTTTTGGTGCAGCTGTAAGCATCCATCCTCATTTTTGTGCTTTAGGGAATCGGCTCGGAGTACGCATACCTCTGTCACCAACTGGCTGATGGACCAGGTTTCATGCACTTGTGATCTCGCTGGAAGTATTACAGGACCCTGTGACGGAGCCTTCCAATTTTGCATTTCAAGGTCTCATCTGGGTAGTCCCGAGGAATGGCCGAGGAATTGCAGTGAGTTGGGGAGTTAGGGAGGGGGAGTGAGAGTCCACTTGAGTTTCAGCAATGCCATGTCGCCTTGTCTCCATATAACCTAGGTGTACCCTGCAATGATGGCATCAGAATCCAAGCAGACCTGAAGCGTGCAGGTCAAGAACCCTGGCATTCTGAGGAGAATGGTGAGTAGCAGAACTATCATGTTTTGTCCAATGTGCTGTTAAGACTGTGCACTGATATTTGGTTTTCTTCCTGTTGGCAGACCAAGAGGTGACAGCTGGAACTTACCAGACAGGCAGACGGCATCCTTCTGCAGCCAACAGGGATTTCCATCCCCAGAATGCATGCAAGATAAGTTGAGGGTTACGACCCACAGAGGGGATGGAAGTGGGGTGGTGGGTTGGGACTTTCTAGAAGGGGTTTTTGTGTCTGTTTTAGAGATGGGGATGTCCAAGAAGCATCTCCTATAGTCCACCCAAAGGGAAAGTGTTTCTTTTGATCTCAGTGCTGAGGTGCACAGGGCAGAGCAGTTCCGGTGTGTGTCCTGTCACTTGTGTCTGGTGCACTCTTGGTTGTTTGGGTCTCTTGGTCTTTGCAGACCTTCTTCTTGTGCAAACCTCTCTCTCCCTCTCCTGTCCTGTCGTTTGTCACGTCCTGTCCTGCATCACGGGTGCCTGCACGTATTTCTCCCGGAGCTGCTCTGCCCTGCTGCTTAGCCTGTAATAGCCCAATTCCCGGGGACTTGAAATTTGTAATGCAGGGTGTAGTTGGGCTCTAGATTGTTTCAGGAGCTTGACATAACATGTTTGGTGCTGTTAAGTTGTCCTGCAGCCCTTTGACACTAGTCCTAACTTCCTTTCAGATGCAGACAGTTCAAATCAGTGGCAGAGGGCTGCAATCCTGGGGGAGGTTGTTGCCATGAGCAGGGTATTGTTTGTATTTGCAGGCAGAGCTGAAATGGTGACTGTGTTACAGCAGTGTTCTTTGCCTTTAATTTTAGCAGGTCCAGGCAGATAGCAGCAGTCAAGGCCAAGTGTCCAAGGTGAGCAGTGGACAGAAGCAGTTGTTTTTACTCGGCTTTCAGTTTTTGGTGCAGCTGTAAGCATCCATCCTCATTTTTGTGCTTTAGGGAATCGGCTCGGAGTACGCATACCTCTGTCACCAACTGGCTGATGGACCAGGTTTCATGCACTTGTGATCTCGCTGGAAGTATTACAGGACCCTGTGACGGAGCCTTCCAATTTTGCATTTCAAGGTCTCATCTGGGTAGTCCCGAGGAATGGCCGAGGAATTGCAGTGAGTTGGGGAGTTAGGGAGGGGGAGTGAGAGTCCACTTGAGTTTCAGCAATGCCATGTCGCCTTGTC
This sequence comes from Taeniopygia guttata, assembly GCF_048771995.1. NCBI lineage: Eukaryota > Metazoa > Chordata > Aves > Passeriformes > Estrildidae > Taeniopygia > Taeniopygia guttata. Next base: position 16,772 of record NC_133033.1, on the reverse strand, counting down.
TCCATATAACCTAGGTGTACCCTGCAATGATGGCATCAGAATCCAAGCAGACCTGAAGCGTGCATGTCAAGAACCCTGGCATTCTGAGGAGAATGGTGAGTAGCAGAACTATCATGTTTTGTCCAATGTGCTGTTAAGACTGTGCACTGATGTTTGGTTTTCTTCCTGTTGGCAGACCAAGAGGTGACAGCTGGAACTTACCAGACAGGCAGACGGCGTCCTTCTGCAGCCAACAGGGATTTCCATCCCCAGAATGCATGCAAGATAAGTTGAGGGTTACGACCCACAGAGGGGATGGAAGTGGGGTGGTGGGTTGGGACTTTCTAGAAGGGGTTTTTGTGTCTGTTTTAGAGATGGAGATGTCCAAGAAGCGTCTCCTATAGTCCACCCAAAGGGAAAGTGTTTCTTTTGATCTCAGTGCTGAGGTGCACAGGGCAGAGCAGTTCCGGTGTGTGTCCTGTCACTTGTGTCTGGTGCACTCTTGGTTGTTTGGGTCTCTTGGTCTTTGCAGACCTTCTTCTTGTGCAAACCTCTCTCTCCCTCTCCTGTCCTGTCGTTTGTCACGTCCTGTCCTGCATCACGGGTGCCTGCACGTATTTCTCCCGGAGCTGCTCTGCCCTGCTGCTTAGCCTGTAATAGCCCAATTCCCAGGGACTTGAAATTTGTAATGCAGGATGTAGTTGGGCTCTAGATTGTTTCAGGAGCTTGGCATAACATGTTTGGTGCTGTTAAGTTGTCATGCAGCCCTTTGACACTAGTCCTAACTTCCTTTCAGATGCAGACAGTTCAAATCAGTGGCAGAGGGCCGCAATCCTGGGGGAGGTTGTTGCCATGAGCAGGGTATTGTTTGTATTTGCAGGCAGAGCTGAAATGGTGACTGTGTTACAGCAGTGTTCTTTGCCTTTAATTTTTGCAGGTCCAGGCAGATAGCAGTAGTCAAGGCCAAGTGTCCAAGGTGAGCAGTGGACAGAAGCAGTTGTTTTTACTCGGCTTTCAGTTTTTGGTGCAGCTGTAAGCATCCATCCTCATTTTTGTGCTTTAGGGAATCGGCTCGGAGTACGCATACCTCTGTCACCAACTGGCTGATGGACCAGGTTTCATGCACTTGTGATCTCGCTGGAAGTATTACAGGACCCTGTGACGGAGCCTTCCAATTTTGCATTTCAAGGTCTCATCTGGGTAGTCCCGAGGAATGGCCGAGGAATTGCAGTGAGTTGGGGAGTTAGGGAGGGGGAGTGAGAGTCCACTTGAGTTTCAGCAATGCCATGTCGCCTTGTCTCCATTTAACCTAGGTGTACCCTGCAATGATGGCATCAGAATCCAAGCAGACCTGAAGCGTGCAGGTCAAGAACCCTGGCATTCTGAGGAGAATGGTGAGTAGCAGAACTATCATGTTTTGTCCAATGTGCTGTTAAGACTGTGCACTGATGTTTGGTTTTCTTCCTGTTGGCAGACCAAGAGGTGACAGCTGGAACTTACCAGACAGGCAGACGGCGTCCTTCTGCAGCCAACAGGGATTTCCATCCCCAGAATGCATGCAAGATAAGTTGAGGGTTACGACCCACAGAGGGGATGGAAGTGGGGTGGTGGGTTGGGACTTTCTAGAAGGGGTTTTTGTGTCTGTTTTAGAGATGGGGATGTTCAAGAAGCGTCTCCTATAGTCCGCCTAAAGGGACAGTGTTTCTTTTGATCTCAGTGCTGAGGTGCACAGGGCAGAGCAGTTCCGGTGTGTGTCCTGTCACTTGTGTCTGGTGCACTCTTGGTTGTTTGGGTCTCTTGGTCTTTGCAGACCTTCTTCTTGTGCAAACCTCTCTCTCCCTCTCCTGTCCTGTCGTTTGTCACGTCCTGTCCTGCATCACAGGTGCCTGCACATATTTCTCCCGGAGCTGCTCTGCCCTGCTTCACAGCCTGATGTAATTGCACCAGTCCTAGAGATTTGCAGTTTTGCGTGGGGCATGTAGTTGCATTCAAGATAGTATTCCTTAATTCACACTAGATGTTTTGACCTGTTAAGTTATTAACAGGTTATTAGCAAACAGCTGTTTGAATTTTCTCCCAACTTTCTTTCAGATGCAGATGGATTAACTCTGTGGCAGTGAGCCCTGCTGTGGTCAGGGGGTTTCCCTAAGAAGGTCAGTCATTGTTTGTGTTTGTAGGGGAAGCCTACATGATGACTGTGTTACAGCGCTTGTCTTTGTCTTTAATTTTAGGAAGTCCAGGCAGCTAGGAGCAGTCAAGGCCCAGTGTGCCAGGTGAGCAGTGGACAGAAGCTTTTGTTCTGGCTCCTGTCTCAATTTCTGGTGCAATTCTAAACATTCACTCTTGGTTACTTTGTTTTATTGTAGGCACTCCTCTTGCAAGATGCCTCTGGTCCGGATATCCGAGGCCAGGTGGGTGCAAGCGTAAGGTCTGGGTGGGTGTACTTTTTGGTTCAGGGGGATGGTGTTTTCACAGTATCTCAGTGTGGGTTTTTTTGCTTTGTTTTTTTTGCAGGTGCTGTCACTGCCCTAGGTGTGTGAAGGAACAGAGGCGAGCGGGTGAGTTGGCATTTAGGCACGGTCACTCATAGGTGACTGTTATTCAGCAGCATGTTAAGCGTGTACCTTTTCATTTTGCAGGTATCCTCCAGGCAGCCTGTGGAGTCAAGATTTCAGGTGAGCTGGGGCAGCGGTGTGTAAGAGTTCTGGGGATTCCTCTTTTGGTGGGCACTAGTTCCATTTTCTGTTTTATCTTAGGTACCGTGAAGAGGCACGTAGCTGAAGTTTGGAAACGGCAGCACCGAAGCGGACGTAGAGACCGTGTCGCCGCCCGCATCCGCCTGACATTGGATTCCATCCGGTCGTCTTGCAAAAGCTAAGTGCTGGGGCCAGTAGGTGGGAGAAGGGGAAAAACTTTTACTATCACAGGAGATAATTTGGTGTTAGCTTAGAGGAGAGGCCCGTAGCGGGACGGGTCCCTCGGAAGCAAAGGGAGAGGGTTTTTCCTCAGCCTCACCAGGGTCTTTGCCAGGCAGGGCAGTTCCGATCGGTCTCCGCGTTCTCACGAGGCTCGCGTCGGCGGCCTTCTTCGACTCTTGACGTCATCGTGGATCTTTTCACTCGAGGAGCCCGCCTTCACGTCCGGAGCTGGCGCCACGGTCACCCCGTAGTCATCGCTTCCTTCTCTAGGCCTACTGATCTTCTTAGGCTTCCTTTTAAGTGCTTTGGCACTAACATCTTGAGAGGAGTTACATTTCATCATCATGTGCTAGTGCCGTAGTTCTTTCTTTCCTTTGGCATCATCAGCCCATGGCTCATCTTGGGCTAGGAATCTTGGGGTCCATAAGGTGAAACTGCCAGGCAGTTTGCGCTTATGTCTGTGTCATGTTGTCTGCATCATAGGTCTTTGCCGCATTGCTGTGCTTTAGCGGCCTCATTCTGTGCCGTATCGGCCATAGTTTTCTCACATACCTTCCCGGATATCACTTATTCTGGCATCTTTACAGATTTACTTTCTGGGACGAGAAGATGTGCACAAGATTTTCTCATCCATCGTCCTTCTCACATTTGGTAGCCATTCTCTGGGACTTCTATATGGAATGTATTAGATCCTCATCATGTGACCACAGTAGTTCTGTAGCTTCTGCCTTTTCAAAGGATATAGGGCTCAAAAATTAATCTTCTGGAGATTTATGTCAAGTCCTGAGTTATATCATATCTCTGTTGGCTTATATTGTATGTGCTTATGTTGCGCCTGCCTCTGTTGGCTTATATTGTATGTGCTTATGTTGCGCCTGCCTCTGTTGGCTTATATTGTATGTGCTTATGTTGCGCCTGCCTATGTCGGCTTATATTGTATGTGGTTATGTTGCGCCTGCCTATGTCGCTTATATTGTATGTGGTTATGTTGCGCCTGCCTATGTCGCTTATATTGTATGTGGTTATGTTGCGCCTGCCTATGTCGCTTATATTGTATGTGGTTATGTTGCGCCTGCCTATGTCGGCTTATATTGTATGTGCTTATGTTGCGCCTGCCTAAGCCATCTTGTATTGTATGTGCTTATGTTGCGCCTGCCTATGTTGGCTTATATTGTATGTGCTTATGTTGTATGTACCTCTATTGGCTTATGTTGTGAGTACTCATATTGTATGTACCTACATTGGCTTATGTTGTATGTGCCTCTGTTGGCCAATTACGATCGGAGCTGCCCTGCTTGGGCACACAGTCAAGCTTAGGTAGAGCAGTTGTAAAACTTTGCAGTTCATCTGTCTTCTGTGGGGTTTTGGGTACAACACTGATGGGCCCAGAGTGGGTATAGCTCCTGGCTCTCAGATAGTCAGTCATTGACCGCCTCCATTGTCTTGCAGGTTCCCGGGTCCCTACAGAATTTCCTGGAATCTACCATTTGACGTCGAGGAGCTGCGGTCATAAGATGCGTCGAAGCATATCTTTCGGCATAGTGTTTCACGTAAGGGTGGCAGTCACTGTGTCAGTAGAAGAGAGTGTGAGCGTGTGATTGTCTGTCTGTCTGTGAGAGTTTGCGTGAGCTTGCATCTGCAGGCGTGTCTGTGTGTGTGTGTTGAGGTCTTTTAACCTTGTGCGTATGGCCTTTGCCTTTCAGGTTTTTCAACTCATTTTTAAACTTAGAATAAAAAATCCCCAGCCGGGGGGTTTTTTTTTTTTCCCCCGGCTGGGTTTTTTTTTCCTCGGTCCCGGCCGGTCAGCGAGGCGACATTCATCGCCAAAGTTAGGGTGTGGACCGTCCCGGGACCGGGGTTTTCGTCAGGCAGGAGGATTTTTCGGGAGTCTCCCGGGAACCACGTTCCCGAGGAGCGTTGCGAGTGGGTGTTGTTGGCCAGGTCTTAGCCGAGCGGTTGAGATGACAGTGAGGGTGGGTTTGTGTGTAAGCTGAAGGAGGGCTGTGTGTGTGTGTTGAGTGGTTCTAACCTTGTGTGTATGGCCTTTGCCTTTCAGGTTTTTCAACTCATTTTTAAATTTAGAATAAAAAATCCCCAGCCGGGGGGTTTTTTTTTTTTCCCCCGGCTGGGTTTTTTTTTCCTCGGTCCCGGCCGGTCAGCGAGGCGACATTCATCGCCAAAGTTAGGGTGCGGACCGTCCCGGGACCGGGGTTTTCGTCAGGCAGGAGGATTTTTTTGGGAGTCTCCCGGGAACCACGTTCCCGAGGAGCGTCACGAGTGGGTGTTGTTGGCCAGGTCTTAGCTGAGTGGTTGAGATGAGAGCGAGGGTGGGTTTGTGTGTAAGCTGAAGGAGGGCTGTGTGTGTGTGTTGAGTGGTTCTAACCTTGTGTGTATGGCCTTTGCCTTTCAGGTTTTTCAACTCATTTTTAAACTTAGAATAAAAAATCCCCAGCCGGGGGGTTTTTTTTTTTTCCCCCCGGCTGGGTTTTTTTTTTCCTCGGTCCCGGCCGGTCAGCGAGGCGACATTCATCGCCAAAGTTAGGGTGCGGACCGTCCCGGGACCGGGGTTTTCGTCAGGCAGGAGGATTTTTTGGGAGTCTCCCGGGAACCACGTTCCTGAGGAGCGTTGCGAGTGGGTGTTGTTGGCCAGGTCTTAGCTGAGTGGTTGAGATGACAGTGAGGGTGGGTTTGTGTGTAAGCTGAAGGAGGGCTGTGTGTGTGTGTTGAGTGGTTCTAACCTTGTGTGTATGGCCTTTGCCTTTCAGGTTTTTCAACTCATTTTTAAATTTAGAATAAAAAATCCCCAGCCGGGGGGTTTTTTTTTTTCCCCCGGCTGGGTTTTTTTTTCCTCGGTCCCGGCCGGTCAGCGAGGCGACATTCATCGCCAAAGTTAGGGTGCGGACCGTCCCGGGACCGGGGTTTTCGTCAGGCAGGAGGATTTTTTGGGAGTCTCCCGGGAACCACGTTCCTGAGGAGCGTTGCGAGTGGGTGTTGTTGGCCAGGTCTTAGCTGAGTGGTTGAGATGACAGTGAGGGTGGGTTTGTGTGTAAGCTGAAGGAGGGCTGTGTGTGTGTGTTGAGTGGTTCTAACCTTGTGTGTATGGCCTTTGCCTTTCAGGTTTTTCAACTCATTTTTAAATTTAGAATAAAAAATCCCCAGCCGGGGGGTTTTTTTTTTTCCCCCGGCTGGGTTTTTTTTTTCCTCGGTCCCGGCCGGTCAGCGAGGCGACATTCATCGCCAAAGTTAGGGTGCGGACCGTCCCGGGACCGGGGTTTTCGTCAGGCAGGAGGATTTTTTTGGGAGTCTCCCGGGAACCATGTTCCCGAGGAGGGACGATGACTCGGGTATCACAAAGCAGTTCCTCTGAGTGTGAAGGTGAGTTTGTGTGTAACCTGAAGGGGGCATGCAAGTTGCATGAGCGTTGCAAGCTGTTTTCGTTCCAGGTGCGTGTAACAGTAAAAGTGTAATGGACTTTTCCGCAGCAGAGACACGGTTATATTGTGTCATTATGTATTTGGCTTGTAGTACATTGTATTGTTCTGTATTTGAAGTTGTTCCTGTCTTTTGATGTATTCTGCTGTATGTAAATTACACTTGTACTTGTGTGCTTAGTTATGATGTATTTTTAGTTGTATTTGTGTCTGTACTAACATTTGTATACATTGTTTCCCTGTAATTGAAATTAAAAATTAAATTAATAAAGATGAATCAGCCCTAATAATGATACCCCTTACCCCTCCGCCCTGCCCTCCATTTGTCTCCTGTCTTTCTTTGGTGTGGTTGTGTCATATCATTTTAACCCTACTTCTACCTTTGCCTCTTACTTTCCTCTTCAGTCTATTCTTTACTTTGTACTTCCACATCTAACTGTTTCT